>NC_141793.1:8358188-8679889 GCF_054643075.1 Acanthaster planci
GGCATCTTCATATACATACTACAGACAGACCAAGTCAAATAGAAATAAGTTTCAGAAACTAGTATGAAAATCCTTCCAATTTTATTTTAAAACTATGCCATTCTTAGAAGAAGCTTCCAAGTGACAGGTGTTTGAACATCGAAAGTGTCCAGACTTTTTCATATAGCAATATCATGGCATCCTCATATCTATCAACAAACTTGTGCTTGATGTCAACAAAGAAGTCATTTGTAAGCTCTATGTTCCACTGTGAATCACCTTTTATCTCCTCAAACAACATCGTGCCCTTTACTGACTTCTTGACAAACCTTAATTAGGCCTACTGCACATATATATTCCAGGCTGAGTGAACCTGCACATTTACCTCCCAGTACAAAGCCTTATTGACTCCATCATTGTAGGCCTTAGCAAACTTGCTATCACTGTTCATAGCAGTAATGGCTGCACTAAACTGTGACATGGGATGCAAGGTGCTTGGGAAGTTATTCAGCATCTGAACCACATGAGAAGGAATAGCACCACGAGCTGCCCACTCCTTCGACACTGCTTGCACCTGCCACAAAATAACAAGACATTCAGTCAACAATATCGATTTTCTTCAGAAATGTGATCCATAATTGACTTACTGGCCGATAATGAGCTGCACACCATCACTTGTACAGATGATGATGATACAGTGAAGGTATCATCGTCGTCATCGTCATCATTATTCTGCACATGACCATCAAGAGGGTCGTAGTGACCTCCAGGTACCCCTGGCAAGAGCAACATTTAGAAACAGCTGCACAGCATCGGCAACCTGCTTAAGCCAAGTGAGAAGGGGATGGCCGCAGGGCCTCCTCCAGATGGCAGGTCGCTGACCAAGATAAAATTGGATAGCCGTGTCGAGGGCAAGACGAGCAAGAGCTGGGGCTTTGAGGCAACAAACAGTCAAGTCTAATTCTTGATTTGTATTATCAAGAGAAGTACCCTTGCAAAGTGTCACTTTCTTCAACCCAACTCCCTGTGTATCTTTCCTTGCCACCTTTCCAAAGCCTTTAAAATCTTCCACTGTGCAAGATCGTAATGGGACATTCTTGCATCTCAATTTCCGAAGGGCATTAAGATCTACCAACGGAACAGTCTAGAGGCTTTGCAAATACCTTCCTCAAATTGACAAATCCTCCTAAACCTCCTTCTGAACTGTTAAGGATCTAACAGGGTTGAATTTAATATTAACACCCAATCCATGTAAGTTCATGTCTATGATTAAACAAAAGGCATAGATTTAAGGACATAGGGCCACAAACAACTGCCTGTGTTACCTCTGTAAACAATCTAGGCCTTACATGTACATACATATGTGGTTTTTCTTTTTTTTACCCCACTTCATGGGTACACAAATAACACTTGGCTGCAAGTTTGTTCAAGCCATCAAAAGCGTAAGCTGCATTACATGTACCTGTTTCTCTGTTGGTATTTTACCGGTCACCAGCAGCCAGAACAGTCCCTCTGGTAAAGGTTCCTCACCGCCTGGTGCCTTGGGTAATTTTTCCTGGCATTCGGGAATTGTAAAACCTCGGAAGCGAATTCCCTCCTCTGGATCTAACACGGAAGTCTCCGTCACCAGACCTTTGATGCCACGCATGCCTCCATACAGCTATAGTGAAACATGTTCCATATTGATGTATGTAAATCGCCACATTGATGAATACCATGTTCTAATTATCTGAGTTCAATGAGAAGGTGATACAGCATGAGACCAGTTGGTCAACTTCTTTTATTCATGCATACCTGTACTTACATGTAGGTACCGTATATTGTTGTAGAGACTACACAAGTGTTGCAGGATTTTTATGGGGACATACATGTATTTCTGTCCAACAGGGTCCAATCCCATTGGTACACATTTCTAACTTGTCTAGAATGCTGACTTCTCCTTTAGTGAGCACAACTACAGTAGTTATGCTTGTATTGTTTATTTTCTCTTTATTCTACGAGGCGCCAAGTGTAAAAATACATTTAACCAAAGTATTTATATATACTGCTTTTTTGGTGCTGATTGGATAGGGATAAAAGTTACCTAAAAACTAAAACAAAAAAGTGATAAAAAGTTTACTAATCAATGTAAAAATATCACCAGGTGACAATTCTTAAGAATTATGGACAATTCACACCACTACGCACAATACTACGGTAATCAGGAGATCAAGACAAGAAACTGGCCAACAATGTCCGTACACTGTGTGGTTAGCGTACATGTACATGATGCACCAGAGGGGCAGGCAATAAACTTTGTGCTGTGGCAGGAAATTTTGTGGAAACACGCTTGCTTCAAGTACAAGCAATAAAACTTCAAATTAAATTCTTGCACACTGAAAATACAAACACAGACAAGAGAACAAGTTCTGCGAATTAACTTGCAGAAATCTTCAACATCAATGTTTTTTAATGTGCAGCTGTAGAGTTGTGTGCATGAACAGTATAGTGTTAACCCACACCATTTCGGCTGGGCTGCAGAGACGAGATAATGCATTTCAACCGGGCCTTCTTTGGCAATGGCACAGCGTGGTGGGAACTAGTGCAGCATTGCTTCAATGCATTATTGCATTATCAAGCACATGTTTTCCCCACCGCGACAGGGAATGTGTGATAACAATGGAACTTTCTTTTCAAAAGTTTTCAATGCAAGTAGGCAAACACATAAATTCAAGCATTTTAAGATGAAAAAAGTTGTTGAGAGGTGTTGTGGGAGCAAAAAACCAACAGTCTCTTTTTTTTTTACTTTGTTTTTCAAACTTGACCATACAAATTTTAGGGTCACACCAAAAAATTAGTCTCAGTCAGGAAACCAGAAGTATAACCCTTTTTTGGGCGGGGGCCTAATATATACATGTAATTGATTATTTAAATATGGACTTTGTCTCAGAAAATTGTAAATAAATATGGCACTGTATCATTTATGAATATTTCTGAATGCCATCTCATACTTATAAATAATAACATCTCCAACTTCATAATTTAGCAATTATGAACGCTATCTCTATAAACGTTATTGACAAATGAATTATTGACAAATGGTTTTCGAACATCGTCTCATTATTTATAGTTTTAATTGCACTAATAACCTAGATCCAACAACCACCAGGTTGAGAGGTGGCACACTGTCTTGTCTACACGTACATCAGCACATGGATGCTGATTGGCATGTGCTTCATAAAATGGACCAAAATGCAACTTGTGTCATTTTTCAAAACTTCTAAAAGACTTTGATCATCTAAAATACAAATTAGCACCTTTAGATTTATAAAAATAATTTTGGGGGATAATTAGGCATACTTTGTACATTTGTTGGACATTTGGTTGGCTAACAGAGCAAATCAAATGGAGTTGAATTCATTTAAAGTTTTACGTCAAAGTGTTTACACCAGAGGACTTGATTTCAAAACCTTTCTCAACAACAAGGAGAATTCAGTATATTTTTCAACTGATGTATTTTAAAGAACCTAAGAAATAACTTTAAAAAAATAAGCCATGAAAAAAGAGCACAAATTTGACGGAAAATGATGAGAAAAGTTTGGCTCTCTTCATTCTCTTACTGTTTATAATCACTCTCACTATACCAGCATATCAGCCAAGTCTTATACCTTTCAACCACCGAAAATAATCTTTAAATTTGGCTGAATCATAAATGCATACTGAGTACAATATGCTCGTTGCGAACGTCATATTTGACGGAATTTTGATGATGCTTGAGAATTTTGACTAAAAAGGCATGACACTCGAGAATGCCGAAAACGCTGTCACATGTAGTGCTCGAAAATTCCATGCTTGCTGTTCATTTTGCCACTTAATTTGGAGATATCACAGCTGAAAATTACATTAAAATTAACAACTCTGCCCATTAGAGTTTCATCATGAGTCGTATTTTATGTCTTGGATGTCATTTTTTTTAACGTCACTCAGTATGACAGATTTTCTTTCGAGAAATCTTGGTACAAAGAGAAAAATCGCGGAGTGTCGCCATTCCCTGGAGGGACTCATAAATATCAAATGAAAAAGATGGTGCACTATCTGAGTGATGTCAAAGGTCAAACAGCCCTCGATGCAGAAAAACGTTTCTCTAATGTCACCATGAGATAATGACGGAAGCCACAAGATCACCATGATCAGTATTTTGGACTGCGGTTTTCCGAAACGTATTTGAAGAAAATGCAATTGGTCCAGTCGTAAAAGGATTAATGGGGGATGCTTTTTGGCACTTTTTTTAAAGCTTATACATAGATTTTGATTTTACTCGCTGTTTTTTTGCAGTCAAAATGAATAATGTTTGTGACTGCCAACTTCCGGACCTGATTAATTGTGAAAGGTATTTTTTAATTTTGTGATTATAGTTTTAATATGTGTAAATATTATCACCTTTCACCGTGTATAAATATGTGTAAAATGACCACAGGGATTATCACTCCTCAGTCAATTTTATTGGCTAGGATTTTAACAGGTTGTTCACGTCCGTCAAAAATGCTGATGTTCGAGACTTTAATTATCTCCAATTAAGTTGAAAGATGGACACAGCCATCGTTGTTCCAGATACAACCATGACTTCCCTCATTTCATCAGACATTGGGAATCAATTCACTGCTCTTCACTTCAGGAAAAATGAACGCCCAAAGTTGAATGAGGAACCAGCCCTACTGCTTACTGTGTGAACTATTTGTAGAAACTAGACAGTGTGTACACATACTGTACCTGTACCTACGCTGTAAAATGTACATGGTCAAGAGCACAATGGGGTCAACTGCCTGCAATGCAGGTTAAAATATCACTTCTTGCCAAAAATAGTCATATCACAAAAGAAACCTTGATACAATTGTCAGCAGTATAGATTCCTAACAGTCCCAAATTTTCTGATTTCAATATAATTTAACATGCACCCAAAGGGGGCTAAGGATTAATTAATGCCTGAAAATTTCTTGACACATTAAAACTTTTTAAAAAATCTCTAAAACACACAGACATTGAGATGAAAAAGTAACCACTACCCTTCCCCCCCCCAAAAAAAGACACTGAAAAATTAAATAACACTGTCACTGACAACCATATTTATTTCAATGGACAGTTACAGTGACCAGTAATGAAATAAG
The DNA here is from genome assembly GCF_054643075.1 of Acanthaster planci. Taxonomy (NCBI): domain Eukaryota; kingdom Metazoa; phylum Echinodermata; class Asteroidea; order Valvatida; family Acanthasteridae; genus Acanthaster; species Acanthaster planci. The sequence goes on from NC_141793.1 coordinate 8,363,312, forward strand.
TTAAAAACCTGGAAAGTGATCTCTGAGGAAATGAACTAGAATCCAAAGGGGAATAACATGGATCCATCCACAAACAGGTTGAGATGCCGCAAAATGCTATTCAAGATTTAAAAGCTACCGGTATCTTAATCAAATATGATGTACACGTAATGCATCTACTCACCTGGTCTACAACAATCTCCCCAATCACCTTATTGCCATAGCTTTTCCGGAATTCTACCACCTCCTTCTGTTTTTGAGGTATCAAGTCAGCCAGTACATCCTTCAAATTCTGTTGGAATTGGGAAGAAACTCAACAGTCACTAGCTTTGAATTACACAACAGATGTTGTGGAATGTTTTGCTTGGAGAAACTGAAATTGTGAAATCTGGCATGCCAGAGCTCATACACAGGACTTCACTGTTCTGAAATGAATGTCTTTGCTTGTTTATGGGTTGAAGACTCCTTGAGGTTGATGTATGTCGTGGTTGAGGGTCCACCTTACAACTGAGGGGCTAGATTAATTCCCTTACATGAAGATGCAGTTTCCAAAGACCAAAATACCTGTACATGTAGTTGTAAGTCTGTTTTCAATGCCTTTTCACATACATGTACCTTGTAGTAATGCTTACATACATGTGTAAAATTTGTTGAGTTTTTTCTTACAATTCTTAATGCACCGGTTCAGTCAGGATTTTAGAATTGAAAACCTTTAGCCTGGCCTTTAGGTTACAGTTTTCACATTTCCATTTTTGGTGGATGCCAGTCACTCTTGTCCTTCATGTACATGTAGCTGGAGGCAGTTTTTGCATCATATTCTGTTTTTCTTTTCATGCATGTACACATAAGCCACCTACATGTAAATAGTAATAATCGTAGTACTGTCTGACTTAAAGTCTGCACAAGGATGAATACCTATGGTGTGTACAGTACATGTAATGTGTACAATGGTGCTTCCAAAACCTCTCCAGCATATTACCTCTTTTGCATCCAATCGCTACTCTGTATCTCATGTGACCCTGCTTCCTGTCAGTTAGTGGGCTACTATAAGTACTGTATGAAGGTGCACTGGGAAATTGATTTGCAACTCATCTTGTAGTAGTTAAATGTTCGTAATATAAACCAAGACAATTTACTATTAATACTAAGACTCTGCAAGGTATTACCTACATGTACGGTATGTCCAGCATGTTACATAACAGGGACACAAGTACATGTACATGTATGTCACAAATTTGTGTCCACATTATGTACATGTAGGTATAAAATTGTGGTGTAAAAACAAAGAAAACATGTGCTTAATGTCTGTTGACAACCTACATGTACATGTATAGATAAATGGGATGATATTTGGGTAAATTCGTGCACATTATAAATGAAAGTATTCCGTTAATTTATGATGAAAATTCTGTCCATGTTACATACTAAGTAATACATGTACATACCTTCAGTTACATGTATATGTATCTGTGTTTTCGGAGTACAGAGAGAATCTTCGATAATGAACAGGAAAAATATCTTGCCTCGCTGTAACCTCCAGTGACCCCCTTTCAAAGCCTAAATTTACTATCACTTGTACCCCATTAGTGTAGAAGTGCCCTTTTGTATTATAGTCATTGCTGTACATTTCCATGCAATTAAGTCATAATTGGCTTCTATGTGCATGATGGAATAAATCAACCATACAATCATGAATACATTTCCTACACAAACATGTTACATGTACATGTAACATGTACATGTGTATTTCACCTGATTAAGTGCCTGCCGAGATGACAAAAAAATACTTCTTAGAAGAGGCAATATAAAGATGTATTTTCTTATTCAAATTCAATTTTGCTTATTTCATGATGAAGTTGAATATTACTACTGTGCACAGGCCCAAATGAATAGAATGTGCCTGTTTTATACTGTGGGTTATGTTGGTAGTATATGTAAGGACATATACTGTACATGTATGCAAGATGTTAAAGTACAGAGCACTTACCGTTGAATCGGAGACACTCCTTGTACCACACGTTAGTGACGGTAGCAGATTCTAGGGGAGAGAAGAGTACTAATATGTTTTAATGGCTGAATTGAATGAGATGTTGCCAGGTAGGCAAGGTGTATAGCCAGAGAGGCTCAAGTGGTCCATGTTACAGGTACATGTACATGTAAGTACAGCATTTGAAAACTCTCACAACGTACACTGTAGTCAGACCATGTGGTTGTCATTTCACAACAGAGTAGTCTAGCAGAAATTTAAGTTCAAGTGATGTGTAGTAATATTTGTCTAAATTTTGCACATCTCACCAAACAACTGTCTTCTTCAACATTTTGACAATAACTTCTGAGATGAAGACTAACATTTCAGGCACATGGTCAAACTGCTACAATTCATGTGTGCTTCTAAGATCATACTTTTTTCTCATATGTTTTGAAATTACATGTACATTGTACATGAAGAGCTAAATAGGCAGATTTTTTAGTTGTTTGAAATCCGAAATTCTGGAAATCCCTTGATTTAAATGTTTAGAAGCACTGTGCATGTCAGTACAGATTTTAAAATACACAGTGGCATGAATACCGGTACATGTAAAAATATAATTAAATATTTAATATAATTGTAGAAATATTTTACACAATGTAACACGATTCAGACGGTGTCCTGTCATGTCATATTTTGAAGTGTACACGGCTGTGATAGAAAATATGTTGCATATGCTAATCAACCACCTACAGTAGCTACTAATAACTGAATACATACATAAATGTACATGTACACTGTATTTGAAACTGCCTTTGAATATTTAAAACTCACTAGACACAGTTCACCCGTGTCAGCTATAGTTACTTACTGTGCCATACATACCGGTATGTACATGTAGTACTTACAACAATTTGCATACATATAAGACTTAAAGGTTTTCATGGTGAAAGAAACTAGATTTATGGTAAAGATCGCGGTAACACCATGTATTCACCATGGTCTACAGGAGACCAGAGTACACTGTTTGAAACGTCGAGTTATTCCCCGGTTCTTCTCAGAACCACACATACTCAAAGAAGAGATAAATGCATGGTGTTACCGCGATCTTTACTATAAATCTAATTTGCATACAGTTACCAACATTCAAGACCACTGACTACTGTGCATGCCTGATGTACCAATTGGACATTTTTACATAGTGGTAATTAATCATTTTCCACATGCAAAGTGCAATCAGTCCTCACATCTTGGGCATATGCTCTTGACTGTTAGAGGGCCCCTGACAAAATTTAAATGTTTGAATTATTAATTTGAACCGATCACTGGGTTGGACAAAAAGAACAATATTTCCCCAGCCTTTTAAACAGCTGTCTTTCCTGTAACTGAATTTTATACATGTACTAGTTACAGGCTGGTCCAAACAAGAACTACATGAATAACAAAGTGTAACCTTGTGCAAATGTCTCTGTATTTAAGTGAGTCTCCAAACTAGCACAAAACTGTTTGAATTTTTAGTCAATGGTAGAATATTCAGCCATTTTAATTTGATATTTTTGAGACATTTCACCCCTCAGGAGAATTTAATTATTATTCATTCAACATCTGCAGCAGACCTATATAAATACATGTACATGTAATATCCAACCTCCATAAGGCAAAATATTCCCTTTAGGAAAGAAGTTAATGCAAGGATGTCACTGATGCTTCCCTGCAGTAGCATATCAGCCATTAAAAGGGATAACATGTCCTAAAAGATCAAATGTAGTTGAGGAAAAATTGAAACATTAACTACATGAATGTTAAGTAATAACATTTCCTGTAGACATTATTATTGACAGTCGTAATTTCCATCTACACACCATCAACATGTACAGTATTATCAACACACTGTCGTAAGGTTTTACTGTAAATTAACAGGGGCAATTTTTGACCGTCAATTATATGTGTAAGCACAAAATGACTTTTTGGCTGAACAACAGAAAGCTAGATGTTTGAAAATTGCCATTTTCGTTCATAAAAATCAGCATCCATGTTGCCTCTGGGGGCACTGCAGACCATACTGTTACATTAAAGGGTGATAACATTAAACAAAACAAAAACTGACGGCGGTGGTGACAACTGTTGCGTTGATTTGGGATAAAGCAGACTTTTTTTTTATTTGGAGCGCATCATTTTAACCCTATCATCTGCAGCAAAGTCGCCAACTGTTGTCTATGGCATGTTAATTGCATTAATTGCACACCCATAACTGAGTAGCACAGTGCAAGCTTCGTAACAAGGCAAAATGGCCGCTAATGGCTATGCTGCTAAAAGTTAGCGACCATCTTTTACTGGCATTATGAAAAAAGGACTACAAGTGCAATGTAACCTCAAATCAATGGATATTGTCTTTTAAGTCCATACATTACAGCTCTATGTCACTTTCATTTATTTAGAACATATTTTGGAGGTGTTGAAAGTGTATTGACAGTACTATCGTTTGTTGACACAATAGTTTGACAGATACTCTGTTACTCTGATAGGCCCTACTAGTGAATCATGATCAACTAGCATGACTAGGCCTACCAAGACTAATCATGCAGGTCCGCAAATAGTGTCTAACAGTGCCATGAACTGGTGATAGGCCTGCTTTCTTGACCACTTGCTGCCGGGGCACCTTGTTTCGAGCACCATGGGTTTATATGCAGAGCCAAGGTGCCCAAAATGGGATAAAAGAGCTAGTCCGTGTAACAAGACTGCACTCAAAACAAAAGACCTGCTGCTGGGAACCGCCATCATTTTTCGAAGGTAATCCGTCTCTGTTTTTAAACAGTATATCACTGTTTGGGGCATATTTTGGGCGGATTAGCACCACGCACAAAAGTGCTCCAGGGCCCCATTGATGAGCAACACAGCACCGCTGCATGCTAATCCAGCCGCATTTGAAAAGATGCCATTCACATTCGGTGGGGACAAAGGAAATTATGCAACACCTCACAATTCTGGGCTCTCTTTACAGGGCGGCAGGCCTGACTGAAATACTCAGGAGTCAATGAAGGTTGCCTGTCAGCTTAGAGTAGTCACCAAACAGTTATTCGTGTGGGTGTAAACTTCCATTCAATAAAATAATTAATTTTTAAAGAATTTTGAAAAATGAAAATCTTGAAAATCTACCGTATGGGTGCACTGGATTTTTTAAAAGCACCCAGCAGCAAATGGTTAAAACCAAAAGTTATGAAGTAGTTGATAGGGCCTTGACTGCTGGAGCGTTTTGGGGAGTGTGGATTTTGGGAACCCTTGTTTTAACATGTAGTTACTTTTAAATAAACGTCGGCCCTGAAAAAGAGTCTTACTCAGGCAATGTCTCTTGATTTTCATGACCCTATTTGGTTTACATTTAGAAGAGTAAATCAGGAGAAAACTGTGGCTTTCTAACCTTATGTCCATCAACATAAATGCACCTGTGTAGTCAACTTGACACAGGCACATGGCAGAGTGTATGAGCTTTAGCTTTTCTAACCAATACTCTCACTCCCTAATTTGTTTTTTGACCAATCAGAGATTGGCTTTCTTATGACACTTTTGAGTAACCAATTAGAGACACTCTACCGAGCAGGTTTGACATTATCACCATGTGGATGAGTGCGTGCACGGTCTGGTTGTTATCTTCAATATTCTTACTCCCTAGTCGGCTCATCGCAACCAATCAGAGATCAGCTTTCTAATTAAACTTTTCAGTTAATAATCTGAGACATTCTACCAAGCACATTTCACATTTCCTTGCTCCGTCATCACATCTTCAATCTGCACATCATGCATATGGCTGGTGGCCGGTCTTCTGCTACATATAGCTGCGTCTACATACATGTAGGCCTGTGCGTGCTAACTTGCTCTGGGTAATCCGCCTCAAGCAAAAGCACCCCCCTCATCAGATGAAAAGAGCCACGTTGGTTGGGAATGTTTGATTTCTTGGTAACGATGCAGCTGTGACGTGACACATGCATTTCCTAGTCATTCGTGAACCTGTGAAGTTCAGTTCTGACCAAAGGAGACTCCGTTGCTATCCCCAGAACTGTGGGGTCCAACATCCACCCCACCAGCAGAGCGGACATCGGATCCCACAGTTCTAGGGTACACCTAGGCTACTTTCTGAACAGTAGCCTAGTAGGGAAGCAGGAGGCGGCAATGTCAGGGTGCGCAGTTTGAAATAGTGTTTTGAAAGTGGCGGTACTGCAAATTTGTGCCGGGAACAGGAGTTTCTGATAATTGTGGGAGGAGGGGCATTTCAAAAGTGAAGGGGGAGAAGGCTGACACGAGATCACAGTATGTGGACCAATTTCATCACACAGATGTACATCTGTTATGTTTTAGATTCTTGCCTGATCCAATGTCCGAAGGGCTATGAATTTGTTATTACTGTGGTCCCTTTTAAGAAATGGTGAATGAATTTCATTTACATGTATGTCAAGATCCACAATTTCCTTGGAAATTTCCTGACATCGCTGCCGCCCCCTGCTTCCAAAATAGTCGAGCCGATATGTGATTAGTATGGTTCCCTGACCACAGATTTCCCAGATGTCTCTGTACATAATCCCAACGAGAGTAGTTGGAATTATAGGGACTGCTATCGAAAGCAACATAAACATTCATTACTCGAAAACCCTGCGCCTGTTTTTGTCACGTGACGTATGGCCACAGAGAATGCAGATGTGTGCTGATCGAAGGATGAGAGGTGAGGATGGTAGACAAAAACTCACTTTTTGCCAATAATATCTAGGTTAAATGCTACAAAACATACTAATGCCCGGTAGTTCCACTGGTTAGTTATTATTATAGGGTCTTTTGTAGAAGATTTGCTTCAGAAAGTGCAAATGGAGGTTTCTCTGGTACGATTGAAGGGCACTTTCAAAATGCCATAGCATTCCTGACAATAAACAAAATACTGTTCAAGAATGATGTAGGCTTAGGGCTTACGCCTAAGAAAATGACATCCTCTTGGTCCAGCTGGAGGCCCATTGGATCCTACAAATCGCCTCTTTTAACATTTGGAAATGGTCGGGCGATTGCCTTTAATGATTTTTGGATATGGTTGAGCGATAATCAAACAGGCGAATCCTCACTCCTAAGATAGTCAAGCTCACGCGTGCTCCAATTATGTAGGGGATCAGGTCAACTCGGACCCAAACCAACTCGGACCCATTCCAACTCGGACCCATGCCAACTCGAACCCAGGACCAACTCGGACCCACGCCAACTCGGACCCAATACTAACTCGGACCCACGACCATCTCGGACCCACAACCAACTCGGACCCACGCCAACTCGGACCCACGCCATTTCGGACCCACCTCGAGTCAACTCGGACCCCGGACTGAGTCATATGGTTGCATTACACCAAATACGCGCCCGTAGACCGAAATAGCGCCGACTCTTGAACCTCGCGAAGAGGTTGGCCTTCATTTTTTTCGCAGGAAATTCAAGATTATGGCCAGATCGATCACTTTTCGTTTCAATTTTATGAACTTTTTTATTCGCCTTTTCCCGAAGATACCCCCCTAATAGTAGTAAAACTATGCGCTCATATGAATGTAGCCGCCTGCCTCTATCCAAACATTCTACCTCCATGATCCAAAATAGGCCCGCATTGTGGGGCTTTTTGTGAAAGAAATACTCTGAACCGGAAATTATCAATCACAAAGTCAGGGTTTATATAAATAATTCTGTGATCCCTCGTGATTATGGTACGTCTTATTGTAGAAAATAAGAAACCGTGGGATCACAAAATATTAATAATGAGCTCGCGAGCAGACATACAACGCTTCAAAACCGTCTCCAAGTTTAAGCCAATAGGAAATATTCCACATTTTTATTTTAAAATGATTTGATTTGTGTTGTTCGAAATTACCAACCTATTTGCGTTATTTGGACAGTCAGTTAAGGCCTGTATGGATGAAGTCCTCCATCTGCCTAAATCTTGCCGGTATTCGGGGGGGGTGTTGAAAAGTGAGGTGGGGGATAACACCATTAGACACTGTAAAGGGTCAATGTTCGTGACATTGATGCATATCTGCAGTATCTGTTGTACGTATGCAGCATCTCTTATGTACATCAGAAGGGCCTATCTGTGGCTTTTTATTGCAACAAAAACTTTGGGGGCTGTTTGGTGAAAGTTCTTTCGATTTCTGCTGGTGATCTGGAGTGCCAAAAAAACTTAAGAGAAAGGGCGTCAATGATTTGGTACTGGCAGTCACACTCCAAAAGCTGCTCCCATTAGTTGTCCCAAGCTCCCACTCCCCGATCATAGGGTTTCAAGAATGGGAGGTGACAAAATCAGCCTTTGTGGTCAATCACACCGGTACCCTCGGAAGCTAATACTGTGTACCTGATTAAGATTCCAGATTACAAGCGGCAAATAAGACATCAAAGGAAATGTGCCTCCATAAAAATACGACGTTCGTCGGTCACTTGTTCCAAGACATCTCTGATACCAAAATTAGTCCTAAACGGTTTTTAACCACTATGCCTGTTCAAACTCGAAAACGGAGAAATTCTGGGAAGCCTGTGCCACTGTTTCTCTGCATAACGTGTATGTAGAGAGGACGTTACATCTCGGCAGCATGCAGTGCAAAAGTGTCATTTACCAAAATGCTAAAATGTAAAAGTGGACAAAATAAAAATTTTCAACAAGTTAATCACGCTCCTGGGGTTGGGTCCGAGTTGACTCAGGGTGGGTCCGAGTTGGTCGTGGGTCCGAGTTAGTATTGGGTCCGAGTTGGTTGTGGGTCCGAGTTGGTCGTGGGTCCGAGTTAGTATTGGGACCGAGTTGACATGGGTCCGAGTTGGTCGTGGGTCCGAGTTGGCATGGGTCCGAGTTGGCATGGGTCCGAGTTGGTTTGGGTCCGAGTTGACTCGAAACCTTATGTAGGAGGCTAAGCGTGGGCTTCTGTTCAAACATGCAACGAGCTGATCACTTACTTTTGCTTGGAAAATGCTGCGTCTTGATAATACTTTGAGCAAAGACATGCTGTTGATTATGGTGACTCGAAAACCGTGGCTACGTTTCAAACTAACTATGCCTACGGGTAGGCCTATGCAAAATCGAGGAAATGCGCAAACAGGATTCTTGAGGCTAGTTTCGTGCTTTCGCCCTTGCCGGCCGGGACGTTCAAGGTCCGAGCAGTCTAGTAGCAATGCAAATGCATATGCATACAGCAGTTGCAAGTTGCAACATAAAAGAAAGTCAGGTACCCAGTTCTTCTCCTTTTTTATGTGGAGTTAGAATGGTACCCAGACGTCCAGGTAGGTTAACCTCTAAAAGTTAAGCTTCAGCCACATTCAAGATACTCGGCTACGGCTGGCAATACCGCACGTGCCAAGGGGAGATGAATGAAGCTGTTAGCCAATCCATTGCCGATCAGAGGTATAGACCAGCCTCTCCGAGCCTTTACTTGGTACTCGGTGGCAACCCACTGCTGGCCGACATGCATTGCAAGCTTGTGGTCGTTTGTTTACCAACGAAGATGAAACTGCACAAAATAGAATTTGCTCTCGCAGTATACATTGTCGCAGTGCATGCGATCGCGAGTCAACGTCCATGTACACTTCGTATGTCACTAGATACTAGCACTCGCAACTGACTTCAAGTTTCAGTAGGCGCGCCTACGTCGACAAACTCTATTGTTCAGTGCCGTATGACTCCTTGTTAATTAATTATTGTAGCTGATGAGTGCTACCTGTTTGTTTTTAGATTTTGTTTGTGTGAAGTTGCTGAATCTGGTGGGTTTTCCCACCCCCATTAGCCTGAGTAAAGGGCCAGCCTTCCCCGTTTAGCTAGCTGACGCTGAACCAACGGTCAAGCAGTCGAGATGGTAGGCCTGTGATTTATCATGTTTCTGTTGCCCAAGATAACATGGGTTTTGTTTTAAGCAAACCATGGAGGAAGTAAGGTCGTGGAGACAAGTTCTTTATCCAAGTAACCATGGTAGCTTGGACCGTACGAATAGTCTTTTTCAATATTTGAACACCTGATAACTTTTACTTAGCCTTATTGCAGTGCTATGATTATGATTACGCCCTAGCCGAGATGAACTCTTTGACTGTACTACGTTACGGAGGGAGTCCATTTATAAAGGGTGCAAAATAGGGCGAAATATTTTGTAACTAAAATTTGCAACATTTCTACCTTTTCCAAGGAGCCAATTTCACTTCTATAACTCCTATGCGTCCTTATTTCCATAGCTGGTGGGTTAAGAAATTCGACACATCACCACCAAAGACAAAAATAAAGCTGGACACAACGTAAATTCGTGCCATTGTTGTGGACTGTTTTCAGCCGTTCCCCAGTGCAGTTCGTACAGTGTGCGCGTGCAACTATTCGGCATACGGATTCCGAGCCGCGTACACGCACATCAAAACTACATGTACATGTTCTGACTGGAACCAGCGTAACTGAAGTCTAACCGAATCCACTGGTTTTCGAAAATGCTCACATATAGCATGTAACGCACAACATGGTTCGCAGCCACAAGTACCATTGATCTCCATGCTGAGTACACAAAACATCGGGCCGGAGGTGAGGCAGTGGCGTGCGTAGTGACAGTTGACCTAGTTACATGTACCTGCAGGCAAGCTGAGTCTACTACGGCCAGTACGGGAAAGTTAAAATTCATGATTTGTACAAATCTTAGCCATTTTTGATCATGTATTATGTGTTAACTTAAAATAGACATACAAAAGGTGTCCACAAAATTTGATAGAAGTTAAGGAACTCCCGGCAGTTTCGTTTCGAGAGGAGAGGGTATTATCCAGCAAGGCTTTGGCACATTCCTGTTGATAGCAATTTACTAATTTCTGTTGATTTGTTCCATTTAAAAGTTACACCGAATTCCCTTTCTTAAGACATGGAGAACTTTCCCAGAAAGCACTGGCTAGATGAATGTTTTTTAATAAACTAGACTGATATGAGGGTCAAAAAACAGCGATTAACAATCATGATCTCTTTGGCCTGAATTTAAAAACGAAAAATCACCTACTTTGAGGTTTAAAAACTTTGATACATTCTAGCTATCTGTCCATTGCTCTAAAATCCAACTCATCACTGCCAATTACCAATTCAGTCTGCTTATTTTATGTTTAGTTTACTAATAAAAAGGAAAGGCCGATCAACAGCACGATTTGTGCGTGATTGCTACTTACTACACATGCGTGCGCCAGCACTACCTCTGCATACTGTGTTCTCCATCAGTATAGCATCGCTCTCGCCTGTTCATCACGATCATCATGCCCGCAATGTAATCATCTTTTTATTCCTCAATTACCGAGATAAGTTACTGTTTGATTTTAATAAAAATCGTATCTCTACAATATTGTGTATTTATACATCTTTAACCAATAAACTCTACGGACAAATTAAACATGTTAAACACTTCAAAGAGAGATTGTTGATGAACTTCTTCCCATACAACTACAAGAACCCTGCATATACAGAGCCTTCTATGCTAACCAAGGTTATTCTCATAAAATAGCAGCTTGTGTTGCAAATTTATGTTTATAAACCGAAATTTAAAGCAGAACAAAGTAGTGGGTAAATTGGTCAGTCTGAAGCCCCGATCCGACAAAAATGGAACTGCATTGTTTATTTTGGCTCGATGGCAGGTGGGTTAAAACTGGGTACCAGTCTCAGCCTCCGTGTAGCGGGCAAGCAACAGACCTTCACTGGAAATCGGACATGCGTAGTGTGTGCACACTGCTCGGATTCCTGTACTGTACGTGCGTGCACTTTACAACTAGACTCGAGAATGGATGAATTATGTCTACAAAAGTAACGTTGTCTCTCACTTGTTTTCCTCGAGTTCGCAGTCCATGGTTCATTCTGAAATTCATAAACCCCCCAGATGGATAAATAAGGCCACGAATAACTTGTAAATGTGAAAAATTAGTTTCTTCTACAAGGTACATGTGAATGAAGAACAAATTAGAACCAAATTTGTGGTCATTTTGTACACAACTTTATACCCTAGACGTCAGTCGTAATGAATTGAAGACAACGTCCAACCTGGGCTAACAAAGGCCCTAAGCCATATGCACGCCAAAGGTGATGTATATGTACAGTGTTAGAAGGAAAGGGGACAAACATACATGTAAACCCTTTTCAGTGCGCAAACTCAGAAGACGTGACGGGAACAAATTCATTACAACATTGCCTAAGATTTAGTGAATTGCTGCTGGCGATTGTTATTGTTGTAGACAATTTGTTCCCCTCTAGCTTTGTTCACTTTCTTGTGCGGGGGTGCGAAAATCAACAGGGTGACGGAATGGGAAACTGGCTTATTGCCCGTTTTATCTCCCCACAATGCCTTTCTACCATTGTGCAAAGTCACCCATGCAGCATAGCAATAAGGCTGATGTCCAAGTGAAGGGGACATTAGGGTCAAGGGTCACCAGGTGCAAACACCGAAATATGTTTAGCATATGTGATATGTTTAGCTCCGGGCTATCATTTTTAATCTCCACTTTGTGACATGTTGTTTAACTATGTTTACCTTTTAATATTGCTATATTTGTGTTCTTCACTTGGAGTTGGTTTTTTAACGAAGTCAATTCGTGTGTGAGCTGTTTATGTTATGTTTTTATCCTCTCATCAGGTTTTTTTGTGATTTCTAGATGTGACAGAATTTAATTTGTTTTCAGCGCCGGCTATTTTGATACTTCACATACTGCTGGTATTTGTACTCATGATATCCCCAAACAATAGGCCTACCAGAATGGAACCTGCTTGACAAGGGCACCAGCAATGCCCCAATGTCCTCATCTTTAAGGCTAAGCTGGATGCAGTCAACCTAATAGTTAAGATTTAGAACAATAATTACGATTTTTCCTCATTGACCCCAACACTGTTCATGACCCTTTGAGTCCAGAGTCCAATGAAGAATAGCCACCACTGACCAATCAGTGGCAAGAAACAAGACCCAGTCATGTCGTCCCAACCTCAAGAATGCCTTCTGATATATTGTGAAAACAATCAGTCAGATTTCTCCTCTAAATCAATGTCATAGCAAATGTTTTAAATCAGTTAGTAAATGTTTTGAATCAAGGAGTAAATGTTTGAATCAGTGAGTAAATGTTTTGAATCAGTGAGTAAATGTTTTGAATCAGTGAGTAACAACAATGTTTCAAGAAACTTTGGAGGATTTTGGAGGATTGAGGATGGTTCCCAGTAAAAAGGCCTAGGTGTTAGGAGTAATGCACATGTATGATTGAAATTTCTATCAGGGATACTTAGCATGTGAAATAATTGTATTCCCAACAATGGCAAGAGTTCCATATATATAGACAATGTTCAAAAGCATTAAAAACCTTCCAACTTGACTTACCGTGCACACTAGACAGTTGACTTGAAGTCTAATATGGGAAAATAGGGTTGGTTGTCTGAAAAACCACCTGTAAGCTGTATTGAGGACACACACTTCACTTTGGCAGTCCATCTGGAGAGCAGCTATTTTCAAGTTTTCACATAAATATACATAATTGGTGTGCTTGACAGGGCACTGGCTGGGCACAGCAATAATGAATAATCATACCCACGTCAGTTCTGTTCTGGGAAGAAGAGGACTCATTCTCTGAGAGACTTTTGAACTATGATCATGCGGTCATATGGGACTTATGGATATCTACAACATGTACAAAGTATTCAAATAAGTACATGTGATAAGTGTCTGACCATCGGTTTCCATTGTGAATTACAGCATGGGTATGAATAGGACTTTTTTTATTCCTTGCAGAGTATTATGTCATATAATGGCTCAGCCATTTTGGCTATGATGGGCAAAGACTGCGTTGCCATAGCAGCAGACAGAAGATTTGGAATCCAAGCCCAAACAGTTTCCATGGATTGCCAGAAGATATTTGAAATGGGTCCTAGGTTGTACATGGGCCTCTCTGGTCTAGCAACAGATGTACAGACTGTGTAAGTACAATACTCGGTACTTATTTTTGTTACATTTTATCTCATTTGTAAACTCCGTAAATGGATCAAAAAGGGAAATTTGACTAGTTTTATTTGAAGATAGTTTTCCTTTGAAGAGAAAGAAAACTGGCCATAGTAGAGTCCAGCTTGGGTCCTCTGGAAAAGTAACAGCAATCTTTCAAGCAAGTTATCCTGTGGGATATTTTAGTGTCCCAGTATGTTAGAGCTGTTGCTTGGATTCCTTGCAGTGAACACATGTACGCATTTTTTAACAGTTTCTATGGATGTATCAAAAGTGCATAACAAAAGTACACAAAAGTGGTAACGAGAAAGTCTTATCTGACCTTTGAAAGATGACATTTTTACAAGTGAGACTCTCTCCCTAGTCTTCCAAGAACCTTCCAAATCCAATGGTACATGTAAATTTTGCTAGGTATGCAGGACTGGGAAAGGTGAAGCCAAGCTGTTAATTCTCACATGTCTTAGAAGTTCAAATGTCAATGTACATAGAGTGCCATTTTGGATTTTGAGGACGAAGAAAAAAATTCCTAGAAAATGACTCAGGGAGTTAGAGTTAACACACGAGGCCTTTGTCTTTTTGTTGCCAGTGCCAATCGGCTGAAGTTTCGACTCAACCTGTACTGTTTGCGTGAAAATAGAGAAATCAAGCCTAAAACCTTCATGAACATGGTATCGAACTTACTGTATGAAAGAAGGTAAGTATCATTCCAAGGTGGTATGTGTCAGATTCTACAGCTGTGGCAAAGTACTGTGAAGCAGGGAGAAATCCTTTTCTTTGGAATCAACTCAAAGAAGAAAGTTCTACTGTGAATAAAATAAGTAGTAGTTGACTGTGGTTGATTGTGAGAGTATTTGAAGTTCAGACAGACATCTGGCCAGGAGATCCATAGAAGGGAGTGTCACGTCAGTACATGTATTTGTTTCTGTGAAGTGATGGTCCAAGTTTCAAAGTGACTTCATAGTGAACTTTGTTTCACTATTCTAACAAGGTTGTCGGAAGGGCTAATGTCCTACACAGAATGTGGTAAAGGAAACACATCACAGCTAGACATGGAGAGCATTATGGTGGCTTATTTAGCATTTCTTAGGCACATGCATTGAATGCGAGTAGGACACCCACATTAGTGTTGAAATTAACTCTATCCAATAAGTGCTTAACAAATATCATGTAATATGGATCAAAAAGCTGCCCAGCAAAGAGCCTTATATGGGCAGTGGGAATGAATGAATTGTGGATATAGAGCCAATGATTTTCTAAGATCGCGGCAAACGGACGGAATTTGCAGAACTAACACTTTGAAACAGAATCCACTGCTTGAAACGGAACTTGCAAAATTGCCCTCTATAAGAATGGCTTAAAAAAGAAAACTTTTTGCAAAGTATTAAAAACTAAATGCTTATCAAACCCTTTCCAAATGCTTGCTTTTAATCATTAATGAACAAATTACACTGGAAACATCTTAAATTGCACCACTCCACCGCATGATTGGGTCGTCCGCACCGAGCTGGTGCCAATACTTGTAAGCACTATGGTGTGCATGAGCTTCATTCGCGCAGCGGCAGCTGGCACAGCAGTGGCACGGTACGGTACATTGTGTATACAAACATTGGCCGTTCACACGCTCGCACCGTACTAGCAATGAAATGAAGGTGCAAACAAGTTCTTACTTATATTGCACACTTGTGGAATTTAGTCTGTGAATCCGCATGGACGCCTTGAGACAAGGCTAGTACTGCATGGCAAAATGATGAAACCGCGGCAGCGAAACGGAAGACTAATTTCATATTTGGTTTCCATGCATAGTTTAAAACTTAATTTTTGAAACGGAAAATCATTGGCTCTGTAATAGGTCTTGGGAAAATTGTGAATTTATCAAAGTACATGTACTAAATCTTGATGTTATGATTTGACTGTGTTTTCTTTACAGGTTTGGCCCTTACTTCATTGAGCCAGTCATTGCTGGTCTAGATCCCAAGACACATGAGCCTTTCATTTGTAACCTAGATCTGATAGGGTGTCCTATGTTCACTGATGACTTTGTGGTAGCTGGCACATGTACAGAGCAGTTATATGGCATGTGCGAATCCTTGTGGGTGCCCAATCTGGTATGTGGATGTCTTCATTATGAGCAAATCATGTTTCTAAATTGGAATTGAGTGATATCTTGACATATCTAAGAGGTTTCCGATTTGTTTGGAATGTATACCTTTAACCTTTCCTCCCAGCATTCCACACAAGCAAATTGATTTTATAAAGGAATTTTATAGTCCAAATATAGGATTGTAAGTAATTTATGAAAGGGCTAGAATGCATTCTTGTATCAGGTTGTCAGTATGTCACCTGTAACGTTATGCAATATGTCAAGCAGTTTCTTGTAACCTTTCTGTAACAAAAAATGTCAGTACTTTAAACTCATCCACTTTTCAATTTGTTATCCATGCAGTGAAGCAAAGCGGGACTTGCATTTACCTGGCAATTAGATGTGTTACATAGCCATGATAAATCATCTTTGTTTTATAAGCATGATTATCTACATTAGTGCTTTGCCAAAGGCGGGTCAAATCCCACCTTCCATTGCCTCTGTCATTTGCTGCCCATTTCAACTGTTAACTTGGGAAAGTAAAAAGTGTGATAAAATTTGTAAAAGGCCCAAATATTCCAACAGTTTCTACAGAAAATTGACGTTTATAAGTGGTGCAGTTCGTGTCAAGACTTTCTGAGAAGGAAGTGATCACAAATTTCACATAGCATTATGTATCAAGAGGGCTCTTAACTAAGAGATGTCGAACACTGGCTGGATGTATCCTGTAATGTTTGATACAGGAACCTGATGACCTCTTTGAGACAGCCGCTCAAGCTCTTCTGAATGCTGTAGACAGAGATGCAGTGTCTGGATGGGGAGCTGTCGTCCACATTATGTAAGAAGTACAGCTAACATTAAACTTGCGTGTGTGTGAGAGGCCAGTTGCTTACAAAAGGGACAATTATGCAGATTTTCAGATATTTAGTTGATCATTGATTATTCAAAGATTCAATTTCAAAATTGAAAATTGTCATGAAAAGTAATGATATGAAAAGGGAAAGTTTATAAAATTGCATCCAATTGCATTTCTTCTTGTATGATTTTATTTCTGCTTTTGTGGGAGTATGGTACAACCATTTCCCCCCACTCATGTTTTCCTCACCTGTTGGGGGGAGGGGGTTGCTGATACAACTCCCACAAAACGAAGAGGCAAGATTAAGCTAGTTTGTCCATCTTACGGGGAGCAGTGAGCAAATTAGTGTTACTTCTTGAAGCTGGGCAGTACATCAGGTAAACAGTGATGGACAAATCCATGTCTGTAGGACAACATAATGAAGGATTCCACAGTGAAGTGGAAAAGTAGCATTGAGGTGTTAACAGTTGGTGATGCACTGCAGTGGAGATCATGTCCATTATAATCTTTTCAAGCTACACTCTTTCCCTTTTGTTGTCTCCCTCAGAGAAAAAGACAAAATAACAACACGGACTGTCAAGGGCAGAATGGACTAAGCTGAAGCTATGCAGTATCCACTGGCATTCCAAGGGAGAAAAACTGTACATCGCATCGTGCAAAATGAAAACAAGGTTCCATCCTTGGTCAAAATGTTGTTTCAAGCTCAACCAAAAGCCATACATATCATAAGGAAATAAAGTCAAGTAGATTTCTCTGTCAATTCCAAGCATTTAGTAATCCTTCTATTTGGCATTTCCTTAGTACTTCAGCTAGTCAAAGAGAGAACCACCAACAGTTTGGTGTGAATCAGAGAGATTCTTCCCGTAGGTTATAGCAGATTTAGTGATATACAATTCAGCAAAGCAGTGGTTTTTCCCAGGAAGATTGAAAGTGCTCAATTTGTCCCCTCAGTTCCCCCAAACTTTCAGTGGTCACTTATGTCATGCTTTAAAGCAAAAACAGATTTTTTTTGACAGGTTTAATTATGTTGCTGGAAAAGACACCATGTTATTTACTAACAAAATAAATACCTCCAGATCTAGGGTTGGCCTGTGATAGACTGGGTTAGGCAGGGTTTTAGGGACTGATAAATATCAATTCATTTCACAAATTATCAAGGAAACCAGTGGGAGACTTTGAGACAACGGTGGCAGCAGACACACTGGTTCTTCATAGTATTGTGCATGCTGAGAACTATGCAGGCCTGCTCATAACAATGTGCGCATGCTCAGAACTATGCAGGCCTGCTCAGAATAATGTGCGCACGCTCAGAACTATGCAGGCCTCACAGAATAATGTGCGCACGCTCAGAGCTGGTAAAAAGAACCAGTATGTTTGCCACCACCAAGCATCTCAAAGTCTCCCATCTCTGTCAGGAACACAAGTTTGCACCTGAGTGTGGGTGTGTGTGTGTGCATTTCAGTTCTTCATGGATGTGCATATAAAAAGTACTTGGGCTTTTGGACCCTATGGGCTTATATCTGTACAAAGAAACACAACTTCTTATCCATGTATTTGTTATGTCCAAATATTGCTACACTTGCGTGCATATTTCCTGCTGCCAAGCCGCTTTGACATTTGTCTAAACAAATTGAAGCATGTTGAGGCAAAAATCAGTGAACTTCTGGTTGACAAGAACTGACATTTTATGAAGAATTTTTAATTAATATGGCAAAAAGGCTTCCGGGTAGCTTTGCATTAAGTTAGGACTTTGTATTGAAATAACTCCCTATCAATGTTTTTATTAATCTGGAACTGAACTTTGTATTTCATGGAATTGGTAGCCGTCATTTCCAGTCACATTTGATGTCATTGTACTAAAGCAAATGCATTGATTTGCATTGCCCAGTTGGTTCAGTGTTGATATGCATACTGTCGAATAAAATTTTCTTCATTAAATTATGCGCATACTTTAGATTGTGCTTTCTGCAAAATTAGTCTGTGGAGTAGCTACTTGCTGGCAGATGTTTGTATACAGATATGGTGATTGATTCAGTGGCTTAGCTAAGGATGTGCAGGGTTGCAGATTGCAACAGAATGAACATTTGAAAAGCAAGGTCAAGATGCTGCTGAAGTAAAAAATGGGATGATGAAAACTCAGCTAAAAGGAATAAAGCTCTTTGCTATATGTAAAGCCAGGATAAATTTTATGAGACAGTCATCCCCTGACCTCTGGATTTGATCAATCAGCCGGCTTATTTTCTTATACATTCGGTATCGAGCAATTATTTCCCAGTGCATGGGAAGCTTTTTAAAAATGCATCGCGCCTCTCCTTGCAGCTCTACTAATTCAAATTCTTTGGTCTTCAGAGCTCAGGAGGAACATGTACTTCCAAGTCTGAATCGTTCGGAGACACCCATTCCTCAATGTTCAAGTTGATTGATGCCGTTGACCAATTAACAGCTTTGTCCACCTGGGTTTAGTTAAAAAGATCACAGTTTCTAAAGTGGACAATTTGTCGGTGCACGAGGTGTCCTTCAGAGCAAGAAAAAAGTGGATCTGACTAGGAGAAGTTCGTAAACTACGGCGGAGTACTGCAGAGGCTTCTTTGCTTTCTTCTTTTTTGGGGGGGGGGTCAGATATTGGCTTTTGTCCTGCGCGAAATACGAGTTTTAACGAGAAAGTTTAGCAAGATATTGAGTTCTGGGCATACACTGTATATGTACCGAATTCATTCCACTGCATCACTTATTCATGGTGCTAACGATCCGTTACCCTCTGTGGAACTTTAGCACATATAACTTGCAAAATATTGTGTTTGGTCAAGTGGATGACCAGTTTGCAAACTTACATAGTGGTTTATAAAACTGCGCCAAGGCTTTCACTGGGTTCCCCCCCCCCATTTGTAAGGCATTTGTAAATTTTCCCGATGATTACTCCCATTTTCTGGTCCATTAAAGCCACCAAACCCTCGAAAAATGTGCGTAGGGCCAAAAAAACGCTTCATGCAGAAATGATGCACTCAATAATAAGCAGCATGTCATGAATAATACTTAAGCACACACCACAACTTGGCTTTATATTTAACGTGATCTTGCAATCTAAAAACTACAAATACAGGAAATCTGTAATAAGCAGTTACGAATCTTTAGCTTTGTGCAGTGTAATTTCATGAAATATAAATCGTCTAAAACTTCAAATAGAGAAAATCTTTAATAAGAAGTTACGAATCTTTAGCTTTGTGCAGTGCAATTTCATGAAATATAAATTAAACTTGCCGCCCCATCTATTTTGGGCCCATTTACACACAAAAGCAGTGCCAATAACTGGTTATTGAAAGTATGTGCCAAACAGCTTCGTGGGTAATCCCAGGCACGACAAAAAAAGAGCTCGCCCTGCCAGTCACTCCTTGATGTCATTCCTTAGAGACCGTCTATTTGCCAAAACGCGCAATCTCAGTCAGATGTCTTTAAAAAAAAATCAGGTCGGAGGGCTGTTCGCTCATACTGCATAAATGGCCCTGAAACCAAAGCTTTCCTATCATAAACCATTCATTCCATTTGTGGTTTACAAGCCACGTATGTTTATATTACGCGGTACTCTTCAACGTACTTGAACTACTGTTCCATTTGAGTTTCAAGAATGACACTCGTTCAAAATCAGTGTTTGAATCGTGTCATTATCATGCTCTTTGAAAAATGTTGAACTGATGTGATAGCATGTGGTTAAATGTACCGTTTAACTGGTATATAATACATTAAATGCACCTGATGAAATAAGTTACAGGGGATGATGGGCGAGTAGCCAAGCGCCCTCCCCCCATACCCAAGTATGATCAGAGCCCTTGGCGTCGAAGACGTGCTGTCAGAGCTGAAGTTAGTTAGCACAGTACAATGTTTGGTCACCAATTTGTCGATCGTCTCCATGCTGGCTTGATGTTGATATCAAAGCAATGGGTCGGAAGCACTCGGTCGGCACAGTAATATCAGAGAATATGTTGTCTACGCAAAGATAAAATCTATGTGTGACGATACCGCTGCGACCCCAATATGTGTTTTTGTTCTGGGTACAGTAGCGGAATGGCTCCAGGGCATCCTCTAATAAAAAGAAAAGAATAAACTAAGTGTAGAAGGCACGTAATGCTTGGTAGGCCTATGTTAGGTAAAGTTTTAGAGGTTGTACAGTTCTACTAAATTATCCTTTCCCGTGCCCCCAGGTTTTCGTGGAGGGAAAATTTCAGATAGGTTTTGATGAATGTTTTTCGGACAAAAACAGCAGTAAATACGCTCACGGGGGAGATTTTTTGTCACATGGGGGATGATTTCTCAGTGCGAAAGGTCAAGGCGTGTGCGAGCGCGACAGGGCACAGTGTCCAAGGTCTCACTTCAATTTGGGGGCCTAAGGACCACCTGGTGGAATGTAGGGGCAAAGCCAGGTGCGCATACAGTCAGTGACTTGAAAAGAAGTAACCCCCCCCCCAAAAAAAAAGTTTGGGGAATATATCCTCATCTCCCGGGATCTCCGGCCATGAATACGCCGATTTGATGTAAGATTAAGGGGGGTCACTCCACACGTGCAGCTCCCCTTGGGTCCTGAGTGTCAACATCCCCCAACCCCCGTCCACCCCACTTTTCAAATTTCCATGGCCGGGTAATTTTGATTTACGTCATTACCCCCGTCTCCTATAATTTCCGACACAGATTTTCGCCCCTGTAACGTAGGCTTGGTCATTTTGTCTCTGAGTAACGTAAAACACACGGTTTGAGGTAACAGCACTGAGCATACTTGGTTGTTGACCCTCACCTTGCAAAATTGAGTCCTTCCAATTAGAAGTAGCCGTTGTCCCTTCAAAATGAAACTTTGCTGGTCCTTCAGAATATTCAAACAAATCTAGAAAACATGAATTAGGAGCTCAATGATGAGGTAAAGAAATATTGCTCCGACATATCAGTATGCACTGTAGGGTACATCAACAATTTATGAAACATTCGAAGTCTTTGTTTCATATAGGTTTTTCCCGGTTAATTTAGCTAGTACGTCCTTCATTCAAAATTGCTGAAACGACAGTTTAACTTCGTCAAAGAAGGGTCACTCGCCCGAAATGTTGATTCTAGTTTCGAAATAACACCACTACAGAATTCACTTTCAGAGCATTGTAAATCACGAAAAAAAAAACACATTTATTTGTCCTATTTATCGTCAATTTCGTCTCACTCAGGGAATGGCGTTGAATTGGAAAAGCCAATTCGTTTCTTGTCATTCGTTTTACAAGTGACCACTCTCTGAGGACATTAATCTTTTGTTTGAGCAATATTAAATGAAAGAAGTACTCAATTAACCGGGAGAACCTATAGAAAACGTTTGTAACATTATGTTGACACGTATATGAAGATCAAATGTAGAGTATAACTCACTGCATGTCACTAAACTAATCCTCTTTGTTGTTTGACTCTCATTTGTTTTAAAATGTTTCAGATTAGTCGAATGTTACTTCGTATGTTTTCTGGGGAAATGATATCTCATCATTATTGGTTGAATATTAACTTGTGGCAAATAACTGTTTCACTTTCTGCATCATAATTATTCCCCAGACAGATAACAAAACACACATCGAACAATTCCTAACTTTGGAGATTGTATGGACTTCACTACAGGTTTCTGGTGAAATTTGGCGTCCGTGAACATATTCCTTCCAACTTTGTTATTCTGATAATATGAATGAAACTTTTTAATATTGTATCTTTTTTTATGTAACCAGGATAAACAGCTTGATCGTGGAGGTATGTTTTTTTTTCGCTCTTGGTGAGAAGACAAAGAAGACAGGTTCAGTTTAAGAGGTGTATATAGAAACTCACTGAATTGAGAACCCAGTCCATAATTATGTCAGCCTGGCTGGGATTTGAATTCAGGTCAGATAACAGAGGTCAGGGGCGGTGAAAATAGTACGCCTCAAATAGTAAAAAGTACTGACTCATTTTTCTTTTGATAGTCAAGCCGTCCAAGATTTTTTTTTACTGGGAGCACTTGTGCAGAGGATCGTTGCGTTAAAATTTATGTTTGTATGTGCTGTCTGCGGAGACGGCAAAAGATACTCACCTAAATATATACCGCCTTCATGTCCTGACTTACAAGCCTCGCAACGCGTACGAGCGTCGTTGCATGTCATGTTCATCACATAGAATTTCTGTAAATTTTTGACATATAGAGGTATTCTTATACCTGTGTTTGGCAACTTAACATAATCTTGCTGTCACTATGTGGACATGATTAGATGCAAGATATTTGCAAGACGGGACCTCGTGAAAGTTCAATCTATTTTAATTGATATATTATTTTTCATTATCTGAATCACTCACTGGTCAAAAAAGCCATTGTTATGGTGCAGATTACAGCCTACATCATTAATCAAAATCTTCTTGACTCCACGATGTGGAAATACGTGTACTATGGCCGTTTTCCTCGTGCGCATAGTCCACTTGGGTGTGTTTATCAAAATTTTTAAGAAACAATTTGTTTGCAGTGTTGTTGAAGAACTGAGACAAGACTAAGGTATCTTTCACACCAGAGGCTGGATCGACTCCATCGTAGCAATGTGTGCGTTCTTAATCACAAATTTTCGACAGTTTCCGAATTCTAAATAGTACGGTAACATTCGAAATAAAACATTAAAACGTGTGTGCACAAATACGGCCACTGCCTTTAATATCTAAACACGTATTGGCAACTTAACACAAACTTGCTATTACTTTGTGGACGTGCTTAGATGCAAGACATTTGGCGTTCAATTCCCAAATAGAATGTCCAATGGCTAAACGCTATCAATCCAAACTGCAGTATTTAAACACGTTTACAAACTGATAGAAAGTGTTTAGAGACACAGTTTTTGCAGTGCAAATAATAGTCTTAGACCAGTGTTTTAACACAACCGGTTGGCAAACCAGTTTAAGATATGAAGAAAAACTGTTTACCATATCTGCGCGGATGGGACCGCTTCTGCTGCTCTTCCAGTTTGCATTAACTTGGCTGAGTAGCATCGAGCACAATATCGCAAGTACCAACATGATGCAATGATAAATGTATACCTGTTACGGTGCCTTCCTGGATATGCTCTGCACCGATCAAAGACGAGCTTAGGCTTTAATATCTGAACGCTGCCGATATGTGTTGTCTTTTTATGAGCTTTTGTTTTACATACTAAATAATTCATTACATGCATATTTGAAGCCTGCCTTGAGTGGGTCATCTTCAAATATGCAGGTTTTCCAGTCAATTCAACACAGAATCGATGGACAATTTTGTCCCAAAATTTCGTTGGACCTTTTGTGCAGCAGTTTGGACTTCATTTTGTTCGCAGTGAAACTTTTGTTGGTATTTTAATTCGTTCTGTTTTTGTTTCATATAGTCTGGTGGGGTGTTGACAAAATACGATTAAATTTCTTTAATGGACAGCATCATTGAAATATCATTTTCCCGAACAAGAAGTGCATGTGATTTCCCCAGATATCAAGGAACATTCAACGGACGTCTAAACGTTAGTTAACTTTTAGGTAGAATGCTTGAAACGGAAAAACAAAATTATGAATCGTGTGACCCTTGGCCAAGCTCATAGTTAGCAAAACCGATGAAATAATTTCATAATTAGGATGGTGAATCTATCGTTCGAAACAGAATTCTAAAAGCCTGGATCTATTGCAGAGGTTTTTTTTTTTGGAATTTGACCGGAAACCGATGCTGAAGCATTTTGATGTCCATTATGTGATGTCCATTTTGATATCCATTATTTATGGATATGTCGAAATAATGTAAATAGCAAGATGAAAATAGCAATACTTGGTGTGCTTCTTATCTTGCTGGTACACCAGTACATTAATTTGAATCAATAAATCAACAAGTAGGCCATTATAATCGTCAAGTCGAGTAGTCCACGCCTCCTGCGCAGGGCTACTAGCTGTAAACAACTTGGTCATCGACTTGTTTGACGTCAGAGGGACAAAAATGGTGAAATTTGCCAAGGCTAAAGCGTCTGGTTAGTAGGTCTACCTTCAATTAATCAAATTAAGATAACGAGCACGCACATTGTAGCTCACGATCAGACATTTTGCGGCATTTGAACATTTTGCTCTTATTGTGTAGCCTGTAGTGTGGGCTTTGCATGGAAGAGGTATATTGGTTTTGAAAGTTGTTGAGAATTGAAAAACACGATAAGCCACGCGTCCACAGCAACTTGATGCCTGAGCTGATCACATTTTGCAATTGTTGTTTTGAGAAATGTGTAGAGGTGATGGCGCTATCCATGCTATTGCTGACTGGAGAATTTGAAAAGTAATCCTCTGCTTATGTCCTCCCGGATCAACCTCTTACCGGACATATAACTGCCGTATCGACAAGAATATCAGATTAAATCAGTGCTCTGAAACATATGATCACCGAGCTTTCGAAAGCTCGGCAATCTCGGCAATCATATATTTGAGAGCACTGATTTAATCTTATATTCTTGTCGATATTCTGATCATGATACTACGCAGCCCTTCCATTTATAACTGCCGTAGAGGATTTCATGCATCAATTGGTCCTCCTTACACGTCAAAAGAGAGGAAGTGCCACTGAATGGGATCGTCATCCTCTTTTTATACTGAAGTGAAATGGACAGTGTTATAATGCGAACTTGTAGGCCTATACGTGTAATAATTATGCAGTTATCTATCTCTTCTTGCGAAGACGTCAGAGCCACAAAGACAGGTTTAACAGGGTGTACGGTTTTAACCTCCCCATAATGTTTTCTTGCACAAATTCGTTGATTGATTGATCTTTTATACACTGGATATAATTATACCGTCGGTATGAAAGTGATTTTTTCCATGCTGCCTATTCCTTGATTCTAATTCAGCTTCACTGCGCCAAAAAAAAATAAAATAGGCGTGTTTCACTGGTAGTAGTGCACTTGAATTGTAATACCGAAAAGACAGTAAATCCGCTTGCGTATGCGTGAGTGACATATATACATTGTAGCCCACGGCTGGCGAATTCTAATGCTCTTTGGATGTAAATTCAATTTGATTGAGAATATTATTTTATTTCATTACCGTATTCCCCGAACGCTCAAGCGACTGTTTTAATTTATCAAAATTCGCGGTAAAGTGAAAGCGGTTTCAAGTGCAGCTGCAATCGATTTCTTTTCGTACCAAACTTCTAAATGCACATTTGTGTCTAAGTTTACCTTATTTTAAATTTTTATTTCAGTATTATAATTTTCGCCATTTAAAGGGTGCTGCCTGTTTGGTTTCCATTTCCATAAGCAAAACTGGGTGTCATCTCAGGAAGAGAGCCTTAATATCAGTTGGCTCATACACAAAAATCCTGCATTTATGTTGATTTTGCTGTGCTGATTTGCCTTTGTTCAAGTGGGTGGCAATAAGCAAGCATGTATCCCTTTCTTAGAAGCGTTCCAAAGTGATTCATTTCAAGGTAACAATTTGAACAGAAAAGGTACGCACAAAACTTCCATCTTTCCTGGACGACATAACAGCAGCAGCGCCCTCGGTTGTCCGTGAAAGTTTAGTTAAAAGTGCATTTTTTTGTATTTGACCAAATAGAAATGTAAAAAGGTTTTCATACATCGAAAAAGAGTACAAAGTTGCTAAAAACGTTTTTAAGAAAAATTTATTGCAGCTACACTTTAACTTGTTGGCTTTTATTACTTGCAAGATGATTTAGCTCGCCTGCGGGTGGCTGAATCGCAGGTTACCCCTCCCCGCCGCGCCGGAGAAGGAAAAACCAACCTCCAGGCATGGTCCATGTTTCAGGCACCTGGCCAGGTGCTGGATCTTGAACTTACACTTATTACATATGCAGCAAGGTATGAGACGGAGAGAACCCCCCCCCGCTTTGTGTTGGTCATTGTCTCGCATGAATCTGGGGAATTCCTTTCAGACATCTTGGGGGGATGTGTTAAGTAACAATAGTCTGGAATGTGTATAGGAATTGGACATGTTGGGGGGGTACCCCTTGGTCTCATTTCTTTCTGGGTTTATACACTTGTCATAAGCAGCAAGGTATGAGACGGAGAGAACCCCCTGCTTTGTGTTGGTCATTGTCTCGCAGGAATCTGGGAAATTCCTTTCAGACATCTTGGGGGGATGTGTTAAGTAACAATAGTCTGGAACGTGTATAGGGATTGGACATGTTGGGGGGGGGGTACCCCTCGTTCTCATTTCTGCTGGGTATAACACTTGTTGCGATCTGCAGTGGTATGGCATCCTGACTCTTTGCACAGATGATTATACCTACGTAGCGGAGTGGGATCTCTATTTTCAAGATTTCGCAGTGTTGTACGCGTACCGTGTATCGATACTGTAGAGCAGCAAAGCCGGGAGGCAATTAAACGAGTTTTATGATCAATGATGGGTTCAGTAACGCTACCGAAGGTTACATTTCAACCATATGTGGAAGAACTGTTAGAAAAAAGTTATTTGAATGAAAAGGTATCGTCACTGCACGACTATATGTAAATGATGTAGGTCTAGTCTGAACCCCTTCAAACTAGGCCAACCATGGAGGAAAGACGCAGAAGGAGTTACAACTCTGGCACATCAAAGTGCTCGATGATCATCGCCGCCCAGTCAGACGAACAGTAGTAAACATTCAAAAATTGCTTAATTACTGCCTGCAGCTTAACCGGACAAGTGGGGCCAGTAATATCCTACCAATATTTGTGGTGTTTTCATTGCAATTAACTGCAACTTGTCGCAGTGACCTGGAAATAGAATGAAAATATCTAGCATTAGATTTACTTTTGCCATCTTGAATAAATTATTTTTTAAAGATTTTGATGCACCTTACCATTATCCATGCAATTTTGTCACTCCGAAACATCAGTTTTTAAAGTCTTTCTACGAATTTGGCTAAGACTGGCCGACATGTCGACCACCATAGTACAGTTAAGTTCACGAAAAACAAAATATGCTGTTTCATCACATGCAGTGATCATGAAATCTCATAAAGTACCTTTTTGTGTACATTCAATAATGAAAATGATTCAAATAAAGCACCAACCTAATAAACAACTTGGCTATTTATTCCCAAAATAAGTCCAGAGGAAAGCGTTTGATAAGGGCAATAACTGCATGTGAACACTTAAGGCACACAGCCTAATACAAGCAACTGCGCAAGCATTAAATTAGATGTCAGATCATACTAAGCACCCACGATGCATGAATATTCAACTTCCTATACTGCAACAATGTTTTCAGGATGCAGATTACCAGCAAAAAATTGCGGCGATGATCATGGGGTACAAAGGGGGCTTATGGTTGTAAAACAGGTGGTGCGGAGCAAGCATTTGCTGCGCTCTGGCTATGGACATACCGGGCATAACAGAAAGTGGTAATTGGCCAGATGTTGTAACCCGGGCAGTTCAAACTCCTGTGTCCTTCCTCCATGGGCTAACCATGCCTATCCATAGGCCTGACTGGGGGCCAGTCTAGTGGACTCTCTTCGTATACGGAGGGAGCCCAGTAGACTGGCCCTTAGTCTAGGACTAGCCTTCCCCCAGAACAGTGGGGTTGATGATTGCTGTACCCCCACAAGGATGCGCGGTGGACGTTGAACCCCACATTTCTTGAGATAGGCCTACCCGTAAACCATGTCGAATGTACCCTGTCTGGACAATCTTTGGAAAAAGCATAAAGTTTCTCTTTTCGAAAATGACAGCTTTCCGGCACTAAGAGATTGTCTGACGTGTCTGACACTATTATGTATTAGTACTATTAGGTACCCCCAGAACTGTGGGGTCCAACGTCCGCTCCTTTCCCACGAACATGGAAGAGGAGCAGATGTTGGACCCCACAGTTCTGGGGGTAACTATTAGGCCCATAAGCCTTATTGCCAATACTGCATGAGTGATTTTGCACAATGGTAGAAAGGCATCGTGGGAAGAAAAAAGAGCAAACATTGCCCCTTTTCCTTCCCACAATGCCTTTCTACCGTTGTGCAAAATCACCCATACTGTATTAGCAGTGTGGCTTATTTGCTTACTTTATATTTCAAAATAATTGGACAGTCCTGTTTCTTAGATCGTGCAAATCGTGTACGCTGCCCTTAACTGGTTCACTTCTTACCTTAGACCATATTACTGGGAACTTACCTTTCACCATAATTTCAGAAGAAAATTATTGGCACCACAAAACCATAGACCTATGCGTGAAATTTCCTGATTGACTACCGCCAACTAGGACTACTTCGAGACTTCAAAGTCAGTGTGGAGAAGTGAAGATAGTCTGCTTTAAACATGATCAGGCCATAGTAGCTAGGGGTAGTGTGAAAATGTTATTAGTAGAGTCCTAAATACTCGGACTACTGGGAAGAATTAAAACTAAAGATGATTTGAAAATTACTTAAGTTGGGATTGAATCATATAGGCTATCACATCACACTGTGTATGTGACGCAATACATGTTTAGCCACTAAGATGCCCTGATAAAATGTCATTCGACTTGATTGACAAGTGTTGCTGAAGATTGGCCGAAGAAAACTGTCAATAAAATTCACCAAACATCCTCAAGTTTCAAGCATGGATCATACAACACCTAAAAGAAGTAAATGAAACACTTCAGTGTTTATTGTTAAGTTACTTAAATTTTCATGTTGTTAATATTAAATCATCATGTTGAACAGACAGCTGTAGACACTTGCTCTAACTTCAGACTTGGCCTGTTAAAAAAAAAGGAAACACCCCTGTGAACAGGAGGACGGGGACATTCTTTGACTGTGGAGACTGCTGTACAACTTGAATAGGTCTAAATACTTGATTGTGTTTGTTTCACTCAGGCTATATCCCAGGTTGGTGACGAAGTATGCAAGCAGAGATGGAATAGTCTGTTGACTGCATTGAGTTATCCTCCAGCATACACTGTACTTAGAGTCAATACACTACACCACAGCAAGGAAGATACCAAACAGCAACTTAGTCAAGCTCTGTATCAGGTCAATATCCCGTGAATTCTGTTTATCAGGAACTCAGTACATGTATCTGAATGAAGTCTGTGTTGAAACTGCTCTGTTTTTTTGGTTATTATTCCATGTAATTGGGGGCCGTCCATAAAGTATGTATGCATGAGGGGTAGGGGGTTGGTGCCGTTGCATACACCATGCTGACAGAGGAGAGGGGGGCTCAAGCCGATGTGTATCATACATGTACGCAAACCAAAGATTTGCCTTCAGTGAATCTTCATCATATCTCTTTCTTGTACAAATAAGAGGAAAAAAAGGCACCAGGATTAATTTTTGTTTGTATTCAACTGCATCTTAAGCTGCCAAGTAAATATTTTCCATTGCTTTTATCAAAGAAATATTGATATAAACACCTGTTATTACATTGGTTATTTATTTAAGAATTTGGAGACGATGTGCTAATAACAGCACTACAGTAGATGTATAATGCACTGAGACATTTAATGATGCTAAAGCAAGGTACCCTGAGAAGTCAAACGATATGTATAATGCGTATGCGTACGGGGAGGGGGTGGGGCCACAGCATATGCCATGTGTACGGGAGGGGGTCTGAAAAGTAGGCATTTTGTGTGTACATACTTTATGGACCGTCCCTTGCATCTTACATCCATAATGTGTAGCAGCTACGTGCACCTCAGTTACTGAAACAGAGACGTGAACCAGTATCATTTTTGAAAATGCCGTTATTGATGTACCATACAGCATATTTGCATATTCATAAATTTTTGGCAATCAAGCACTACTGTTGGTTAGCAAACATGTCAGAGTTCAGTTATTGGAACTTTGTACATTTGAATAATGCTGCAAGGTTTCTGGAATGGCCCGTGTATGACATTCCAGCCAGAAATAACAACAGTGTGTAAACTGCCTATAAATTTGACTCTTCTGTAAATACACAGGCGGGTATTGATCAATGCAGTTTTGCCTTTCCTCAGCAATTCAGTGTTAAACAGAGATTACCTGCTGAAGTGAGTGATCATCCCTGCTTAGATGACATATTGATCATAACTTCCGGCAGTTTACCTGGTACCAATGAGGTACCAGTGTCTCCGTGCTCCAAGCAAGTTATAGTGGATCAGCAATGTGGCTTGGCTGTGTTGAGAGGAGCAGATATCTTTGCTCCTGGAGTATTAGCAGCTTTACCTGGTTAGTGAACTTTGTAGCGTTTAGTAATGCAAGTAATTGTGCAGTGCTAAGCCTTTGTGTTGAAGAGGCCATTTTCCACTAAAAGCACTTGCATCTAGACCTTGAAAGATACCTGCTGTAAATTCCTTGCCACTATGTGAAACCTGAATAACGGGCACATTCTCAAAGCTGTGATATTGTCGAGGAGACCTTCATGCAAGTCTGTCCCTGAGTAAATAGCAAGTCATTTTGTAGTCAGTTTTTCCTGTGAAGGAACTCAACTGAAGTATTTAGCACTAATTTGGTGCTGCTAAGTTATCCCAATTTTCCCCAAACAGCAATATGCTAAGTGTCTGGTTACAATGGACATGCACTGCCCGCATGAGTTTAGTATCACACACATAAAAAGTCATGTACGCATCAGTTTACAAAGCTGTGACAAGTCAGTCAACAAACTCAGTCACAAGTAATATGACACAAATAGTAATAAAGTAATTCTTTGTGTATAAATAATTTAATTGTTTTTTACTTGAATTTAGACAGGAGGACAAGGTTGTGACTTGTGAAGCATTGCTAACATTAAGAAACAAAATTTTTCAAAGAATTCTGTGGCGTGGTTTTTATGCCACTTTAGCCCTAAGTGGTGATGGAATACAATTTAGTAACACAAATAAAAAAGAAACCAGCATGCACAGCATTATAGAAATTTCTGTGAAGTTGGTTGAGCTATTGCTGTCATTATGAATCATTCTTTATGTCTGTTAATCCGTTAGATGTGGTAAAAGGAGACAAAGTGTCTGTTTATGTTGATGTAAATGGCTCATGTCGACGAGGATTGACCAAACCATTTGAAGGGGAGAAGGTGTTCCTAGGCAATGGAGATGTGGTATTGGGGAGGAGAGAACTGTTTGTTACCACTTGTGTACCCAGGTTAGTATAAACTTTGCTTTAAAGTTGCTAAAAAATAGTACAAAATATAAAAATTAGAAATGTGTCCCCCAATTTGCCTATTTCTAAGTACATTTAGTTGCATTTCCTTGCTCAAGTGTTTCAGTTTATATCATTAGCAATTGTGCCATAAAACAAGGTACCATTACGTGTATCCTTTTTGGCCCAACTTTTGCTGAAAGCACAAACATACAGCAAGTGAAGGCTTTGCAGTGTTAGAGAAAAGACTGTCACATACGTTGCAAGTCATCACAGTTAGTCTCCAGTACACACATATGCAAATGGTTGTGACAGCGGTATTCTTTTCTTCAGTGTTTTCCTCTGTGAATTGTGATTGAAATTGCAGTTCACTTGCATTGGACATGATTTCAGCTTTACCTGTTGCTTGTGAATAAAATAGGCAAACAGAACATTAATAATTAGATACTTAGGTATTAATTCTCAGGGATGTATTTGACTGTGTGTTTCCTCGGCTGTAATCTGTCCAGCATCTGCATGTACATGTACAGTGTTGACCTGAGTTCAACCAGTGTCACTTGAATGATGGATATAAGTCGGAATAGTTTAAATGACCATTTCAAACCAGACCAGTTGCATGGTTGTGTCTTAAAGTTTAGAAAGAACTACTAACTTAAATATAGTCAGCAAGTGAGCAAGTTTGATATTTCAACTGCTCATGCCCAAAATGAAGCTCGTCCCAGGTCATTTGGATGCGCATGCAAGATCTGCACTATCAGTGTGGCCCTACGTGGACTCGCGCATGTTTTGTTCCCAGATAACCTTGCATTTCGAAATATGATGTAGTTTATTGGCAGTGAGTGAGCTCAACCAGAAATATCAACTTAATTCTATGTATTTGACAATGTTATTTCATTTTGTGAATGGGTCAACTGTGGTTGTTCAAGTGGGACTGTTAATGTTTGTTGTGGGAGCGACAAATTAGGCAGGACCAGGTCAGGGAGATTTTGCCCCAGAACAGCACTGAGTATGTATAGTGATAGACATACATCAGTGATAGTGACAGGCAAAGCTCCCAACCATAAAAAAAATTAAATTCTTCCAGATGCAAAATTTGCATCTTCCAAGTATGTTTGTCATGGTAATATTGTTCATTGACCTCAACGGGCCAGCCGACGCTGGCAAGCTCAGGTCAATATGGGTGCATTCAAGCGTGCTACTCATGTTAACATGAGTATAATCCCAAGCACATGAACGGCAGGAGTACGACCTACAGGTCAGTGAGAGTATACTCTCAGTCATAGCAGGAGTCTATTCTTGCTCCTAGTGTAACGCGCACACAACCTTGTCCTGCACTTGGGAGTCAATACCATTAACCCAAGCGAACGCATCCCAAGTGGCAAGATGACTGCACTAATAAGCAGTAGGTTGTTGATTCAAGTCTCACCTTAGTCAACCTCATTCCCATGGGTACGATCTTGCCACGCCATGATGGTTCCCACCATGCCTTGCGCGATCTAACCCCTGGTGTTGTATAATTTAAATATCCCACTAAATTTGGGATATTTTAATTAGGACTTTTGTCGGTGTGTTTATGTGCTATGTAGATTTACACTTGTGTAATGTGCAAGAGAAAATGAGGGCGCGAGCGTGCTGCTTTTGAAAGACTTGCATGATTGACTTTACGTTTATGTATATTCATCCTGAATAGCCAATTAGCCACAATTAGCCACAGTGCAACTATAGTCTAGGCTCAATCTTGCCCTAGCTGCCTTGTGTGTGAGCACATCAGAGACCACAGTGCAACTATAGTCTAGGCTCAATCTTGCCCTAGCTGCCTTGTGTGTGAGCACATCAGAGACCACAGTGCAACTATAGTGTAGGCTCAATCTTGCCCTAGCTGCCTTGTGTGTGAGCACATCAGAGACCACAGTGCAACTATAGTGTAGGCTCAATCTTGCCCTAGCTGCCTTGTGTGTGAGCACATCAGAGACCACAGTGCAACTATAGTGTAGGCTCAATCTTGCCCTAGCTGCCTTGTGTGTGAGCACATCAGAGACCACAGTGCAACTATAGTCTAGGCTCAATCTTGCCCTAGCTTCCTTGTGTGTGAGCACGTCAGAGACCACAGTGCAACTATAGTGTAGGCTCAATCTTGCCCTAGCTGCCTTGTGTGTGAGCACGTCAGAGACCACAGTGCAACTATAGTGTAGGCTCAATCTTGCCCTAGCTGCCTTGTGTGTGAGCACGTCAGAGACCACAGTGCAACTATAGTCTAGGCTCAATCTTGCCCTAGCTGCCTTGTGTGTGAGCACGTCAGAGACCACAGTGCAATTACATGTATAGTCTAGGCTCAATCGTGCAACTGTTGGCCAGCTGCCTTTACCAGGATCATGCATATGCATGCTGCATTTAAACCAAACCAAAAGTAACGGCAACAAACCCTGGCTTTTAAGTTAGCCTGATTGCAACCGTAGACCCAGTTGTAGCCAGTAAAGGCAGTCCAATTGCTGACTCTGTGGCAGCCAAGTGACTGCAGAAGGAAAGGTCATGTGATTGCACATACTAAGAAAGCTGAAGTGAAAAGAAGCCCTGGCAATGCACTGCTCGTCGCACTGTTACAATGATAAACCAAACGACATGAAAGTTTTGCCCTCAAAAGGTGCAACATTTAATCAATTGGTTTATTGCTTTTTATCAAAAGGAAAGAAGCTTTAGGTAGCGACAACATAAACTCTCAGAAAAAAAAGATCATGAAAAAAGTTAATGAGCAAAATTATACACCATTAGTATTTACAAAGAAAAGACAAAAAATGCAAAAACAATGTATACATTTGGTGTTGATAGCTTGAATTAGGATAACTTGATTTTTAAGCCATTCCCACCTGATGTTTAAGTTGATGAGATATTATTGAATTTTATTTCAAACTTAGAAACTGAGAAAACTTAAAAAGTTAAGTTGCAAAGTAATCCCATGCATTTTGAGTTTCTGTATGCATGCCAGTGAGCATGCATGCCAGTGAGCATGCCAGTGAGCATGCCAGTGAGCATGCCAGTGAGCATGCCAGTGAGCATGCCAGTGAGCATGTCAGTGCAGTGCTCAATCCTGCAGCTACATGTAGTGGGTGGGGACGTGGTGGAAATACTTGACTACAATTTGTTTTTTTAATTATTTTAATAATAATTATGGGTCCCTGTCAGGGGAATGGGGTACCCGGTTCCCAAACATGCTGTAAATGCACACTACTACGTATAGACTAACAGCGCCTTTCCATATATGCGTCAACACTTGCGCCAAGCATTGCATATCCATCAAAATTGCTCTCGAGGCAATTCTGACAACCAAATGCAACACACATGTGTGTTGTATTTGTGTCCGTGAAAGTGACATGCACAAATGCATCGTGTGCGCAATGCACCCCAATAACGTACATATGGAAAGGTGCCTTTATCAGATTAGATGACATAACTGTGGTGGCACCTTACTCACACGGATGTTCTTCAGCTTGACGCACACGTGCATTTGGCACATTACGACACCCTATTGGTTGGAGATGCATTCAGCACACATGTACCACCTGTCCATGAATGTTGTGTTTCTGCATAAATGGCCGTTTCTAATTCTGATGGTTGAATTACACCATAGGTCTTCGAATAACTCATGTCAAGGAGATAGTTGTTTCTGAGAAAAAATATACATGATTTATTTTAGTAGGATAGTCCATTTGAGCTCCTCAAGGTATTGAAAAATAACAAACTAGTTCTAGTTTGTCAATTTCCAGTACCAATGGGAGGTAGCGTGATTATCTATTATTTAAAACACTGATCAACAATAACATATACCACTATGTTTTCATGTTTATGTATAGCTAGGATGCTTGAGTGTGCCTTCTTCACCCGGTCAGAGCAATTTCACGATAGCTTCATAAGATTTACAACTTTACATGTAGTAATCTATTCCTCAGGGTAGCCAGGGAACAGCTTACTATATGTTTGCGTATTTGACTTGTGGAGCCTCATTTGCGCATACTGGCATGCAGTGAATGGGCCACTGAGAATTTGGCTCTTGGTCGTATCTAGGAGGTATGGTAATACAAGATGTGGTATTTCTGTGTATTCAGTAATTCATAGTCATAAATTTGTTGCCCAACCTTTGTTGTTTAATCTCTAGCTGTCATACACTTGCATTTTGTATTGATATCATTCTGTGAACCTAGAGGAGTTGCCGTGAGGATGACGGAGCCAATCTGCGACTGTCCATCGCTGAATGGCGTTCTGACTGACAGACTGTTCTTACAGAATCTACCTTCCATTGTAGTGGGTCATGTGGTCAGTCCTGTTGTAGGCAGCAGAGTGTTAGACATGTGTGCTGCACCAGGTACGCACTGTGCACATCTGCAGTTAATTTAACGAAAGCCTGTGCGACATTTTCTTTTGTAAAGGCTGGTTCATACTCAGTGCAAAAGCATGAAATTGTGACCGCAGATCATATATTCCTGCTGTGAATTGTGCAGTCCCTTTAGCTCAGTTTAGTAACATAATAGAAATCTTACATACAGACTCGTGACCAATCAGACCTAATTAAACTGTTTCGATGTGCCAGCACATGATCAACGCAGCAGGCATTATCACTTCTCAGCAGGGATTAAAAACTGTTAATAAACGGTCATGTGACACGTTTCGACCAATAGGAATAGAAAAACTGTCCCAGGTATTTGTGAATAGCAAATTAACTGTGTAATGCATCCTGCAACACTACAGTATGTAATTGAAATTTCTTGTGGCTTTGTAAGTGTTCATGTGATTGATATATTTTATATGTGGAGCATTTTAATGACAAGTTCATGGCATATCTAGGATTTGTTGAGATGCTTATTAGTAAAATTAACAGTATGTTACATTTCCATTGTACAGCTGCTCAACAAATATTGTTGCATTGATCTTCCAATCTTGTGGATGGCACTATAATAACTCATTTCTTCTAAATAATTGCAGTGGACACCATATGAGTATTTATCTTGAGGCAAACTTGAATTCTCAGTTCCGATAGGTCAATCCATGGCAACAAACAGTGTTACATATATACATATAACTCTTTTGAACAGTTCATGTCAAACCCTGGGTAATGCACTATTCTAACTCAACGCAATTCGCTACTTTTACGCTAAAAGCAAAATGCACAACAGCAAAATTTACTGTAATTTCAAAGGTGGTGTGTTTGCGTGCATAGGCCCTTATAAAATCTTTAGTGCGTGTCAAGTTTGGAGATAAATTTGTTATCACGTTCATGCTCACAGAACACAAAATAATATAGTGCATCTGTGTCCCGTATACAAGGAGGCCGAATTGTGCATTTATACATGTGATACAAATCTCTGCAACATTTCTGTTAACAAGAGTCAAGTGTGCAGGTGTTTGTGCTTAATATTTAACTGTTTCAGGGGGAAAGACAACACACTTGGCAACTTTAATGAAGGACCAAGGAGTGGTTATTGCCCTGGATAAATCAACAAATAAAATCCGCAAAGTTGAGGAAAATGCAAAGAGGTTAGGGCTGAGCTGTATACATGCCTACTCATATGATTCTACGAAAGCATGCAGCAGAGATATGAAGATGCTTATGCATGATGCAGGTAAGAAGGAGCTTGTTCAGTGTTTCTACAGCACTCGCTCAAAATGAATTTCCCTTCAAGGTCAGTCTGGAAAAGCAATATGTGTGCGAGCAAGGGTCTGCCCTATAGGTACAGTCATATGCCAGATTGCACACATGCTTTATTCTCACAGTGTAGCTCTTTGAAATACCAGACTGGCTTGTTGCCATAGAATGGTTTGTAGATGTACTTGATATGTGGTATACTATAGCCAAGATTTCCTAGACCTTGTGAGCTTTGAAGTATAAATCAATGATGCGGCTTTTTAATCATTGACCACTGACAGTCAGTGTTTATTGTCACGTTTCTCGTTAGATGTAAATGCCCCACCGTACCCACCTGGAACATTTGATTGTGTTTTGTTGGATGCACCATGCAGTGGCTTAGGGCAGCGGCCCCAGATAAGCAACCAACTACAACTCAGTGAGCTCAAGTCTTATCCTGCTTATCAGCGTATGTTCTTCAGTACTGTACGTACATGTATCATGTGTTGGGTTTTGTCTTCAAACTCTGTGGAGATCTTGTAGACAGAATGTCTGACCACTTCTTAGATCTGTGCATGTAGTTTGTGTGATACATTCTGACTGCTATGTGCACGTAGTTCCAAGCTGTGAACAACCAAAAATGTGCATGAATCCATTGAATTTTCATCTACATGTATTTAAGTGCCAAGTGCACAGTAACAATCGACTGATTGTGCCCACTGCGTCATGTGACCTAGAGTGAGGATTAGATATGAACAAACATGGCATCCATCAGAAGTGTTTCATAAGTGTCATTTACCAAAATTAAGTTGATGTTAGGTACTGTACTCAGACTACTGCTGTGCTGGGTACTATACCATAACTTGGCTTTATTGTTTGTAAATAACACTCAGCAAAACACACATTGGTATGGGGTTGACACCCACTGTACTGTAGGTCATACGATGTAGCAGGTGCCATTGGTCTATGGTGTTTGTTACTAAAAGGGTATTTTTTTACCTGGACCATCTCAGAGGAGTTGGGGGAGTCTACCCAGTCTTGATCTTGATCTTGGTTACCCAATGCCCTATTTTTTGTTGTCATATGATCATTCATAGTTCATATCCTCATATGTGTTTGCCAATGTGCATTGAGTATGTCAGTTGGAAAAGCAGGTATTTATTTTTGTTTTGGTTAGCTTATCATGGAAAAGTGTGTTTAACAAAAATGGTATGTCTGATTTTCATAAAATGTATGTACAAGTGATGTGAGGCATTACTAGGAAAAACTCTGCAAGGCTCAGCATGACTGTATTCAAGATTCAACGATTCAAATTTATTATTGTCCATGCAAAAATTCACATAGAAATTTACTTTCCATTGGCTTGTTACAAAGAAAAGTATTATGAGAAGTGAGGGAAACTGTGTGGGGGGTGAGGAGGATTCTGCACTATCCCCTGACTCTTTTACTAAGGGAATAAATGTGTGCTTGGCTGGTCTGAAACGTGCATTTAAGACCGGCTCAAGAGAATGGATGCAACTAATTGCCCCAGCCACAGGCGAGGGCAGTATCAGTGTTTGTTCTCCAGAGCAAGGTCTTAAATGTTAGCTGGCCGAGAACATATTTATTCCCATTCATAAATACCTTCTTAGACAGACAGTCAAAAGAAGTCAATATATGATGGATTTTCAAGGATTTTTTTCTAGAATTTTTCTTCATTTTCCCGAACACCCCCGTCCATTTTATGGTGTATTCCTATTGCAAGTTGTCCAATAGAATCTCTTTGTTCATGGACTTTGTGTGCGCGTGGCGCATCCTACATGCTGCCTTACACACAGACTCATGACCTGCAGGGATGTCGTAAACTGTCTCGTATTCAAGTACTAGCACATGATTTACACAGCGGGCATTTTCACATCTTAGCGGGCATTAACAAATGTTAATAAATGGTCAAGTTGCACATTGGTGAATAGTGAGACTGTCTCAGGTATTTATGAATAAGGCTTAAGTGTCTGTTAGCTGTCTCCTGGCCATTGGCAGCAGAGGAGAAATCTTTAATAGAGTCCAAAGCTGTACTAAACGTGCGCAATGTAACTTAGGTAAAGCTCAAAATAGCAGTGGTTACTGTGAGAACTACATAAAGCTCAGTGCAGATAACATTGGGAACTCATGTTTGACTTTGATTTTCTCAGCAGCAAATTTCTGCTCAGTCTGGTATTTCATCATTAATGGGGGGGGGACAAGTAACAGGTTTTTAGATTCTTTTGCCATGTTTTTTCCCAACTTTATCAGGCTGTTGAATTATTGAAACCAGGAGGGACACTTGTGTACAGCACATGCACAGTCACACTGGCAGAAAATGAAGCAATGGTGGAGTGGGCCCTTAGTGCATATCCTCAACTTGAATTATCTCATCAGGTCAGTGACTTCCAAAGGATTTGCTTTAATATGTACAAAGATTGGAAAAAAATCAAGGCAAAATTGGTTAGATAACATTAAGAGCATGGATCCTGGGGATGGGTACATTCCTTCTTTTTAATGGGGGGATAAGTGTGGCAGACTTGGTAGGATGGGTCAAGTTGAGTAAGCACAAGAGTTTACCTTGTTATTATTATCATTTCTGGTAATGACACCAAGGATTCCTAAACTGGGCACTGTAAGCTCACAAACCTTGAGGAAACTTGTAGATATGAGAAAATGAGAAGCAGTTACAGTTTTAGAGGTGGCAGGAATACCCCAGAGGAAAGTTCTGGGTAAAACCCATGGAATCAGGTAGGGACTGAAAACCCAATCCACATGTGCACTGGGCCAAGAATCGAGGACCCTCTACACCAACCTGACTCCCCTAACAGTACTATTGTGTCTGCTGTACCCTAAATAGACTGATCACCCTGTCCAGATTTTGTAGGAAAAGAAGGAAAATGAAAGCTCAGCAGCCCATTTCATGAAACTTTATGCAGTGGCATAAAGGCACTTATGCCACACATTTGTTTGTGTACATTTCACAACAAACTAAGAGTGATTTCTTGAAAAGTACGCACTGTGTAAGTTCACGACTTGTGCAACAAATTATGGTGTAACTTGCAACAACTTACAGTGTGACAAGTTATGGTATAAGTATATGTTTATTGTGGTAGAAGTGTATTTTACAGTTTCAGCACAAATATGTGGTGCCAATTTTCTGCATGGTTCAAAGTTACACTGCGTTTTATGAAATGAGATTCTGGCCCGGAGCGTGTAAAAAATTCTACCAAAAATACCCCCTGCCTCCTCTTTCCTACTTGTCATTTTCGGCAGGGTTTGGGATATTCCCATGAAACCCTTTTCTTGTAGACAGAATCAGTGTCCTTTCTGAACCATTTAATTACATGCACATTCATTGGTTGGATTGGTTACTGATCTTGCCTCATAGATTCCTCATCTTGGTGGAGTTGGTTTGGAAGGCACCAACCTTGATGTTGACCAGCTAAGTAAGCTGCAGCGGTTTCATCCCGTATCATCATACCTGTCGGCCTCTCCTACCCACTGTGATCTTGACACCATTGGTTTCTTTATTGCCAAATTTCTCAAATGTGCAGAGTGTGAACATGTGTGAGAAATTGTTCATTTGAGCAAAGAAATAGATGTAAACCGAATCACGTGAGAGAAGTGATTAAATTTAATTCTTTTACTGATGAAAAAGAAACTTGTTGCATCTCTGGTTGTTTTATCAGTCCTGATGAATCTGTGAGCATGTCTAACTCTTTAGTATTTGGCCTGTGGTGTAATAATCCGCAGCCTCTGTTTTGTGTTGTTGCTTTCATTGGGCTTTGTTGCTTTCATGTTGGCACTGTGTGTGATTGTGTTAATACTCAATGCAGTAGTTAGTTGTAATTATCATTCTGAAGGAAAACCATTAGGAGAGGGAGAGTAAGATCTTACATAAGCCACCGTGACATATAATAGATGGATCCATAACCAATAGCCACACTGCAGGCAACACATGCTCAACCACATGCCAGATGTTTGTTGGACATGACCACATAGAACTGCATTGAATTACTCAAGTATTCGAATGCAAAATTAATAAAAAGGAAAGAGGGATTTTCTTGTTTTAAATAAGAAAAATTGCACAATGGAGGTTTCAGCATATTGAAATGAAAAGCAACAGCATAATATGGCCTACGATGCAAAAAGTAGATTCATTAAAGAAATTTAAAAGAAATAGAAACTTTCCACAGGGCAAGAAGTATTCTCCAATTTTGCTTAATCATGGCTGGAAATAGTCCTTGAAGTGAGTAGCTCTTATAGTGATGATAATGTACAATTGAGTGCATTATTGATACTGATTTCGTAAATGGTTTGCAGTGTGACCGA
Source organism: Acanthaster planci (assembly GCF_054643075.1). NCBI lineage: Eukaryota > Metazoa > Echinodermata > Asteroidea > Valvatida > Acanthasteridae > Acanthaster > Acanthaster planci. The sequence continues at coordinate 8,405,154 of NC_141793.1, forward strand.
ATATCTGGACATTTGATCAAATTGAAGGTCGAATATTCAAATAATGAATTATTCGAATGACAGCCCCAGTTGAACGGATTGTAACTCAAGTGAAATTTTGTTGCAAAGTTGTCGTGATGTTAAATTCAATTTGCTTTCCTATTTGCCTGAAGTATGAACTGGTCTTTAAATGAACAAGTTTAAGAAGCAAATCCTGCAGATGATTTGATTGACAATCTTTTATTATCAGTGAGGTTAAATATGAATAACCTTTTTTCTGTTACTTTTTTTGTAAATAGTAAAAAAGTATTTAAATTCAGGTTAGGTTAGTAAAAGGCACTGTCTAGTGCATTCCACTCAAGTGAGACACTCTCGTTTCACATTTTATGCTCAGGTTTTTAAACCCAAAGGCATTTGCTGTTCAGTAGATGTACATATGCAACATGTGTGCACTCTTAGAGCAGGTGCCATCCGGTTAAACAGATGCATTATGCATGATATGCAACACCCGCACAGTGCTACACGTGTGTGAACCAGTCAGTACAAACTGAGCAGCGTCAATAAAGTTCATTGAATTTTCTGGGGAGTTGAGCAAATGGACTGGACCATGCTTGGGATCCAGATGCTGTGTGTGTGACCGCCCTCTGTTGGTGGATAATACACTGTCATTGTGCACAGGCTAGGAACACAGTCCAGGAAGTGGACTAAGTTTCTTCACGCAAATAAATGAGGAGTTGGCACTCAATTCAAGATAGCTGTATGGACCTGACAATTTGATAGATCCAAGTTAAAGTGACCATGTACTTGTATAAAATAAAATAAAACATTTTGTGTTCTCTGTCATGAAATCATGATGGTTGAGAGACAGTTGTCTTTCTGTTGTGTTTATCTTCTGTTTGATCAATATTGTGACACACACCATTTGTATTAAAATGTGGCTTTACATTTTGAATATTTTGTTGTTTCATCATCATTTCCTGTGATTGTGGTAGTGTCCAAATCAACGTTGGATATGTTACCAGTGTCGGAGGGATTTATAATGGTTAAATTTCTTCCCACTGCCAGGTGAGGCAAAGTCAACCTCCGTCTCAGCAATCCCAGCAGTCCTATGACCAATCTTTCTGAAACATGACATGCATGTAAACGCTCTCATCATTATGAATCTACCTCTGAAATTCCAAAGTAACTCTTGACAATTTTTTTTGTTTGGGCCACTGTCATGCATGTTGGCCTATGCTTTGAGCAATTGCCGGTGCTTCCCTGTTCTGGAGAAGTGGAAATTTGGCAAGAACAGCATGTCAGATTTTCATTGACCTGTTTTTTGAACAGCAAGGTATCAGCTAAAACTGTTGTAAGCTCAGCACGTTGCAGCAGTACTGGAGAATATAATACTGGCTTCAAGTTAGGGTTGCATTGAACATTGGGATGTACATAGAGATTGAGTTTGGTGGAGTTCAGACTGATGGATTGAAGGGATGGGACAAGGGGTCTGTCACACCCTGAGCAGTACACAGCCATATGAAATATCCATGGTTCTTCAACATTATTTCGGTGTTGTGATTCACTTTGACAGGTTGTTTTATCTTTGTTCCATGCCAAACTCCCATTACCCCCTACATACATGTAAGCAGTGAGTTGTCACTTAAAGAGCACCTCTAAGGAAAACATGTTTTCTCGGATTTACCGGTCCAAATAAACGTGGAAGCATCCAAATCGAATGCAGTGTCATTTTTCACAACATTGTTGGGCATACACAATGGTTTATAATAACCAGTATGAACATTGGACGAGGGTTCCACTCATTTTTTCAGTTTTCTGACACAATCTACATTTAGAATTTTCATCTTGTTATGAACACTAGAAAAAAGGCCTTTTTAACTGTTAAGGTTGAGCTCTGAAGACAAATGGCACTGCATTCGATTTGGATGCTTCCATATTTATTCGAACAGATAAAATCAGAGAAAACATATTTTCCTTAGAGGTGCTTTAAATAGTGTGAAAGCATGCCACCTGTTGTTCCGGTACCCCAAACCAACTATGAACCACCACCACTTCTTTGCTTGAGGGCACACTGCAGGACAAGGCTTGTAGTTGAACGTGAAACAGGTTAGAGGTTCCCACACAATAACCTAACAATTTTTTATGTTAACTTGCGGAATGTTTCAAGCTTTAAATAATAATTCTATTCAGAGCAGTGAAATTACTTTGGAAAAACAATGAAAAACTTGCAAGTAAATTTAAGTTAAATTTTGACGTAAACAGGGACACAAGATGTCAAAAGGTTATTCACCATCAAGAACCAATGGATTGACCAGTTATTTGTTGAAACAAAACATTTTAATTCTGATCTAAATTTGTTCAGTTTGTTAGAAATCTCAGAAGCTTTTCTAGCTAAAGATTATTTTGAGAACTGTAGTTTTTCATTTTTATAGTACACTTAATTTGAATCTTTAACAAGCAACAGTTTAAATGACATATATATTTGCCACATTTGGTGTATTGGTTAAAATTGGATTTGCAAACAAACAGTGCAACTTGACCCAGTAACTGGAAATCTGTACTCCTTTTTTATGATTTTTGACTTCAGTGACAACCAATAAAAAGTCAAATATCATAAAAGGAGTACAGTGCCCTAGTTACTGGGTCTACAATTAAGTAGAGTAGAAGTATCGTAAAGAAATAACAATTTGAAAAGATACTGGCATGCTTTATCAACCTTGTACTGCTCTGCGTTTGCTTCAAGGACATGTCCATTTACCAATATTGGGTTGGGCTCAGTTTTGTTCATCAGAAGAAAAATCTTTGCTTAGTCTTGAGTGCAAGTCAATACCAGTTGAGACTACCTTAGGTAGTGCTTGTATTTCTTATTTTGTTGTTATCCATGAAAAAGCTAGCCATTTAGCACTGTTATTGTATAAAATTTAACAACTGGCTAAATCTTGGGGGTTGGATAATTTTATAACTATGCAGTCATAGAATCGCCTCTCAGTATTGTTTGCTTAGCAAAATAAACAGATTAATTATCCGTCTGATAATAAATTAATGGAATTGGTATCAACCCACACACACCAAATCAAATGTTTCCGCCAGAAACATTTTAAAATTAATTTTTCTCCAACAGGTTAGCATATCCTCAAGTGGCATGGTTGTAATGTGGATGAAATATTTCATACAAGTTGAGCTCAAAAAGACCTTCCCCCCAAAACAAAGACAAATTTAAAACACTTCTACATACACTGAGAGATGTTTATGAAGGTTTTGAGAAAGAAGTTTTCGTGATGTCTTTTCTATTTACTAGACTGTTCTGTCTGTTTTGATCCACTTAATGTTGTTTGCAGTAAAGCAGTTCCTGCTCCTTGACTACCATCCAGTTCAGGCATCATCCCCATTGTCCATTTTACCATTTGCTCACCGTGTGATGTCTTACAGAAACTCTGTTAAAGCAGACAAACAACTCTCTTGGTAACAAAAAATTGCAATTGTAAATTAGTAATATGTAAGTTTTGATTGTTGTAGTTTTTTGGCCTCACCCCAAAGAAAGACCACAAAAGGTTGCATACAAATTCTGAAAATGTTTTTGTCCCCCATTTTCGCCCCCTCACAAAGTTGCTTTTCATAGAAGTATGTATTATTTAAGTCAAGTCCTTTTTATTACCACAAATCATCCACACAATGACAGCCCTTGAACCATGTTTCCCATTCTTTGTTTTTTTTTACTTTAAAGATATAGGTTGCATTGTTTCATAAGCATCTGAGCTGATCAGCTTAAAACTTGAAATTTTCCTACCAGTTTCGTCTTTTTCATTCATGGCGCTCAGGACTTCTTTTTTGACATCAGGGTCACCAATGTGGGCAAGGAGAGTTGAGTGATGACGTAAGTGTCTAAGGAGAAGACCCAGATCGTATGGATCATTGATGTCAACTGGAAGATCGATCTTGGTCGCTTCCAAGAGGTCACGCAGTTCCTTCATCACTATAAATGTCAATTGAATATTAATCAAGAAAAACATTACTGTTTAACTTGTTTGCTTTTGGGCAGTAGAACCTAACTTAGTTCTGGTGTGAAATGTAAAGTTCTTACTTCTCAATATCGATTCTGCATTTGAATAAAAAAAACTGCCTAAATATTGGCAATTTCACTTCTTTTATTTTCTGGTGTATTTTCTATGTTTTGTTTACAGTGTACCTTGCTACATGTGTAATTGTTGAATTACTGAGTAGGTGCAGAAGTATTATACTAGAAATAAAGAAATACAAGTTATGCATTAAGTATCCTCGTCCACTGTTATTAGGCTTATGTATGGATGTTCAGAAGAGGATTTCTCAACATGAAATCTGGAGACAATTAGTTTGTTACTGTCACAAACTCAGCTTGGTTGCATCTTGAAGAGTAGCTCATTAGCTTTCTATACTACCTAATTTGTAATTTTGCCATTACAGGTGACTGATCAGCAATGCTTGCAAATCAATCATAAAATGGCTTTATCAAAGGAAGTTTTTATGATTGGTTAATTTTACCTCTTCGTAATACAACTCTAGCAAAAGAAGGTGTTTTAAAGTTTGGTAAGGGTTTAAGTGCTCAGTTAATTATTGACACAAGTATGCAACTTACATTTTTCATCTATTTCTGCTACTTCTGTCTTAGGTTCAAACAGCTCCTCTTCTGACTCTATGTTTACTTCCATACGTTCTGTCTCTGGTTCAAGTGGTTCAGTTTCTGCTTCAACAAGTTCTGTCTCTGGTTCAAGTGGTTCAGTTTCTGCTTCAACAAGTTCTGTCTCAGGCTCAAGTGGTTCAGTTTCTGCTTCAACAAGTTCTGTTTCAGGCTCAAGTGGTTCAGCTTCCTCAGCAAGTTCTGTTTCAGGCTCAAGTGGTTCAGCTTCCTCAACAAGTTCTGTTTCAGGTTCAAACAGTTCAGTTTCTGCTTCTAAAAGTTCTGTTTCAGGCTCAAGTAGTTCAGTTTCTGCCTCTACAAGTTCTGTTTCTGGCTCAAGTAATTCAGTTTCTGCTTCAAAAATTTCTGTATCTGGCTCAAACGGTTCGGTTTCTGCCTCTACAAGGTCCGTCTCAGGCCAAAGTGGTTCAGTTTCTGCTTCTTCAAGTTTCATTTCTGGCTCAAGTGGTTCTGTTTCAAACGGTATCTCTGTTTGATCTAATTCTCTCATGGCCTCTGCTAATTTTGTTTCTTGTATTTCCATCGGTTCTACCTTGGCACCTATTACTCCTATCTCTGCTGCACCTGGTTTCTCTTGTTTTACTGGTTCTTCCTCATTTACTACAATAGCTCGTTGTTTCTGTCCCCCTTTCTTTCTTCCTTTCCTCATCTTTCTCCTATTCCCCTTCTTTTTTCCTTTTCTTCTTTTTGAGGGCTTCTTTCCCCCTGGTGTAACTGGCTCTTGTTCAACTAGTTCTATCTCTGTTTCTTCAGGCTTTGTTTCCATTTCCACTGGTTCTTCCATTGGTCCTTCTTCTCCTGTTTCTGCATTAACTGCGGTCTCTTCTGTTTCTGGTTCCCCCTCTTCTATTACAACAGCCGGTGGCTTCCTTCCTCCTTTCTTTCCTTTTCCCCTCTTTCTCCCTTTCCTCTTCTTTTTTCCTTTTCCTCTTTTTGCAGGCTTCTCTCCCCCCGGTATAACTGGCTCTTGTTCAACTAGTTCTAACTCAGTTTCTTCAGGCTTTGTTTCCATTTCCACTGGTTCTTCCATTGGTCCTTCTTCTCCTGTTTCTGCATTAACTGCTGTCTCTTCTATTTCTTTTTCCCCCTCTTCTATTACAACAGCGGGTGGCTTCCTTCCTCCTTTCTTTCCTTTTCCCCTCTTTCTCCCTTTCCTGTTCTTTTTTCCTTTTCCTCTTTTTGCAGGCTTCTCTCCCCCCGGTATAAGTGGTTCTTGTTCAACTAGTTCTGTCTCTGTTTCTTCAGGCTTCATTTCTGTTTCCACTGGTTCTTCCATTGGTCCCACTTCTCCCTTTTCTGCATTAACTGCTGTCTCTTCTGTTTCTGGTTCCTCCTCTTCTATTACAACAGCTGGTGGCTTCCTTCCTCCTTTCTTTCCTTTTCCCCTCTTTCTCCCTTGCCCCTTCTTTTTTCCTTTTCCTCTTTTTGCGGGCTTCTTTCCCCCTTGTATAACTGGTTCTTGTTCAACTAGTTCTAACTCAGTTTCTTCAGGCTTTGTTTCCATTTCCACTGGTTCTTCCATTGGTCCTTCTTCTCCCTTTTCTGCATTAACTGCTGTCTCTTCTGTTTCTTTTTCCCCCTCTTCTATTACAACAGCTGGTGGCTTCCTTCCTTCTTTCTTTCCTTTTCCCCTCTTTCTCCCTTGCCCCTTCTTTTTTCCTTTTCCTCTTTTTGCGGGCTTCTTTCCCCCTTGTATAACTGGTTCTTGTTCAACTAGTTCTAACTCAGTTTCTTCAGGCTTTGTTTCCATTTCCACTGGTTCTGCCATTGGTCCTTCTTCTCCTGTTTCTGCATTAACTGCTGTCTCTTCTGTTTCTTTTTCCCCCTCTTCTATTACAACAGCGGGTGGCTTCCTTCCTCCTTTCTTTCCTTTTCCCCTCTTTCTCCCTTGCCCCTTCTTTTTTCCTTTTCTTCCTTTTGTGGGCTTCTCTCCCCCTTGTTCTTGTTCAACTAGTTCTGTCTCCATTTCTTCAGGCTTCGTTTCCATTGGTTCTTCCATTGGTCCTACTTCTCCCTTTTCTGCATTAACTGCTGTCTCTTCTGTTTCTGGTTCCCCCTCTTCTATTACAACAGCCGGTGGCTTCCTTCCTCCTTTCTTTCCTTTTCCCCTCTTTCTCCCTTGCCCCTTCTTTTTTCCTTTTCTTCCTTTTGCGGGCTTCTTTCCCCCTGGTTCTTGTTCAACTAGTTCTATCTCCAATTCTTCAGGCTTTGTTTCCATTTCCACTGGTTCTTCCATTGGTCCTTCTACTCCTGTTTCTGCATTAACTGCTGTCTCTTCTATTTCTTTTTCCCCCTCTTGTATTACAACAGCTGGTGGCTTCCTTCCTCCTTTCTTTCCTTTTCCCCTCTTCCCCCCTTGCCTCTTCTTTTTTCCTTTTCTTCCTTTTTTGGGCTTCTCTCCCCCTGGTTCTTGTTCAACTAGTTCTATCTCTGTTTCTTCAGGCTTTGTTTCCATTTCCACTGGTTCTGCCATTGGTCCTTCTTCTCCTGTTTCTGCATTAACTGCTGTCTCTTCTGTTTCTTTTTCCCCCTCTTCTATTACAACAGCGGTTGGCTTCCTTCCTCCTTTCTTTCCTTTTCCCCTCTTTCTCCCTTGCCCCTTCTTTTTTCCTTTTCTTCTTTTTGCGGGCTTCTTTCCCCCTGGTATAACTGGCTCTTGTTCAACAACTTCTATCTCAGTTTCTTCAGGCTTTGTTTCCATTTCCACTGGTTCTTCCATTGGTTCTATTGTTTCTGGATTAACTAGTTTCTCTTCCGTTCCTGCTTCTTCCTCTTCCATCACAATAAATGGTCGTTTCCCTTTCCCTTTCTGTCTTCGTATTCCCTTCTTTCTCCCTTTCCTCTTTTTTTTCCCTTTTCCTCCTCTTCCTGGCTTCTTTTCCCTAGGTTTAACTGGTTCTTGTTCAACTGGTTGTATTTCAAGTTCTTCAGGCATTGTTTCCTTTGCATCTGGTTCTGCCTCAGCCTCTTCTAGTACCGCTTCTGGATTAACTGGTTTCTCTTCTGTTCCAGCTTCTTCCTTTTCTGTTGCAATAACTGGTGGTGTCCCTTTCTTTTTTCCAATTCCTTTTGTTTTTCCTTTCCATTTCTTTGGTGTCTTAGTTTTTCCTTTCCGTGAGTTTTCTGACCCAGGTATTTTAGTCGGCATTTCTGCTTGATCCAGTTCTTTCATGGCCTTTTTATTTTTTTTTTTAATTTTGTTCCCTGTTCCAATCTTCTCTACTGGTTCTCTCTTGTCGCCTGCTACTCCTGTCTCTTCTGTCGCTGGTTCCTCTTCCCTTTCTCGTTCTTTGTCTTCCATCGCTATAACCGGCTGCTTTCCTTTTCCCCTACTTCTTCTTTTTACTCTTCTTCCTTTTACCCGCTTCCTTCCTCTCCCTCGTTTTCTTCCTTTACTCCTCTTCCTTCCTTTTCCCTTCCTTTTTCCTCTCCATTCCCTCCTTCTCTTTATTTTTCGTTGCCCTTTTCCTCCTCTTCTTGGCTTCCCTCTCCCAGGTTTAACTGGTTTTATCTCAATTTCTTTGGGTTGCGATTCCCTCTCATTTCGTTCTACCTTGAGTCTTACATCTCTTGTTCCTGGATTAACTGATTTCTCTTTTGTCAAAATATTCGTTGGTTTTTCTCCCCCTTTCTTTCTTCCTTTTGTCCTCTTTCTTCCTTTCCGTCTCTGTCCTCCTTTCCACGTTTTTCCTCTGTTCCGCCTCTTTCCTTTTCCTTTCTTTCTCCTGCCTCTTTTGGGCTTTTTCTCACCAGCACGTCGTACTCTAATGTGGGAACTGGGGCCAGGAATCTCCGAAACTTTTTCTTCAGCTGATAAAAGTTGGCTTTCTTTTGGCTGGAGAAGTGCTGGTTTTGATTGAAATGGTTTGAGTTGATATGATGAACGAGAAGCTGTGGAAATAAGTGATAAATGTCCTTTTTTCTACGTCTCTAGCATGATTTTACATAAGATTTTAACATAATGTATTCTGCTAATGTATAAGATGAATTGAATCACAGAAGGCTCGCAGGAGAATACAGACTGTCACTAATCGTCCTGTTGCCACCTGAAAGAGAATCACACTATTCTAGGCACCATGGAGACAATGAATGCAAACTATTATGAAGGAAACCTTTCATTCAACAATGTCATTTCACCTAAACCTGTTGTTGTGTACAGGAAAATTACTAATTACTAAACAGTAAATATTTTAGACGGTTTATTGCATGTCGTTTTGAGGTAATGCCCAAACGTTTATCCATCTTTTCATCTTTTAATCGGTCCATTTTTTAATGAAAAAGATTTGTAATGTAGTGTTTGCTGTTTGCTGAAAAGTGTTTGTTGTTTTGCAGTGAAATAGCTGTTGACTTTGATGTAGCCATGCAACGGCACTGAGCCAAAAAAGAAGTTGTTTGTTGTTTTCTTCCCGACTCCCAACACTTCCCAGGGAAGAAGTGGGTCAGGTCATCATTAAATCAAGGGATAAGCCTTCTTTGTTTATGGTCCAGACGCCTTAAAATGCAAGGGCATACTCTCATGTGTGCAGTAAGACGTGCACTGATGGGAAACATCATTGCAAAGGTAGAAACTTACAGCATAGCAAAAGTAGTTCTAGGGGAGAATGGAGATCGAGATCCAGCCCTTCTTGTCTGCAAGATTGACTCATCAGAAGTTTAATGACGTGATACAGATCCACACCATTACCATAAGCTGCCTCCGCCAAACTCAACAGGTCGCATGAGCATTCTAGTGCCTTCTCGTTCATCACTCTGTTGTGGACAAATTATTAGCAATGATTCAAACACTGTTGACAAAAAATTAAAGATAAAATCACATATTGCCGGAAAAAATATGCATGACTATAATGGGGTCAAAGTTATTTTTTCGTAATACGAGTGCAGGTATAAGCGGCAGTTTTGGCCGCAATACGCTAGTACTCGATAACGGATTGTGAATAATGCGCCTTCTAAATGTCTTCATAATGGTTTATTGTCAGTCGCGCGACGGTTGTAAACTTATACGCACCACGTGCAAATTTCAACTGAGAAGTATGGCGATCAAGCGGACCAATAATGCAGTAACGCACCAGCATGCGACTACCGATATCACATGGGATGTCACCATTTATTTGAAAATATTAATATTTACAACGGTCTCGTCCACATAAAACTGCTTCTTTCTAAATCCAAGACGTTAGTTCAAGCAGGGTGCGAAAGAAAAAAAAGAAAAAGAGAGTTGTGAATTTGCAACGAATGCTAGAGATCACTGACTTCTTAGGTCAAAACTACGTAAGAGGATACAGTGCAGTGATAGAAGAATAGCAGACGAACAGAAAAATAGCAACACTATATATATATTTAAGATGTGAAACTAAAGAAAAGTGTAGCAGTCCTAGTTAGAGCCTGTATTCCCTCTTTAATTGAGGTTATATTTTGTTCATTTCATGTGGGCTTAATGCGGGCAATCAACAATAGTGCGCCTTTAAGAGTTTGCAACGCGTTGACCAATCAACGTCGGACTCAAATCTATGGGCCGCGTGCGCGTTCCTTCACTAGCCTATGGTTGTCTAGAATGGACCGTCATGAAATATGCAAATTGGACAGGCGCATGCGTGCTACTACCAGTAAGTGCAGACGTCAACACTGTCGGGAGCGTAGGCGAGCTGCTAGTAACTATAACCTGGAGCGTTGACGGTCAATATAAACGATATTAAAGCCTTTGCCTGATACTTGAGCACACCTTTCTCGAAAGTAAGTGAAGTTTTCAGTGTCCTGAGGTTGGAAAGTAACAGTTCCTGGTCTTAAAGTTTGGCATCTCATGTCAAACTATACTAGCATAGAAGCGGCGATAGTGACGCGCACATGGATTGTATTGTTACGTCAAAGATTTAAGCAACTTTGCACTAATGCGCATGCGCATGCCTTATTTGCATATTTCATGGCAAGGTCTGTTCAAAAATGACGTTGACTGGCTATTCAGGGTTGAATATACATAAACGCAAAATGAATCGCACGCGTATTTCAAAAGCAGGCCCCTGTATTATCCTGCACATTATTCATGCCATTCCCCCACTCAGGGCCTTTTGTTCAAGTTTCTCTTGTGTGTTACATTGCATTAAAAAAGAGAAGTCAATACACACTCAGTTCGCATTAGATTTTAATTAATTACACAGCAAAGAATAAATGCCCCATTTAGTACCGAATTAACAGGATTTCTATTAGAGGTAAAAATAAACCTTTCTAAGGCATAATATCTTTTAAATTGAGTACATTCCTGGAATGTACATCATAAACTGTGAAAAGAATAGCACATCAATGTTCAGGGTATTTTTTAGCCAAACGCGTAAATCTGCGTCACGCGTAAACACACTGGCTAAAGGCCTAATTTAATTATCCCAAATAAGTGAGGTATTTAAATTATAAAATACCAGGGTTAGATCGCGCAAGGCATGGTGGGATCCAACATGGCGTACAGGTCGTACCCATGGGTTACTGCTAAATAATTGAACGCGAAATAGCTTTACCTATATTCACATATTGAGAAAAGGCAGCAGCGATTGTATTGAAAAGTGGTGATAGTGTAGTTTTTAATGCCCATAAACGAAGTGGAATGATGGAAACGCAAATGGCAAAGTTAACAAACTGTGTGCGTGAAAACGAATTTCCATGTCAACAAAAACCCCATCTGAAACAATAAGCCGAACCGTAGCATCCGTGCTGATATGAATATGTGTTTACGAAGATGAGAAGAGGTTTACTGAAACGAGAATTTTACTGAAAATAAAACGAACTTAAACTCGTTAAAAGATTTAAAATTTTGCTCACAACTTAATGGGAAGAGCCGTTAAACATACATGTATACTCAAGCAGGAAATAGCATATATATCTCATACAGTTCTAATCAACCAAACAATAAATAAACCAAAACGAATGAACCTGCAAATAAATACTTACAAGGTCTCAAGGCTTGCCAGTCCAATGACTCCTTTCTGAAGATCATGAAGTTCCTCGACGGTCCTATGATATTAAAAGCAAACTTCAAAGTACATTAAAGCCCACACTTTCAAAATGACGTATTGACTTGGTGTGATGCCTTAGTCCATACAGTCGGAAGGTAGTGTTAAAAAATGATTTTCAGAGGCCAAGGAATGGAACATTCTTTCGAGGACTTGCTGCTGCTTATTGGTATTTACGATGAATACAATATGTACGAGTGCATGTATATGGACCCCCGCCATATTTTCTCAGTGCTTCCACTTCTCAAAATTGAATTTCCTTAAATACAGGCATCTCACAATAGTGCGCCACCAACAGTTTGCAACGAGTTGGCCAATCACAATACACGAGATCTGTCGACCCAATGCGCGTTTGGAAAGGGTCGACAGATTTCACACACTGTTGATCAACGCGTTGCAAACTCTTGGTGGCGAAAACGAATTTGCATGCCTCAACTATTGTGAATCGCCCGTATCCTTACAGGCATTTCATTGAATTTCGTTAAGTTTCCTTTGAAAACTTGCAGCAGTTTTAATTCAATATACTAATCATTGTGCATTTCTGTTCGGCGCAATTTTCATCCATTTGTTGGTGTTTTTAGAAAGTGACAAAACCCGGAAATGTAGTAATTTTGTAGTACATTTAATTCAAAGAAAAAGTTAGCATAGTTTCAAAGCAAAATCTTGTTTTTTTCATATTAATCGTAAACAAACATTTGAGAACAAGCTCAGTCTCTGTCTTCCTTTGTTTTTAAGACTTGACAAAGTCATCTTGTTTGTAAAATACATGCATTCAGGATGGGAGAGTACAACCACGTGAGATTTTCAAACACTTATATTGATCAATCTAGTCTTTTTCTTTAGAACTGATAGCTTTGCCCGCTAATGAGCGAAATTGGACCTTAACACAGAAAGAGCAAATTCATGTCGTGCTGATGGGGTAGCCGGTAAGAGCAGCTTTTGTTGTAGCTTCATACTGTACATGAAGTGTATACATGGACCTTACAAGGGCATTCAAGGGAATTAATGAAAGAGAAATTTCTGTTTGCTCACATCATTCTTTGCTCGTAATCCGGTTGAGCAGTACTGTCATTCTCGCTTGTAAATCCTTCCGGGCGATTCAGCCTGAATGGAACAAAGAAAAAAAAAGTTCCGTTAAATATCAATGGATAATGGACTGACATTTTATCCACCATATTAGACCAATTATTGAACGGATCCTTTAGACGATATACATGTAAAATTTTTTAAAATGATTTTCGAATTATTTTAATTCCTTAGTGCAGAAGAAGCCTGAGACGGCGACGAAGCTGAAATTTGGAAATCCCCCTCAAGTTGAGGCTTGCCACATGCATAATACGAAAATTATTAACTGTAATTTTAATGATGCATTTTACCCCGAATCAAAATTATTTGTTTCATACTAACAGAAAGGTATCTACCCTGCCAATTTTCTTTTATCTAGTGCGTGCAGGATGAATGCAATTTCAATTCTTATTTTGCACACCAAGAACTTTTCTGAAGTAAAAAAGTGAAAAACATTGGAAAAATAGAAGGAAAAATGACCACGAAGTTTGATACTCATGACCATTTCCGGTGGGCTTCACACACTTTTTACGGTCGTGGTAATTTATGAGCATGCATACATTATGGAATTCCATATCTGCCGTCGTGCGTCGCCCGTCGTGCGTCGCCCGTGTTTTTTGGTCACGATTGCGCAGTGGTATTTTTAACTTTGACCCTTGATAGTTTCGCATGTACATGTCCTTGTTCGATCGATCCACCATGCCTGACTCTCAATTAGCAATAGAACTAGCAGATGTACATGTATTCGTTTTTTCAGTTGCGCCAAACTCCAATTGAAAGAAGAAATAATATCCTGACATCGGTTAAGTAACGTGTATATGAAATAATACCATTTTGGTTACATAAATAAATTAACAAAATAGACTTTTGTTAGGGTAGATTGTTTTTCTCGATAACTTAGTTACTCTAGACGTAACGTTACTCACTTAAACCAAGTGGTAATTGCCCCCTAACAATGCATTTAATAAACAGTTTGTTATCCACAGCACGTCCAGTATTTCTGGATTTCAAGGTGAAATTGAGAGGACAAAATGGAATATCTGTATCGGTTGGCAGATTTCTTCCTGGAATTTGATGAAAACAAGTCGGAACATTTTTACAGTATGCACATCAGAATAACACTGTGGATAAGTTGGCCGGAACATTTTTGCTGAAAATGTTTTTCCCAAAAAACTCTTGGTTGAATTCTCAGAGAGGCGATATTTTCTTGTCAAGGGGCAGGGGTAGTCTAGCATTATTGGCATTAATTATGTGACTAGTATATGCTTTGCAGGTGGGATTTGTACTTGCGTTATTCGGAAAAGATCTTTAGAAGTGAATGGAATCATCACATTGTCATTTGTTAAACCCCGGCTTTTGCAGGTCCTACGCAACCCATTTGATGGGCGACGGACGACGCACGACGGGAAATGGCATGTTTGGAACTGGTAAATGGCAGAATTGGGACACAACAAAAAGCAAAATGCGACGGACGACGGGCGACAGCAGATATGGAATTCCATAGTACATGAAGTGGAATGGTCCCTTGTCCTATATACCAGTGCACTGATAGAACTGACTTGCGTCACCAGGTAGCAACTAAAGTTTAACTTAAACTCACATTTTGTTGCGTCATTCGCCCAATTAATGTCAACTTACATGAGATGCTTCAGTTGTGGCACGCTTTGGACCAGTGCCCTGAGCACAATCGGATCAACTGTATGTAGTTCGCTATGACAAGAGAAAAGATCTTTGAATTTCGAGGTATAAACCTGAAAACAGTAAGAATTGATATTCCATTTGAATCATACAAATTCTTAACAATTGCTAAATGATTACTTGAAGTTGTTTCATTTTTTAATGTGGGTGCACAATCTACAAATTGAGAAAGTATAACCTCTTCTAAGAACAAAACTATGAACCACTTTCTGAAGCAGGCCTGTAACTCGAAAGCGCTGTTCCTTCAAATATCAAAAACTAAATTGTTCTCTCTTGCGAGCTTTCCATTTGTTTTCCAAGTCTGGGTTCCAATTAGCCCTAGTTTTACACAGTGTTGCAAATGATTGACAACCACAACATTAGAGAGAATGGACTCGCCGAAAGGAACTTCAGGGATATAATGAGTATTTCCGTTCTTGAAATCAAAAGTCTCGATACCATGCGTGTAAAAAAAAATCACAGATTCTTTATTAATACATCGATGGCAAATAATATTAAGTCCTTCAAAGATGCACAGAATGGACCATTTATCAATTTAATTTAATTTATTCAGTTGCTTCCAAGAAAAACATTTTCCATGCCGGATTATCCTGCTGTAAGGAGGATTTGGCGTTTGATGTTGAGAACTTTAGTCTTGCACATGAAAGTTCCGTTACGTTCAGAACATGGGCCCATAGGACGTTGCAAAAATGCTTTCTCCACTAGGCCCTAATCTCACAACGCTAATTACTAATTAGGCTGGCCTAGATATCGCCTCAAGGCGTCTTTGTCCAATCATGCCAATTGTCCAGTCAATACTTAAAAATAATGTCACCCAAGCATTTGAGAAATTTTCATTAAAAACTTGACGTAGGGCCTAGGCCTAGGGTTAGGCTACTTACAGTTTTGTTGTGTGATTAGGAAGAGGTTGAGTGCCATTATACGGTTTCCGACAGGCTGCTTGTCCCACACCACATCTGCATCCTGGGGGGCACGCGGTGTCTTCAGCTTGGCACGACAGACTCAGTATCACAAATACTGTTAGTGTCAACACCAGTTGCGCTTGCCAATCCATTGTGGCAACCGTTGACTGTAAAATTGAAAAGATATTTTTGCAGTAGGAGGCTATAGCCTTAATAGGCCCTAGGCCTATAAGCTTTTAGAAATGGAGTAGGAGCCAAACTGCCGAAACCGTAATTAATACTGGTTATGTCTGATTCTTCAGTGACAATCCTAAAAATAAGTGAATTTAGGCCTGGGCCTGCGAAGTAAAACAGAGAGGATAGCACAGTGGTATAAACTGTTACCGGTATAAGATCTTCGTGTCCTTAGTTATAGGCCTTAGGCCTACCTAACCTAGGCCTAAATAAATTCTAAGCCTAGGCCTACATGGCAATTTGTTTCATCATTCTCAATTAAACTTAAACACATATTTATGTCCATGCCAAAAAGGCATTTGCAAGTATGGAATAAACTGTATATGCTTACCTTGTTGTTAAGACAAATATTATTTCCCTGGGATTTTTCTTCTGGAGCAAGAGTTAGTTGGTACAGATTCAACCGCTTGCAAAAGTCAACTGTGATCGTTCGCGAAATGTGCGTACAAATGCCATTTTAAAAGAGTTCTGCGTTCCAGAAAAACTGTACGCGTTTCCAACAAAACAACGCTGCGGCTCTTATCGCGTGCACAGCCTGGACGCGCAAACACGACGCGCAAGACTTATACGCGCATTCGATATTCAGTGACTGGAGTTGATTAACATTGGTTCTGGTCTGCACCGTACGGAAGCGTATAAGGGCCACTTCCAAAAAATTGTTAGAGTTACTATCTCGCCGCGGCGACTTACTATGTCAACAGGGAGAGTTATTATCTCGTCGCGGCGAGTTAAATCATTGAAGGTGTATCTCGCCGCGGCGAGTTATATGATCTTGCCGAGGCGCCAAATTGATATCCCGCCGTAGCGAATGATTTCAATAGTTTCACAAGTCCTATTCAGCGCGCTGTTTTCAAATGTACGTGCAGGCCTATCTATAGGATGAAATGCATTGAGATTTGCTTCTGGGTTGCCAATTGGAATAGACAGGGATGTTACATTTCAAACAAGCTTAATATCCAACATAAGAGAAATCAAAAAGAAATATCTTTCGTTGGTAAATTTCCACATCCGGAAGTGGGATAGTCTACTTTGACTCATTGGCAGACTGCCTGTAGAAAGAATTAAGGTACATTTTCATTTATACTTTAAATAATCCTATTTACATAGCGCCACGGGAGGAGAGGGGCTGAAATGAACGAAAAAACAAAACAAAACAAAAAAACAGCCAAAGAAATGAAAATTAGAAACGAAATAGAACATAATTATTTGCTTTGGGAAAAAATCGAACCTCTTCTCGCTGTTAAATGTTATTGTTTTAACTAGACGGTTTTCCCCCTCTCCCAAAATTCTGGTGACACCCATGCACTTTTTGGCCAATGTGTGTTGCCATTTTGGACCAAAGCTTGATATTCATAATCATTCCAACACTAAAATCTGCTGTGATTTAGGAGACTTCGGCAGGCAAAAAGGAAAGTTACATTTCATTTCATTTATTAGCCAGATAAAAGGACAAAGAAAAATACGCAAGTTACATACAAGAGGCACGCCTAAAATCATCTAAATACATTACATGAGAGATATAAATAATTGCATAGTTTATGGAGCGTCAAAAGTGGACAACCCCATTTTCTCATTTTCTGCTAGTAGATTTTCTGGATTTTGGACTTTGCGTATAGCATTTTCAAAAAACGCAATTTTCCGTTAGCAAAAATTTGGATTTTACTTTAACAACTCTCGTGGCGCGTCCAAAGTGGACAACTAAAAACTTCCAATTCCCATTGGAAAAATTACTGTCATGCTCCAAAAGTGGACCACCCCATTTTCCCATTTTCTGCTTGTAGATTTTCGGGTTTTTTGAAGTTGCACCACTCCTTCTCAAAAAAAACCTTTTTTTTTTGCTAGCAGAAATTTAGATTTTATTTTGACGACGGCGGGGTAGTCCAAAAGGGGACAAGTAGAAACTTGAAAGGAAACTTTTCTCCCTACGTGGAAATGGAACGGTCTTAGGAACTTTTAGATTGGCATCACCGGATCCAGAAAAAAAAATTTATAATGTGGACGACAGTTGGGAAGCGGCTGCCGGAGTGACGGTCCTCTGCAGTATTGAAAACTAGCGGAGCTAGCCCATTAATGGTATTGACCCGTCGTCCGTTGACGGGCATCAGGTGTCATTTGGACATTCCCTTGCTGTGATTGGCCTTTTTCATGCAACTTGTATTTCCATCTCATTAAAGCCGATTTTGTGGAAGAGATCAGGCCTTTTTTACGTCAAAGATGTGAATTTTATGGGAGTTTAGAGGGGAGTATTATTCTAAAGGAAATTGTTGATAATAATATGTCCAAGCTTGACAAAAATTATGGACTGATTATGGTGGAAGTTACTCGGAGTGGCAAAAGTGAACAACCAATTTTTTGATCTTCAGATATAAGATTTGTTATACAATCCACCATCCATGTATTTTACAGTACATGCATAGGATGACTGCTCTGGGCCGTCACTTGCAAGTTTGTGTTTTCATTGCGTTAATATCTCTTCACATTGTCACTTTGAATCATTTGTCTTAATAGTAATGACCCAGGCCTCTACTATAACAGCCCACTTGTATTTGATGACTTGAACAAAGATTTTAACAATAGATATTAAATTAAATCTTTGATGTCATATCAGTGACCGACTGGTGTACTGGCTGAAAGATTTATTTTCTTCGTGGCTATCCTTTTTGTGATTGGAATTTTTGCGGAATACGTTTTTGTGGGAATTTGTTGGAATTTGTGGGATGTCAAAATTAATTCAACAAGTTCAAGTTGCATTTTAATGTTTCCCATTTTACTTTCTCTATTTTCCCCTATTTGAAAATTTCGATTCACTTGATTAAACAGCACTTAGCTTCTTCTCTTGACATGACTTTTTCAATTCCAACCTTTTATCGTTCCACAGCAAATTTAATTATACCACTGGACATGGATACACTGGTTTATTACAGCTAGCATCGTTTAGGGGACATATCACCATGCGCTCATTTATTTAAAATGGAAATTCCCGACGGCAAGCATTCTAATTACACGCTGCGCTAGGGAGTCGTAAATTTGCCGTATACCATAAAGGACTGTCAGGCTTTGGACGGTCCCTTTCGTATTTGCAAGTTTCTCAATGAGAATCGTTCACATTTTTTCCCGAGCTGCGACGCCATCCGTCAGACCATTGACCCTCAAAGGTGCACTGAACCAATTCAAGCTCCATTGAAAATAGTGTAAAATCAACCAAGTTTGGAGCCCCATGGCAGGCAACTGAAGTCCCTGAGGCCTCTCAAACAAAAACAATGTGTTGTTTGGTCCATCAGGTTTCATTTGATTTTCAATTTTTAGTAGGTTAACCAATGAATTTTTTAATTATCCGCCCAAACAAACTCACCCCCCGAGTGAATGTTGCCAAGCCCTCCCAGCGGCCATTTTTCAAATGACATCCCTCACCTTCCTGGGGCTCTTATGACTAATTTTAAATCCCATTTTTGTCTTCTTTGCCCCCAGATGGGTGCCCCTGAATCTACAGAGATAATCCTGGGCCATACTGACACAATCCCACCATTTCTTGGCCCAAACAGAGCCCTTTTTGCGAAACAATCTCTGAGGGTACTTTTTGTGCGCCTCCGCCTGGCGGAGAATTTTCCTTTAATTGGGACGCTGCACCCTCCACCGTTAATGTAGGCTGCCCATCTTCCAAGGCCGTTCCATTCTGAGCGTAGGGAGCACTGCGGTCGTTTCAGTTTTCAACTTCACCCCGTCGTCGTCAAAGTAAATTCCAAATTTCTGCAAGCAGAAAATTGGGTTTTATGAAAAGGGGTGGTGTAACTTCAAAACCCCAGAAAATCTACGGGCAGAAAATGGGTTGTCCACTTTTGGAGCCTGACAGTTATTTTTCCAGTGGGAATTTGAAGTTTTTAGTTGTCCACTTTGGACGCGCCACGAGAGTTGTTAAAGTAAAATCCAAATTTTTGCTAGCGGAAAATTGCGCTTTTTGAAAATGCTTTAGGCAAAGTCCAAAATCCCGAAAATCTACTAGCAGAAAATGAGAAAATGGGGTTGTCCACTTTTGACGTTCCATGTCGCCGGGTACAGCTGTCTGGATGCATCGACATTTCCCAAAACGAATTGTGTGTGTCGCTTTGAAATAAACTTGAAGAGGATGAGAAATAACCCCGATGCTAGTCCAACCATATGAGCTAATTCACCATAATGGACAACGCAGGTGACATTAATTTAATGTCGTAGACTTTTCTATAATAACTACATGTCGTTTCACGTCGTTTGTGGAACTTCTCGACCATTTTTGAAAACGCTTGTAAAACACTCAAAGTGGAAATGGGGCGAAGTGGAAATTGTGCGAAGTGGGGATGGGGCAAAGTGGTTAGGGGCGACGTAGAAATGGGCACACAGCCTAATACAAGCAACTGCGCTAGCACAACATTTGATGTTGTCAGATCAAACCAAGCACCACTGATGGCATGAATATTCAACTTCCTATACTGCAGTACACGACGTTTTAAGGATGAAGATTACCAGCGAAAAATTGCGGCGACGACGGGGCGGGTACAAACGGGTCTACTAGTACATGGGTGGAAGTGACTTAGCATCAGAAATGTGTCAGTACTACACGTATCATAGATCCCTGAAATGATGGAGAAAAAAAGCGTTTTCTTTGCAATTCTTGACATTTGTTTGGAGAGGGGCACGGGGATGGGGGGGAGGCAAAGGCCTCCATGAAATCTGAGCGGAAACCAATGTGCCATAAATGTGGTGCCATCTCCAATCAGTCTTGTTGTAGACAAGAATAAATGTAGCACACCCCTGAATAAAAGAAGTTTATTCCTGTGACTTCATCAGTGGTTAATTTCTCCATAATTTGGAAATAGTTCCGTGTATGAAACTCACTCATTTCCCTATTATCAATTAGTCCCCAGAAATCAGGTCAGGAAAGTCCATTTTAGCAACGACAGAGTACAAGCTGTTTCAGTGAAAACAAAATTTTTCAGACCAGTCTCAGAGGGTTTGTACACAGGGTGTAAATGAACTTCGTGTATGAAACTCTTTCCCATGATTTTTACCAAAACAACTTCATTAATATCCTTATTGGATGTCATTACTATTAGTCAATGGGGTGTCATTGCAAGAGTGGCCTTTCGTGATCTCAACTTGTGAGGGCGCTATACACTAAAAGTTGCTTGCCTGGTAAACAAACAAGGGAACTTGCATGTAAAATGGTGTGGCAAGGAACCCATGCATGACCAGAGGTCTTGGGGCTGATAGGAATAATACTGTTGAAAAATCTGTTCGTAGCACACCGTCACGGGTCAGCTCTAATATATGTTTTCCCCTTATTCCTTTTGATTTACAGTTACTTATGCTGGAAAAGGGCTTTACTCGTGTGAATAGTATTCTTACCTCTGCAATGAACATTATCCCTTTTACCGATTTTAAATTAATAAGAATAAACAGCCAAGATTCTTTGGGTAAGTCTATATTAAACCATCGCAGTTTAGTGTGTTGTCTTCTTTTTTAAATCCAGTGTAATACACTAGAAAAACCTGAATAAAAAGCCTTGAGTGGGGAAATAATTCTTTAAAGATACATTTGCAGAAGCTAAAAAAAACCTGGTGCATAAAAGACTCACTACTGAATAAGAAAAGTACCCCTCCGAATTCTATGTACATGCATGGTAATCATTTAAATTGTTCTCAAGACATGGTAAATTCTTTTAATGACTATTTTATACAAATAGGTCCCTCTCTTAATAAAAAAAACCCTAATGTCAATTATCGAAATGTCTTGACTGCGCCCAAAGAAAATTCTATTTTCCTCAACCCTTTAAGTGAAACTGAAATCGACATCGTCTCTAAATTTAAAAATAAAATAATAATAATCTTCTGGCTTGGATGGTGTTAAACCTGGGTTGATTAAACGTATTATTACCAGTATAAGTGACACCTTGTCACATCTTTAACTTATCTTTATCGAAAGGAATCTTCCCAGAAAAACTGAACATTACTTCAACTCACTTTTCAAAAAAAGATGATCTAGCTCATGTAACAAATTACAGACCGATTTCGGTCTAATCTTGTTTTTCTAAGATTTTGGAAAAACTTGTGTGTAAATTTTTAGAGAAGCATGCCCTTATCTCTGCCAACCAGTATTATACCCAGCAAGAAATGAGACCGGGGTACCCCCCCAACATGTCCAATCCCTATACACATTCCAGACTATTGTTGCTTAACACATCCCCCCAAGATGTCTGTAAGGAATTCCCCAGATTCCCGCGAGACAATGACCAACACAAAGCAGGGGGGTTCTCTCCGTCTCATACCTTGCTGCATATGCCCAGTATATGAAAACGACAAGCTTGACAAGGCTAGATGGGATCCGTCCACGGTCACACGCAAGTACGTGGATGCCATTGCCTTCGTGGCACATCCGTACTGCGAACTCACGCAGAAAAGCCAGGATGGAAGAGTTCCACATACGGACGCCAGTAATTCTTCCCTACAGTGACTTAATAGCCATCGGAAAGCAAAAACATGTCCAGAAAAGTTCAATTTAGGAGGAATAAAACGTCGTTTACTTAAAAAACACTTCCAATTTTGCAGACCAGCCCCACAGGGTTTGTGCACAAGGCGTCAAGTGGCGTCCGTATATGGAAATCTTTCCAGCGGACGGGATTTCTTCAAGCCGGATCTCAATGCTCAGTATCGCAAGATATGTTGGGGACATATTCCGGTCACGAAATATCTCTTTGGAGATGACTTACCGAAGCAGATTAGTGAATTAATGTAACCAAGCGTATAGGGCAAAAATTGGGTTCCGATCCGGCCTCTTGTACACACGGCTCGGGAAGCTATCAAGACAACAGATATCTGGGAGCATACTACAACAGATCTAGTCCATCTGCAGAAACGACACAAAACTGGAACACACATCAGAGCTCCAGCTGGTACCGCACTTCACGGTCCAGGCACCATCAGTAGAGTTCTTTAGGAACTGGAAGAAGATAGAGCAGAGGCTATTGTTATAGTTCCTCAATGGCCCACTCAGTCGTAGTGTCCTTTGTTTCCTCTCCTCTCTATTAACACAGGAATCGCAGAACACTGACGATGCCGCTCAACAATGCACTCGTCCATCCTCTGTACAAGACGCTGCAGTTGATGGCGTGCAACTTATTCGCAAAGCTCTGATCACGAAGGGTATTTCCCCAGGAACAGCAGACATCACACGGGCATCTTTGAGAAGTCAAACACTTAAACAATATGGCTCGTTTTTGAGGAGATGACAGTTAGTTTTGCGCAGAAAAATGGGCCAACGCATTGTCTTCAAGCGTTCAAGTCGCGTTAGATTTTTAAAAGCTGATTTGTTTAACAAAGGAGTTAGTAACAGTTTAATTAATACAGTAAGGTCTGCTTTATTTGCAGTAATTACTTTACTTGGTAATGTGGTGTTTGGACAACATCCACCTTTTTGTCGTTTTGTTAAGGGTGAGTTTCATTTATGTCCTAACCTTCCCTGTTACGATTGTATTTGAGATGTCGATCATTATTTTGCTGCAAATTGCTGATTACAAGGAGGACTTACAACACCTCACACTTAAGCAATTAACAACAAAGTCGGCTACCTTGATGGCACTACGGGCGGGGCAACGCTTGTGAATAATTTACATGCTGGATATCAGCTCCGTGGAATCAGACGCATCTTCAAGATAATTGAACTAATGAAGCAGTCGCGAACCGGGTTTTATCTCAACTAGGTGAATTTCCAGCATACCCTCGAGACAGACGACTTTGTGTGATCACATTGTTCCGAAAATACCTACAACTAATTGAGTCTCTAAGGAAAGGTGAAACGAAATTTCTGCTTATCACGACCAAGCCCCATAGAGCCGCATCAGAAACTATCAGCCGATGGAAAAAAAAACATTCTTAGAGATGCGGGCATCCATGATGACTGCTTCAAATTACACGGTGTGCGTGCCTCAGCAACAACTGCCGCCAAACGAAATGGAATCCCATTTGACGTAATACTTAAAACTGCAGGCTGGTCTAATGCTGCCACATTTGCGGCCTATTACAATAACCTGCCATTTCGACAACTACTAATGAATTATTTGCTTTTGTTAGATAAAGTCTAGACCCTTCGTTCACTAGTTGTGTATTAAATACCGTGGTATTTCCAGTACATAAAGTGTTGAACTTAATTGGCAGTCTTACGTAATCCCTCCCCGTCGTAATAGGCCTACGGCTAGGTCGAATCCTAACCAACCAAACTAGTTCGTTTAAACCATATCAAAATAGTTTTACATAGTCAAATTAAAGTAGTATATAGAACGTAGTAGTAGTAGTATAGAACGCCATGTCGATGTGGACACGACGAGTCTCAGTGTCCTCAGGAGAATGAAAGTCTGGTCGTAGTTAAAACGCAAGGTATAGCAAAAGAACTTCCCTCGGTGATTGCTGAAAATAAAATGTCTCCTGGATTACCATTCAAGTAGTCAATATTTTGCTTAATAACCGCTGTCCATACTCCGCCATTCTTACTCGTTCTGTACACGTTTGCGGTCTTATACATGTGCATAAAGTTTGGTGAAAACGGATCCTGGACCGTCATGTGACACACGTCACTATACGCGCAAAATAACAGATTTGTCCACGCGAGCAAAATGCCCCTTTTACATACATGGCGCAGCAAAAATGCAGGTCGTTTCTTTATTGGGAGATTTCGTATGGTTCAATAGGTGCCCCTGTAACCTTGGATCAATAGGGAGTGAACTGTGACAGGCTATTGATCCAAACCGGGCTGTTCCTGACAAATTGTAATTTACGTACACCGTGCAGTGTCAACAAACGTGTACATCGACTGTCGAGCTATTTTGCCCTGAATAAAGTTACCACTGAAGTGTTCGTGTAGCATCAATACACTGCAGATTGGCTGTGCCGGGATTCTTCTCGTACCAACTTGTGACAAGTGCCATGGCTGGAGTAAGTTATAATCTCTTTGAACATTTAACCCCGGAAGAGCCAGAATTGGCGGATTCAGCCCCCCATCGTCTGAACTTTTTTCCTCTATCAGTGCATTGCATTTTTTTTTCACGAGGCAAGCTTAAAGGTTTTCCATTAACCTTTGCTGGTCATTTTGCACCCATGTTATGAAAATCGATTATACCATTATCGCGAAGGGTCCATTTTCCTGAGACAAGTCAACCAAAAGTTGGAAACTTTCCTACTACCGTGCTCAGTGAACGAGGGCTGGCACGCGTGTCCTCGAACTTGAAATACCATAACAACAATACAAATCGAGTTGACACTTGTAACATTTGGGCAGATAAGGATTCTCTTACATGTATGCAAAGTTACAGTTACTTACCATGCAAGTAATCTCACTCTTCCCCGAATAGCTGCGTGATTATGGCTTGACTAATATTCAAAAGCTTGCTTTGATAAAGGGCAAAACAAGACTGATTTATGTATTTCATCCTCTGATGCAGCATTCCGCCAATACATATGATATATGCTTGTAAGCTCACATTAAATCTCTCATTCAAAGTTGTTTTATGATCTGTACCGTAGGTGTTTGGATTCTGCGGGTCTCCAAGTCTACTGATAGCCATCTTATTATTCACTGGAACTGTTGTACCGTCCTTGTCTAACGTGGTATGATATTCTTAATATTGATAGGCAGATTATTTTTACCCTAAGGCTAGACAGAGAAGTTGAAGTGAAATTGGTTGGGATTTTTAACGACTCAGAATACCACGGCATCTTTTTCCCGTAAAAATTGCTTTCTACAACTGGTCATTGTGAATGTTGTCTCTGCAGCTTCGCACTTTGGCAGCTTTTTTGAGATAGATCTGTTTGATTATGGGCCGTGGATGAAGTTAGGAATAATTGATAGATGCTGCTCCATTATGTTTCCAATTCATATAAACTTTTCCTCAATGCAGCCAAATGCAGATCCTCTGTGGGGATATTTTTCAGCCGTTGCTGGACAGGTACGTGCAGTATTTTAGAAGGTTGCAGTAATGCTGGTATTAGCAATGTAATTTCAGTTTGTGTACGATTTATGCAGTGTTTTGTTTTGAAGTGGGGAGGTGCGCATGTGATTTTCCTTTTTGGGTATCGTTTGACTTCAGAGAAAACGACTGTTTATTTAATTGATGTGAAAGTTTGATGAGGGGAACGCACCTTTTGTCCATTGCAAGCAGTTCTGGATCCGATATTTTGACCCTTTTCCTGATCAGAAATTTTGACTCAAAGTCTTGTTGTTAGGCTAGATCGAGGGATAATTATTAATTTGACGTAAAGTTTTCAAAGCGCTGTGCAGTGTTGAGCTTTTAAGCCTGAATGATAGCCCTATTGTCTTCGATAGGATGGGCAGATAGATACTAGGGAACTGCAACGAGCCTTGACGGCTTCGGGTATAGCGGGATCCTATCAATGTAAGTGCACCCAAGACGATGTAACCACGGTTAAATTGATCTGCCTAATGAGTCATCAGTTGCCTCGGAAACACGTCATGAAGGAGGCTAAAACATTTAGAGTGTAGCTGCAATGAATTTTTCTCAGAATAAACTTTTCTGCACCTTTGTACTCTTCTTCAGTGTACAAAAACTCTTTCGCACTCCTATTGGGTTGAATACAATTTCAAATAAAAAAATAAATTATCGACGCTTTGTTGGAAAACTGTGGGCAGTGTAGCTGTGAGATCATCCGGGGAAGACATAACTCTGTACAAAAGGTTTTCTATTGAAATTGAGAACCCAGAATGTACATACTGAAAACATTTATGAGAAAGAGACCGATGCATGTTTATTGCTGTGAACATGAAACACAACGAATCAGCAAAGAACAAAAAATTTTAGCAAACTACAAAAATCCAGGTCTCTTTGTGCACTAACCAATGAAACATTGAGGCTTTCTTCCTTTTGGGATGACGTCAAAGTTTTGCCATGAATATGGGAAATACTGTTTAGTATAAAAACCGAAAAGACAGTAAAATACCCATTGAAACGGTGAAAGAAATGCTAGAAATAAGGTGATCTGAGACACAGGTGCATGTTGAAGGTTTGTACTAAAACAAATTGATTGCAACTACTTTTAACAATTCCAATAAGGTACAGACTCAGCATTTACACAAATGGTAAAATCAAAAACAGAAACATACAACTGTATGAGGCTACTCCAATGCTAACGATATCAGTTGATATAACAAAGGGGCCCTTGCAAAAGTCCGTATCACGACTGTATGTGGCACTATTTGTCTGTTAAATGCTTGCAATAACGTGTAACAGAAGATAACGGCCTTTGTTTGCGATATGAAGCGCGGGATAAATAGTCTTAGCGATGAAAGTTATATTCGTCTTTTATGTATGAAAAATATTTGACATCCCTATTGAAAAGTGAACTTTTTAAACATTAAAATTTGACCATGACTTTAGGGTCAACTGACGCTGTTGCTGTGATTGGTTTCACAATTTTTTTCTATTAAAATTGGGAAGCCACACTCTGCTAATTGAATACATTTTTAGAATTACTGTATCCCTACACAAGAATGATTCACCAAGGAAAAGGGAACTTAGGTCAGCAAAATTTGAATGGGGGGGGGGCAAACATGAACGGACCATTGCTTTTGTTCTCGGGATGAAAACACAATTTTGCTCATAAATATCTGAAATATCATCAGAATAAAATCCTAAACGGCACCAAAATACCCTGCGAAAGCAAAGCGAAACCTGCAAACAAGGTTAATGGACACAAAAAGGTGCATTTGCAAGGGTTGAGTTTAAATAAATGCACTGCATTGACCTGTTGCCATTTTACCAAACTTTTTATATTGGCAGCATTTAGCAAGGCAACCTGCAAAGTGTTGATCCTTATGCTGGATGTATCCTTCAAAATAGTCTCCAATGGGGGGGGGGCTCCCCGATATGTTGCCATTTTTTTTCCAAATCGCCAGCAATATAGGTACAGTATTTCCTTACTTGGGAGGAGATTTGACCATGTTTTAAATGAAAAAAAAAGACAGTCGTTTTCAGCACAAAATAAAATTTGCCCCTCCTGGACCCCAGAGCGGGATACGCCGCTGATCGTTCATTTGATGCAAGAGTGAATCCAGAACCACATTTCGTGGGGCTGAATTTTTGAATCGTTATCTTACCTTTTTGGTGCTTATTACACGTTTCTAGAGTGAAGGGAAAAGTTGGACAAAAATCGCCTTTATTAAAAAGTGTTGGGGGGGGGGTTATGGCCCGCCTGCCCCCCCCGTCCCCATCCTGTCGTGATTGCCAGAGGCACATGTAGTTCCTTTCGCAAGACTCCTCCCGAAGTCCCCGTTATTTACACAATAGATCTTTAATCTTTTTTTTCTGGGACCTCCAATATTTGGGAATTTCCTGAAGTAACCTTTATTTCATGGGGTACTTCTAAAAGTACAATTTTAGAGCTTTTTCAATTACTTTGGGAAAAAACTGACGTTCTCCCCCACATCATCTGTTTCTCTGCATGATAAGAAAAAGCCCATTCTCGGGAGAGGGCATAGCCCCCTTTGGCCTTTGCCTGATCCGCCCGTGGGTTGAATTTGACAGGAAGAAGACGCTTGGAGGATTAAGAATGCATCTTTATTGAGACAGTTAGTTAGGTATGGAAGCTATGTAAAAATGATGTGGAACTAATAAGGGCGATCCACAATGGTGCGCCTCCAAGAGTTTGCAACGTTTTGGCCAATCACAACGCGCGAAATTTGTCGACCATTTCCAAACATGCATTGGGTCGACAGATTTTGCGCATTATGATTGGCCAACGCGTTTCAAACTCTTAGAGGCACACTTTTGTGAAACGCCCGTATTGGCTACAACCCGCCGCTCTGTGCGTTTGTTCTGATGACTGCTAATTTCTTTGACAGTGTTTCAGCAAGGATATGCGAACCATTAGGACCTTACATTTAAGGTTTTACAGCACTTTACTCACTTGTACTCATGTTACATTCAGATTTTCAAAATATCTGTTTGGTTAAAAGGAGACTCCAAACATGTACTGTTGGCTGTAGATATTTTGAAATATTAAACTGTCGAGAACAATGATTAGCTGACTTAATGAATGAATGATGGACAGCACGATCGGTCAGGCATGATGGGATTCAATGAGTTCAAGGAACTATGGAATGTCCTCAATCAATGGAAGGCTTCGTTTCTAACAACTGATAGAGATCGCAGCGGCACATTGGAACCACATGAGTTACATCATGCCCTTCTAAACTTTGGTGAGTAGATGTGGTGATCATCTAAAAGGTCACTGTTGAAAATCATTCGGTTTCCGTCCAAGTTTTTTGTTGTTTGGGAGCAAAAGGTTTAGATTCTGGTCTAAAACGTAGTAATTTTTTTGGGCTGTTTTCCCAAGTTCTTCCCATGTGAATATAATTTTGAATCTTGTGATGGGTTTGGTATTTTAAACTGATGGGAATGATATTAAAACGTCAATGTTTTGAACTATCAATTCTGCAAATTCTGTAACGTTTTCGTCCATTGGGAGTCCTTTACTAGATAAGTGTTTTTATTGGCTAGGATCAGTGCCGGGGACTGGGGGTCGGGAATTACTTTAAATCAAATATTTGCCTGTCCGTTAAAATCCAAAAAGAGCGGGGATGGGGGCTGGCGTAAGAGGGCGATGCTCAAATTAAAAACGCAGAGAGAAGCACCAACTTCGAACTTTGAAACCAAAATGGCTGTGCTTTATGTGTACTGTTATAATTGTACATGTGCACTGGCATATAATCCACAATTTTGGTTCCAACAATTGAAACACTCGTGTCACAACTCTCTTTATAAAAAGGTCTGTTAAGATGGAACCCATGTATACTTATATCTCTTAACCTTACATCAAAACGGTATGTTTATATTTTTGTTTTGTTTTTCCCTTTTCCAGTATATACCATTGAATACAGGATGGTTCTTGGGAAGTTAGTAAAATAT
The DNA here is from genome assembly GCF_054643075.1 of Acanthaster planci. Classification (NCBI taxonomy): domain Eukaryota; kingdom Metazoa; phylum Echinodermata; class Asteroidea; order Valvatida; family Acanthasteridae; genus Acanthaster; species Acanthaster planci. Next base: position 8,434,644 of record NC_141793.1, read on the forward strand.
ACTTCAAAACTGTGGTCTTTTTCTCACCTCGAAGAAAATGTGGGGGATGATCCTACAGCCCATTTCTCGGTCAAAAAGTGGGAAATATTATACCCCCATCCCCGGGATTTACGTCCCTGATTGAACAACGTTGTCCGTAATTTGTCCTTGTAATAAAAATGACCCGTGAAAACCTCAGATTTGTTCGGCACCTTCACCAAATTCCACCGAACTGGTAACAAAACATAGGCAAGACATAATGGAAAAGCTGCTTCTAAAGTTAATGCATATAAGAACATGCGACGGCTGTTCCCCGATGTTCATTGGTGAGCCTTAACACAGGTAGAAACCCTGATCCTGTATCTTTGAATAAACAGAAAAGGTTATTCGAATGAAAAGAAATATTTAAGATTTTTCTTGGGCGTTTCTGGCTAGGATATAATCTGTCCCCCAACGCACTCGGGGCGATTATTCGTCGTTTCGCTGTGAATGGCAGAATCAGTCTGGATGACTACATCCTGTGCAGTATTCGACTGCGGACAGTGACAGGTAAGAGCACGTACAGACGAGCGGTATTACCTACGGAGCTCTGAAAGTGACATCCGACTTGTTGAAATCCTTTAATTTTATCCCAGGATGAAGACATCTCGTCAGGGGATGATGATACCTGAAAAGAGTTTGTCACGGGATGATGATGATGTTATAACGAGATGTCTACAGTCAGATGGCACTTCTAGAACTCTGTAAAGTCTCCTGCCCCTTTCCAGACATCTTTGTTTCTAACCCGCTGTATACTCCCGTGGGGAATATCTGCAAACTAGAGCGAATGAGGCCAATGCCCAGCAAATAGACATTGAATAACCCAGGTAACAATAAATGGAACACTTCAACCATGCATACAATTCTGATCATAAAGGCTTAATACTACCCCCACTTCAATGGCTGTGAGTATACTGCGGGATAAGTAGGTGCTAGGGAATAGAACACGCTTTGAGGTAAAAAGGTGATGATATCAAATCAAACACAAAATACATAGATTACTTCATAGTCTGTAGTTCATACGGCCCAATATTTCTCCACCAGATCATTTTAAGATGCGGGACACTTCTCGAAATGGACATGCCAACTTTCAATATGATGATGTAAGTGTTCCATTTTTAAAACTTCCAAGGATGATGTGAAAATTATTTTTAGAGCTTAGGTCAAAATTTGGATAAGAAACTCTTGTTGGCTGGCGACCTCATAGGTGAAATGTTCTCACGTGACGGTACAATTTCAGTGATACCTGATGCACCATTCAAGAAATACAAATAATTTCAATCGGGATTGGTTTCCAGTGGGTTCAATTTGCAACACGCTCTATTCTTGGCAAAGTTTGCAATACATTATCTTCTGCCAAAAGTTTTCCAGGTGCCACTTAAGAAGTCTCATAACTGTGTTTTTTCTCCCCCTTTTTTAGTTCATTCAAGTTGTTATGAGCGTGTGATGACTAGAGGAGACAACTTACATTGAAGCGCCTATGCGCCTCAGATAATTCTTACAACGTCGAGTGAATGGGCAACCCACGTAATCTTTAGACTCTAAAAGGAAAAGTAACCTAAGAAATTAGCAAAATGTGTATCGCGTAGAATAGACTTCGTTTGAAGATTTGCTGTTTGTCAAGGTCGTTTAGCTTTTTCTTTTTACCGAAGATGAATCACTGAGATCATATGTGTAAAAACGGAGATGTTTAATGCTACATAAAGGAGGAAAATTAATCGAGGATGTGCTGGTATTACACGCACCGATGCCTTTTAGTGCAAGTGTATTTAGATGGTAAGCCAGATTCGAAATACCCTCTGGACCAGTGGACCGAGATCTGTGATTTCAACAGTCTTACCAGTAAAATCCCTCCAGTCTAGTTTGTTCGTACATTTTTTTCCCATGAATTATTCCAAAATGTTCGTTAAAGAATTATCTTTGAGATAAAGGTACATGTACACGGTAACTTGCGAGCACGGGCGTCGCTAGACCATTCTGAAGGGGGGGGGCGGGTGCCACATGAAATTTGCCCACGGACCGTCACGCAAAACGAGTTTGCTGTATCCCCCTTCCTTTCATCCCCATTCTCAGTTCTTCATTCTTTTTTTTTATTTTGCTACCAGACCATGATTTTCCCCACAAAACTAACCGGGGGGGGGTTGACACACCCCTCCAGCGACGCCTGTGCTCACGCGTACATGTTAAACTTGTGTTTCCTAATACTGTATAGTCACTGGCCAGTCTTGTAACGTATTCCAGATACAGGCTATACCGTGGTCCAGTAAAAGAATTTGATCCCTGCGTGCCAAGGGAGAGGGGTAGACTGGTGAGCTGGCCCCTGTGAGCGGCCATTCTGGAATGCTGCTAGATCGAGGAAGTCAAAATTAGCCGCAGACATTCAGACAGTACGATGCATGTGTAAAAAAACTGATTTTAATTGGTATTTTAATGCTTTAAATTCTACAGTCATTACAGTACAAGTTCGTCTGCAAGAAATCAACATTTATATACATACTGTACAATTCACATACTGCTTACGTTTGATGAAAAGCTACACAAACGGGGTATGACTGGACCTCAAATACCGTTTGTAAAGTATGAGTGAATACTTTCACCTTTAGAATTTAATAACCGTATAATCGTCCTTAAGTGAGATAAAAGCAAATTTACCAGTGAAATACACCTTTAGTTTAAGAAAGACACACCATTTCGATGTTGTGTATGTGAATTGGTTTTAATCATACTGTACAAAATATTCTCCTTTGTTTATCTAGGTTTTTCTTGGGCGTAATTTATTATATAGGCCTATCCTTCTTTTGATCTTCATGAAATGTACAGAGGTAAGATTGCCCTTGCAATTATGGATGCTACTGTTGTATGTTCACTCACTTATAAACCTTTAAAATAAATGCTGTAGATTTAGGGATTATTGGCGCTGTTACCTGGAAAATAAAATTTAATAATGGATAAGCTTAGCTACCCAGCTTTAATCGATGTCAATCTGCATGACAAGATGCGCAGAAAAAAAAAGTTTTAAAAAAGCGATGGGCCACATTTTACAGCAGCAAATAATTCCCACTCGGTCTCTGTTACGGTAATCCAATTTGAATAGCGCCAAATATGTCGGCCGAACGTTTTTGTCTTGGTCTTAGTGTTGAGTAAGTCAACGATAAGTGAAATAGAACACAGATATAATACGGTAGACGGGAAAACGACATGGATGATGGAAGTGAACTTCTGAAGAACACTCTGGTATTGATATTGTAACTGACAGTATCTTTGTTAGATAAAATGCGACGAACAATCTCTTGCAGTCAAATCGCACGCGAGGCTGAGAAATATAGGTAGACACATGAATTTCAGGTAAAACACTGTATTTCGGGAGACCCAGTCTACCGCAGGTGATAAAGTAAAAGAACTTACATTTACAACCACATATTGAAAACGCACTTCATCATAAGAATCAAGGGGAAAAGGTGACAAAGGTAGCACGAATACAAGGTTGAGTCTGACTTTAAGGCCGAAGCTGATCAAGCAATACTTGTCCCATTACTATATAAACTTGTTCTAAAACTGTTATCCACAAACATCCACTTTGTGCACTGATTCTGCCGAGCTAAAACATGCAAAATTGTAGTCTAATGACATTTCAGTACATCTTATATATTCTGTTTCAGGCTGAAAGCAGTCACCATGTCTACACAACCAACTTAAGCCCCAAGGGTGTAAAACGGAGCTCAAATTCAACCAAGACGAGGCAAGACATACATCATTCGCAGATTTCAAGCGAGATAAAAATAAACGAAAGTTTAACAGTCGATTGATGTCTTACCTTTTTGCCATTCTGTGCACCTATAAACGCCTGTGCATTATCCAATGTGGTCTTACTTGGAAATCTTTCACCAAAAATTCCTTCGGGGGAAATGCGTATCTTTAAATTATCATTTAAATGAATTGACCTTCATTGATGGTGAAGTGTAATCGTCCGTGATCCTTACAGATGGTGCAAACGAAAAGGTGAGAATACACCATATACACATTCGCTCGCATCCTGGTACATGTTCTGTAATTTCTTACACTTACTTGGATTCATTTATCAGAATATATGAATATTTTAAGAATATCCAAAGAACGTTTAGAAGATAAAATTTATTCCAGTACAAACAACCTTGGTAACCACGCCGATTCCTCCAAACAATTATTCTGTCAGTGGCTTTGTGTTGTAATCATTTCTTGGGAGACTGTTGGCAAAACATGCAGCAAACATACAAATGTAATTCTTCCACCACCCTTTCCTTACCTGGCGTAAAACCAATAGAACTGACGAAATAACAGTAAGAAACATAAAAGCATTCATGAAACCAAATGATTGATGTACCAATCTTTAATGGATGAGGATTAACTCTGATTAACGGGTCAAAGACTGATGGAAAGTAAACTCCACAGAAAACGTGACTGAACGGACTATACAAACCAAACTTTTGCCTGAATGTAGCAATCAACTGACTGTTTACTGATTGGCGGAAAACATCAAGCAAGGAAAGAGGCTAAATCCATGCATTACTGTAGACTATACCGACTAAATGATGGAACAATCAACCAATCCATCATTAGATATTCTCTCCTCTCTGACGAGAGTTCCATATAATGGCGCTCTAACTGAGCTAGATGTTTCTATTTGCCGAATTCTGTTTCTTATGAGAGCACAACAAAAGATAAATGGCCACACCCGAGACAGCTTCCTGTACACTTGATGTAGTCCACAACCTGTTTTATTGCTTTTAAGTGATTTTCAGGGATGAGAATACATGTGATACCGAATCTACGAATTGTTTACATTTGATTTCACACAATTAGTCATGGAATACCAGTGGCTCTCGTGAATACAGACTTTATTGAATAGCGATAACATAAAAGAGGAATATGCACAAATTGCTTGAAAGTCATCTGCTCTTTTACTCAGCACTCTATCTTAACAACATTTTTGCAATAGGAGCAAATACATTACTGGAGAAAAAAGTGCAAAACAGTAAAGCAGCATCACTACTGTAAATGAATCGAAGAGCTGCCTTTAGCTTTACACTGTATACACCATAGATAAATATATATTTTTTATCACCAGTGTATCAAAATGATGCAGAATTTTCTTCTGTAAGAGTAGTAGTGTTTTCAAGGCCTCTAATGTGCATACAAATGTGGTAATATACAATGAAGAAATCTCTGATGAACAAAAATACGCAGCATTCTAAATTACTACAATAATCAGGCTAGTGCGGGAGGCAAGCTGCTTGCAAGATACAGTTTGATGAAAAGGTCTGAGAACACAGATCCGGTAAATATAACTATTGGCCTTTACTGCCATCCATCCATCCCGATTTCAAGCCTGCCTCACTGCTTTAACTTTAGGGATGTCAATGCAAAATTTAGTGATCAAACTGACCCCATATTTGACTTGAATGAATGCAATGGGTGGTCCAGATGTTTGAATAGTTGCAGTTCATCAAGTATAAATGTCACTCCAAAAAACTTCAACTCAGGTGGGCAGTACTGGGACCATGTGTGAGTTGATCATGGTCGCCTCATTTGAGAACACTGAAATGAGTTTGTAGATGGGAGCTATTAAGCCAAATAAATAAAGGACTAGCCACATCCTTAAGCTTGTGTCAATAGAGATGGCTGGCAACTATTTGGATAGCATCTAAGTGGATAGCTATACTGTAGGACTGGACCAAAGCACTGCTCTAATGCGGTCTACTCTCAGAAACACTTTTTTTTTCTGCCAGGGAAGTATAAGAGTGTCTTCAGTCTTATGAAGCAGCTAAGCTTAGTGCAAAGCTACTTATTCACTCAATATTGATGGACTTACTTCAGACAAGTGACTGTATTACTGTAATGTAATGAATCCTATTCTTGATTTTATGATTTAAAGGTGGGAAGAGACAAACTCAAGTTGCCAACTATAGTATCATTATACAAGCAAGGTTAAAAAGTTCATCAAACAAATCAGAAATTTACTGTATAAAAACAACAATCTTTTCTTTTCTACAAAGATCTTCGTCTTCGTTCAGAGAAACCACACAAACTTAAAAATTTACTAAATAAAATTACACATCATGTGCCAAAGACCTCATAAAATTTTGATAAAAACAACACAACTCTTTCATTGAATTACCTGTTTTAAGTAACTTGCCACAAATGTAAACCGTCTTTGACATTAAAACCAATAGTGTTGCACTGCACCTATACACAGCTAGACGAGTTTATACTGCACAAGCTCCCTCTGTAGATCGCCATTTGGACACAAATATTTCAATAGAATGTCAAAGCTTTAATGCTTAACCACCAAAGATTAGCCGATTAAGTACACTCATTTGGTACCGACAGTCATTAAAAAAGTACATGGGTCCTACATAGTCATCCTTGTGTTGACTACCTCGTGTGGATGAATGTGTAAACCCACAATGAAGTTCTCTGACAGTTGCACACAGTGTGTTAGCATGTTTTAGGTTATGTATATTCATATTGATGACAGGTTAAACAGTCAAATTTTATTTGATTTCTTTTGTCAATACACAAAATCAGTGGATGTGACTCTGTGTTGCACTTGAACTCAACAGCTGTACATGGCCCGTGCCAAAGCCCATATGTTTCTATGGTGGAGCGCTGGAAACCAGAAACTGTGGTAAGAAATGTAGTACAAATTGTGTACAAATAATTTTATCAACAGCCAGGATTAGCCGTACAGCTCAGTTATAAAAAGGACACCAGTATCTTCTTGTTCTCAAAAATTGAGATTTTAGGCAAGTGAATAATGGGTACAGGTTGCTGTGAAAAGATACCACCACCAAGCAGTTGACATCTGTCACATACCCACTTCAGATGCTGCATCAATTTTCTTCTCCCTAATTCACTGATGTGTAATAATTGGTCTGTGGTCCATGTGTCCATTGGATGTCCCTAAGAAAATGATAGTTGTAGATGCAGAGCAGACATAGAGCAGTGACAGACTAGGTGAAAGTCTCAATAGAGGAATACATCCACCCAAGAGACAGGGTTACCAAACAATGACCCATCATCACAATCACACATGTTAACATGCAAATACCGTGTCTGTCTTTTCTCAAATTCTCCTAATATGGTAAAAAAGAGATGCACATTCCTGTGTCAATGCAGGTGCAGTGATGCACTAGCATGTGACATTTTTCACCGTGTGACATACATTCCAAACTGACCTTTCCTAGTTCTCTTCCTTCTTGTATTGAGCTATGAAAGTGTCCTGTACATTGTCCCTAGAGGCCAAAGGAAATTTTCAAAACTTAAAAACAGGTAAAAGATTTTACATTTTAAAAAGTGTACTTGGTCTGACGTACGGATGTCTTTCCTAGCATTAATATGTACACTACTGCTAAATACGAATGGCTTCTTTTCTCTGTACAGAATGGAAATATCATGATTGTAATACATATACAAGTACTGTGCTAATAAAAGAGACAATGTGATCAAGTGAGCTTCAAATTAATCTTTGTAACTTAGACATCAGTGTTGCGCACTGATGATGAGGGTGATGTCTCCGTGTCTGGTGATGTTCTAACAGTAGGGAATTCAGTTGTCTGCGTACCAGCACTCTGCCATGGTGACGAGAGAGGTGAGGGACTAGTGGAAGTCCTGGACATGGAAGAGCCTTTTTGCAAAAATGGAGGAGTTTCCAAATCATCTATGTGCAGACTGGTCTGACTGTCGATTGAGATGTCAGACATGGATGACAACAGCAAAGTCTCAGGGTGTCTTCGTCTGAATGGTCCGTCCACTTGGGTGTTGGATGTGTCAGAAGACGCTGCTGCCAAGTCCTTGGGAAAGCTTCCACGTTGCGATCCTTCCACACTGCTGTTTGTGTTTTCGGATTCTGCTCTCATTCCATCAGATGGTGCTGAGGAGTCCACTCTGTTAGAGTTTGCAGGCTCAGTCGCAGTGGGACTCTGGGGTCTGGGACCAGACCACATCCTGGGTAAAGTGGGTCGAGCCTGGCGAGGTCGGTTGGCCAGCAATGGTGTGGGTCCTGACAAAGCCTGGGAGTAGTTCTTCCTAAGCAACTCCAAGATGGTTGCCATATCAGAGGTGACTTTGCATTCCAATCTGGTCATTTGATGCTGGAGGTCATCAAGCCGTCGCTCTATGTCTGCACTAGGAAGGATAAAACTGCTCACATCCTCAATTGTTACATCTGGCTGGTTCCCACTCCCTGTCATATCTGGTGCAGACTGGGAGAAACTGGTTTCCTGACTGCCTGGGGACAACGCAGACCCGGTATTCACTGTATAGTGGCGTGCTTTGCGTTTCATATGAGAGGAGTGCTCAGGTGTGAATCGCCGAGCACCAGTCACAGCATGCATTATGCTGTTCACACCAGACAAGGCACCTGTGATGGAGAGAGAACAAAAGAGAACACAAATAAAAATGATTATCTCAGGCTGAACTTCTTCGGAAGTGAAAAAAGGACTACTAGTCTTGGATATGGGCAGTCTTCAAGTCCGGTACCATTTTCTTGAAGGAAAGTCTTTTGGGGTTACTGGCAGTCTGACTATTGCCTTAATGAACTACCGACAGAAGGTTTAATGAAGATAAGGTTAATTCTAAATACCTTTTAAAATCCTGCTATACACTAAAATGCTATAATGTTAAGAAATTTGAAATGTATAGCGCAAAATCCTAGCTGAAGACAACATTATCCTTACTTACTATCCCACATAACAGGGTACTGTTAGGCACAGTAAGTTGATAAGCACATGGAGTTACTACTACATATTATCAGGCCAATCACCATTTATAGTGCCAACTTTTCCACCGAGCATCTCTATTAAAGTGGGCACCAGTCACTGGCTCTTACTCAATAAAGCTGTTTCATTCGTCAGTCTCAACCGCATTGCCCTGCCTTACAACCCACTGGTATGGCTAATCCTTTTAACAAAATAGTGTAAGAAGTTTGGACAATCCTTGAAGATGCATCTTTGTGTTTCACTTGACTACATTTTTCATTGTTTTGTTTGCTATTTTAAATTACAAAATTATTTTGGTGCCCTTTTTTTTGTAGTGTACTCCAAATTTTCATATTCATAAGTACAACTGTGGTGCCACTCCAGGGGAAAACCTAAATGCATTGATCTGTGTGTAAACTTCTGTGGGAAATTTTGATATTTTGTTGCTTTATAATTCCCTTCCCGTGGAGATTCATTGTTGTACCAGTATATGACAACAAGCCACTCAGCAAACCTTTGTCAGGAATGCTTCAATGAGCAAATTTTGGATGCATGATTCAAACAGAAAACATATAAAACTGAATGTCTTCCCTGAATGGCATCAGAGCAACGGTGACATCAGTTGCTCAGAAAAGCTTGGACAATTTGCATGTTTAAAGTGTAATTTTCAACACAATCAACAAAAAGGGTGTCAAATTGTTGAAGATAAATAGAATTGAAAGTAAATAAATAAAGAGCAATAGAAAAAAGTGCTGCTAAATAAATCACTTGGACCCTTCATTCAGAGCATATATATGCAATGTGCACGTGACAAGTGTGTGATCAAAGTGTTGTCTTGTAATACCGTCGACCAGAGTCAATCTAGACCTCAAAGAAAAAAATACTAAATCTGGAAGAAATGAGCCCATCCCCATGCCCTTTAAGCACACTTCTATGGGTATGAGCAGGTGTGTTAAATAGCTCCATGGTTTTAGTGTGGGAAACTGGTAGACTGCACATTCTGTGAAGTATTTTGGGAAGGCTGAAGTATCTGGGAAGTAATATGTCAAATCTTACATCCTGAACCGAAGTCATCAAAGTGTTAATTCACCTGGCATCTTGCTAGTAAACATTCAGCAAACTTCAACATTTGAAACCAGATCCCCCTTTAAAGCAGTCAATGATTTCAACCCTGCTCGGTAGTTATCAGCTGATTTGACAAGTCTGGCCAACCTATAAAGCTCATCAGGACAGCTCAAGAGGCGATTCTGTTACACTGGCAGACAGATACTGTTCCAACAACAATTTCACAAATCAAATCTGAGGTATTAATTCTTCATATCTGCAGGGTTTAAGAAGTGATCAACATTACGTTACCCTTAATACCACGCCTAAGTGGAATCATTCAGTAATAGTACAATGCCATTCCCACGCTTTCCTGAGGCCTGTTTGTAAATTGTAAAGCTCCACTTAAATTCTATGCCAGTGTTTAACACTCAAGAAGTTCGGCATCCGGCAACATATGATCAAGTTACAACAGACACAAAGAAGGTGGATTGCACTATGGACGCTTTACAGTCATTTCATCAATTCTGTGCAATGTAGTATAAGTACAGTATTGAAATTCCCAATTAATGTCTTTTTCTTTCAGGAAATCTTATCTGAAGTTGTTAAATCAAAGCTGCTTCTTTCATAGATATGATCTACATGCGCGGTACTGACAGAAGACTGATTCCAAAATGAGGGATGGGACACTGATGTCTCACCTGGGGTTTCTATGTCTGATGGAGGGAATCTGGGTAGGGGGGTTGGAATACATATTTTCAACAGGTCTGGTTGTGAGAGCACCTTTTTATCCCTTCTTTTACCGCCTAAGCTTGCTTAAACTTCAAGAATTTCCAAATTTGTCGGGAGTGAATATCAAAACCATTTATCTAAACAGGTTTCAATGAAAGACACAGATTTACCAACCTTTAACCACAGACTATTTGTATAGGGATGTGCAACTGCAAGTGGCCCCAGTGCAAAAACACTTACCATCATCGTTCCACGTGTGTTATGGATTATTCTTGAAAACTCATGACCACGTGACACACGTTGTTCACAAGTTTAGGTTTGATGGACTAATTTTCTTATCACATTTAAAGAGAAAAGAAATGTATGTAGACATTTCAATCAGGTTTATAATCTTCTTTCTTGCCTTCTGAGATAAAACGAGTCAGTTTTATTTTCAGAGTAATCCTTTGAATACCTGTGATAGGGGCCATCATTTTGAATCCACAAGTCCTAACTGCCGTTTACATTTATAATCAAATATTCACAAAACTATGGTACCTTTTTCTCAAAAGTGGCTCGATATTATTGTTTCATTATTTTTTAGGACATAGTTGGACATTCAAAGACAACTTTGGTGTATTTTTGACTTATCTAATCAGTTAATAACTTTAAAAGATAAACACATGGTAGTACGTTTTGCCGCCGCCTGACAAAATATCTGACAAGAGCATTATGAGGCATCTACTTGGAAATTATTTTTGCCATCCTTGGCTTGGATATTTCTGAAATTGTGAACTCCATAGTGCCTTATTTTACTGTTTTACTAAGCATATTGAATGTTTATGAAGATATAACAACAATATCTATAACTTTTACATACTTAATGGAAAGCTCAGACAAGCAAAGTGTACATCTTGCGTTATGTCATCGCTTCTGGGTGGTGAAATACATGTCCATCTCTGTATTTTTTTTGAAAGGCTGCTTTCTTGAACTCTTTGAAGATGACAATGTTTAAGCAATTTTTATGATCAGCTGTGCTGCATTGAATTACAGAGATGACAGAATCTAACGACCAAGGTATGAAAGTACCGGTACATATGCCGCGTCGTACACACCACACAGCGCTAGCAAATTACTGCAATCGCCCTGTACACATTTGGCTGGGCTGCAGCACAGAGTATATTGCCAGATACCTGTAGCATCAGACTATCCTCAGCTCTGTGTTAGGTTCTCTGTGAAAATTGGACTCCAGGCATATGAATGGGCATGAAGAAAAAGCCTGAAAATAATTTGCAATGAAATTTATCATGGGGAGACTACTGGGAGTGCGGAGCACGAAGCCCTTATGGCGTGGGGTCTGGGGCCTGCTTAAGGGCCCCGGATATGTTTGGATTCTAGATAGGCTGTGGTGCAATCTGAGGCAATTTGTGGCCCCTTTTCCTCTAATTTATTGAAGCAAAATCTTCTCAATAGTTGTTGGTTATGTCCTCTTTCATATCAGACAGAAAAGAGAACAGGGCTTTTTTGGTTTTGATACGAATACAACACTACTCACACCATGGTTCTCAAGGACTGTAAAGCTTGCAAAAGCAGTCGCCCACCACGTGCTCATCTTCTGTTTTAGCCAGTAACAATTTGTCGCACCATGACCAATTTCACTTGTTCTTTTACTGATTTGTCAATCTCTTTTGAATCGGCAGCTCCATGCTCAATGAACTTCTTTCCCTCCGCCATGATTTTGATTACACACATACATGTACTTGTACTAATTTCCAAAGCCAGTTCGCACATGGCTGGCCACGCAGAAGCACTGCCATGAATTTACGTCTATCAAACAAGGACCCCATTGGGAGTAATGCTCATGCATACCTATGATAATTAGGAGAATGATCAATCACGTGAGAGGAATTAACCAATAGCAGGTAAGAGTCTGATTTTTACTGGAGTCGGATTTTCATGTGACACCTGGCATTCGCGCTATCGCAAAGTGGCTTTATGGCAAAGCATAAGTGACTGCACTTGTCACTGGTTCCCTCCTTTGGCTTCGTAAAGAGAATTTAGGTTCGTGGGAAAAAAATTTGTTCCTCGTTTCCTACATACATGTACATTGTACATTTCGAAGGGTATTGCTTATACTGTCCGGCGACGTGTGAATTGAATTGCTTCAATGTACAAATTTCACTGGGAATTAGGGAAATTTTGAGCGCCGTGTTGTCAACCAATATTTACCCCCCCTTACAACTTACCCCCAAATTTTATTCCATTTTTACAGTGAACCCGAAGACCACAAATTTGAAGGAAAAAAAATGGAATTCCGGCTAAACTGGAAAGATTCCCATACCTGGGACTCAGTTAAATCCTCACTCCTTATGTTTACTGCACATGTGATTGGTTTTGGTCAGGATTTAATTACATAATGCTCACTGGCCGGCACACCATAGCAAGCCAATCAATATTGTGTATAATATACCACAATCAGATTTTTCAAAATCTGTCTTTTCGAATGCAGATCTGTACTTCTGTATTAGTGTTTGATTTCCATGCGAAATATGGAAAATCAAATATGGAAAATCCAAACGAGTTGGTAGCTCTCAAGATGAAAGTTAATGTAGGCATGCAAATAAAAAAAAGTAAGTGTGATAATGGAATGTTCTAGAACACGAGTTAGGCTGATCTCTTTATTGTTTTACACTAACCACATGCTGCCGGGTGCTTTTAAAATGCAGTGCATACATACTGGTGATTTTCAAGATTTTCAGTTTTCAAAATTCTTCAAAAATTTATCATTTCATTTAATGGACGTTTACACCCACACGAATGACTGTTTGGTTGTTACTCTAAGTTGACAGGCAACCTTCATTGATTACTGAGTATTTTAGGCAGGCCTGCTGCCCTGTAGAGAGAGCCCAGAATTGTGAGGTGTTGCGTAATTGCCTTTGTTCCCAGTGAATGCGAGTGGCGTCTTTTCAAACGCGGCTGGAATAGCATGCAGCGGTGCTGTGTCGCTCGTCAATGAGGCCCTGGAGCACTTTTGCCCGTGGTGCTAATCCGCAGGCGCGCTATGCCCAAGACAGTGGTATACTATTTACAAACAGTGACGGGTTACCTTTGAAAAAATGCAAAAAAAAGCCGAAAAATGACGGCAATTCCCAGCAGCAGGTCTTTTATTCCGAATACGGTCTTTTGTTACAGAGATCAGCTCTTTTGTTCCATTTCAGGCATCCCGGCTCTGCGTATAAGCCCATGGTGCTCGAAACGGGGTTCCCCGACAGTAAGTGGTTAAATACCGATCTACCAGCCCAATGGAAGAATGGGAATATGCTGTCAAATGTAGAACCTACTTTGTTGGGTAGGAACTTGGTGGGTTGACATACATGAACTGTTGAGAGTATTGTGTGGCTCACAGCAACAGCTATTGTCCACACCACATACTCGTTAAACACCACTAGCACATGGTGTAGACTAATTGTATGACTGATTTAAAAAGGTCTATGCAATATAGATTTTACTCTAACCCATGGGAAATGCACCTCTGTGTTTCAACTGACCTTAATGTCAATTTGTAATTGGCCTTTTCAAAGGTATTTTGATGTCTTTTGGTTTTAAGTAAAACTGTGATGTCCTGGAGAAAACCTTGATGTTGCATTGATTTGTCCACAAAAAACGGCTGGAAGTTTCTGGTGACAACTGATAACAGAAGTGATTTTTTTTGGGTGTTCCTGTCCTCAATAAATGTAACACATAATACACTACACAGCTGCATTGCAACAATGCTCGCATGTTCTCAATAACTTATACTTTCCTTTGTCACTACTAGCGAAGCTGTGATTATATAAAGAGCCCACTGACAGACCTCTGACCAAAGTTACTTTTACAATTTGGCGTGGGTTTCAAGTTGTCAAGTCAAACAAAATCAAATTGATCACTGAGCTGAACAGAAAATTCCACTTGTAACAAAACGAGGCACTCATCCATGGTGACTTGTCGGTTTGTTGGGGTCATCGGCTGTCTGGCAGACAATGCTCCATGCAGCAAGGGGGGTAACCGTCTTCCAGTTTCCAAAAGTCCAACAAAATTTCGAAATGTATTCAAAGTATTCACAGTTTGTTTTCTCAACAAAATAAAATTCAGAAGAATTCAACAAATTGGCAGAAATGAAGTCCATGTCTGATGTGAAGATGGAGCATGCATGATGTTGGACAGGCGGCAAGCAACAAAGCTTAATGTAGAAACTAAAAACAAAGTAAAAAGCATGCAACTGAGTGCAACACTCTAAAAACTGCTCAATAACAGCTATCCTCAAAAGCAAGCTTGACACTGTATATTGTGTTATGGCATTACAAAACCACCTGCATATCACAGCTTTAACGTTTGATACCCTGGTACTCAAATAACTACAGGTGAGGACAACACATCAAACTAAAAAAACATCAAACTACACTGGACAGCAAAAGAAACATGCCAGTAACCAAGTTGCCGTGCATGTCAATTTCGTCTTTGTTATAAAGATAATCACTTGCTTTCGGGCATGTGATTAATAAGGGGTATTGCAGCATACTTGTGTACAAAAATTGTTTATTTCTATGGAGGGAATTTTTATGTGTGGCCTTTGACAGAAGTAGCAAGTTTCTTTTGCTGTCCAGTGTATAAACAAAAAACGCATCAAGCAAGGACCATATTAGGCTTTACTCCTTAATAATACATCTAGCTATGAGTAAGAAACAGATCTTGCTATGCAAAACTGATTGCTACTATGAACAAACATCATCAACTCTGTATTGATCATCACAAATACTCATTCAGATTTTTTTTCGGACATTTTCAAGATTAATTCAATTTTCGTTATTAGTCTTAGTATTTAGACAACCACATTTTCCTCACCTGCAATGAACAAGGACAAGAAACGAAAATCATTCACAATCTTTCATGGAGTCTGATATAGTATGCCCCTCAACAGTGCTATTGGTTTACCGAGTCAATTTCAGAAAACACTTTCAAATGTTTCTAGAAGAAAGGAGTTCACTCCTATACAGAATTATGGTTTCCAACTGACTGTTGAGTTGGTCCACGTGAGAGGTATGTCTTACCATGCAGTAACAACACCTATTTTACATTGAATATTTCAACTCAAAATTAAATAATATGGGTAATCCCTGATTAAGTGTGCCATCAAGAGATTGCTACAGAGAGGCTATTTTTTTGCAGTGCATTGTGGGCAATGATCAAATTCTATTTGCTGGCTGGGCGCAGTGAACTTGAATTATGCCAGTGTTCGTCAGGGAAGAAGATTTCATTAAGTCAGCGCTGAAAGGTCATTATCGAAAAATTGCACTAAAAGGTCCTTGTTGAAAAGTATTGTTCCAAACATGAATTTTAGCAAGAAAATTGTTTAAAATGTAAATGTTGGACCAAAAAACCCTAGTTTCGTAAGTAAAGTACAAAAATAGTCTATTTCAATAAAATTTTTCATTTATGCTCAGAGTACGGCCCTGAGAGTATTTTCAAAAATTACATGAGCCAACAGTTTATAATTGTGTCTCAAGCAGCAGTTTGAATTGATTCTTTCTCCTCTTTCTACAGTACAGAATGTCTCCATCTATCAAAAATTTCCCTGAGTTGTAATCTGACATATGCTTGATTGCAAATTGCGGCAAGGCAGCCATGCTTTTGTCAACCATAAACTTGAAAAATGGTCACTCCCTGGGGAACTTCTTTGTGGCGCACTGTATTGTGAGCAGCCCCTACATGTACATGTACCTAGAATCCTCCTCACTTTTACTACAAGCTGCTTTCCAATGCCAAATTGAGGGAGTCTTTAATACTAAAATGCAAGGCTTGTAACATTTGTGTCTTACTTCAATAAATCCAAATTAATCTGTGAAATGGAAACAGCCATGCTAATAAACAGGCAAACTGAAATATCTACAAGGTTAAGCATGCAACCATCATTAGCAAGCAATGGGGTCTTTGATGAAATCCATTTAGGATTCTCCATTGCTTTAACATAAGAGGGGAAAACTGCACACTCCCTAAAACAACCAAACTGGAAAAAAGAGCAATGTACAGAGCATGAGGACTGATGAAAAGGAATTTGGCAATAGCACCATGTGTCAATAGCTGTTTTGAGATGCATGAGGTTTCAAACAGTCCTGTCTGTCTTGAGGAACAATCAACATAAGGTTATGTCCATAACATTGCACTAGCTCAGTTCCAAGGTTTCTTGCAAATCTCAAACAATGTCATCATGTTTTGACCAACAAAACTCTAATTAAAGGATCCATATCCTATTGCTAAAGGAAGCTTTTCACACTGCCTCAATCTTTCTGTCCTGTAACAATAACATATACATGTTGTGTAAGGTTTCCACCTTCAGATACCTTACTTGTGGCTTGGATGTGTTTCTTTATAGATGGGATCTGGAACTTGGATGTGTGACACAATAAAACAAAATGCCATGAGCTCTGAGCAGTGATTTTTAAAAGTTGTGGTCCACTGGTTAAGGTCACTATTTTAAACTGCTTTTAGATTGAAAAGGAGTACGAAGCTTGTGCCCTTTAGCGAGACCTTTTTCTTGCCAAGTTCATACATGACAAAAATTCTGGGACCATTCCTCTTGCCTGTGTCAAATTGTTTGTCCATGGAATATCAGTGGATCAATGCTTTCATCACTGAAGGTGTAAGCAAGCTTTTTTTGCCTTCTGTCACTTTCTAGTGTTGTAGTTGTGTCTCTCACTCGTACTGGCATTCTTCATCCGGTGTCATGTGGGTCTCAATCTATTCAACTGAAGTGTGACCAAGGCATTCCTTTGTCACTGTTAATCCTGTTTAGTTGTGACCATACTTGTGATTTGATTTGTGATGGAACTGACAAGACTGTCATCTTGGCCAATATTTATCCATCAACTCTGGACAAATTTGAAATGCTCTCGTGCTTGATTCCTAATTTCCCTCAAGAAAATGGGTATTTCTTCACCTTTCCTCTCTGGATTTTGCAAAAGCTTGTTAACTTCAGTATTTTAGGAAATCCTTAATTCTTCATGAGACAACTACCCAAGGATCATTGCTTAGCCTTGCAGCAAGCAGAATTCATTAAGTTATGACTTAATGAGGCAACACAGGAGAATCTCTGCTAATCTACGCTAACCAACACCCAGCAGATAGCAAACTGCAATGTCTTCCTTGTTTGACAAGTACCTATCATAAGGTTAGTACAGTGATCAAGATGCTGAAACCAACTCTGTGGTATGTGTGCTACGATTAGTATCAAGGAATGAAGTGCTAATGAAATGCATTTTGGGACACAGCAATACCCAACGCATGAACTTCCAGAACTGTGGCATATTTTGTGCATCATTTTCAATTGGTGTTCATTTATCAAAGTCACGTAACACAAGCCAAACTTCTCAGTGCTACCCAAACCACATGTACTCCCAAAACGAAACATGGTTTACTGCAATTGTTATTAGCAACTTGTTTACCAGTACAACTGAGAAATATTCAAATGTCTGCACACAGTGCAGTGTACATGTAGGGTTCTGCTATTAGACAATGATGCACAAGATGGACACACAGCTACATATCAGACATTTCTTGTAGAATGAGCTGTTTCATGATTTGCTTGTTTTTCAGATGGATATGAGATCTGCCACCACAACTAAGGACTAACATCAGCCTGCAAGGGTAGGCAATTTTTTTGAAATAAAGAGAGTCTCTACATCAAAGGAATCACACAATGTGCTTCTGCTTGTGAATTCTGAATATGACTTCACTCAGCAGGGTTAACTTATTTCTGCTGAATGCTTGTTGTGTGTCCTACAGTTGGTGTCAGATCATCACTGCTCAATGGTTGCATAGCATGATAGCAAATCATAGGAAGCACGGGGTGATGCAATGAACCAGCTCAATGTGATGGAAACCAGTCAACAAATATATGATGTTTAAAGGGAAGATCAAACGTGAGCGGCTATGGACTATGAGGATAAAGACCAAAGTACAGCAGTTACCAAAATCAAAGGAACAGGGATCTGATGGCTAAATTTTGGGAATTTTAATTGTTTGATGCAACTGGGAGCATTTCTTGAGGTTTTTAATTCACGTGAAATAAACTTTCACACGAATGGAAAATGCTCTGAAGCAGAAGGCTGAGAGGTGCCAGACTAAAAGACTTTAACAGGATGAAACTGTAGGTGCTGTACACACTGAGGTTTTCCTCAGTATGCTGATACATGTATATCACTCATGGTTTCCATCACATCTTGCACATGGTGAGAAGTACATACATGTTTGCTTCAGATATGCCAATTTAAGTTTGTTTTCATGATCTATTTCATAATTTGAAACAACTGAGACTTTATCATGGGCACTATTATACTTGGAGGAACAGCGCTATTAGTGAGACACATTTTGGCTGGGAAAAAACAGATTCAGAAAAACATTCACGCAACACAAAGCTATTTCAAAGTAGTACATTTGCTGGCAAACTTCACAAACTATGAATTTCACGACAAAAATCAAATATGCATGGAACTTGAGCAAAACATGAGACATGGAACAGGATATCTCTGCTTTTGGGGAGTTCCTTCAAATTTCTTGCTGTAATGTGTTATTATTTCTCAAGCAGAAGCTTATGTCTTAATAACCACTGCATTTTTCCTTAGAGAAGGCAATCAAGTGAAGCGCATTTTGAACAAAACCAGACAAGAATTTTGCTGATGTTTCAGTGACAAGAAACATATTAGTATATTTCTGCCTGTTTACATACTTGCCAGCCAAACAATATCTCACTGAAAACTGTGCCCTCCAATATAACATCAAACATCGTGCCCCTGCCCCTCCTTGTGCACTGAGACAGAACCAAACCAGAGAAGTCTTACCATGGCTGTTATATAATTCACTCTCGGTGGAACTACCTGCAATAGCGCTGAATGCGCCAGCGCCTCCCCCGCTGCGCCGGTAGTCCTCCTGCTGCAGCACTATCTCTGGGGCCGGGGTGACGTCACGACCGGCCATGTCTGGAGAGAATTCAAGGATGCCTGTGCCGCACTCCTCATCACTGGAGTCCAAGGTAGCTGAGCTGCCCCCGCGGTTTTGCGAGAACTTCTTGCGGCGGTTCTGTACCACAGCGACCGAGGTTGAGTCCTTAGCAGCTCCTGATGGAGATTTGGTGGTCATGAAATCAGACTGAGTCATCATTATCATGAATAAGTAGCTGTTTTTGAGTTGCAGCTACTTAAGTACAGGGTCTAAACTAGAAAAAGGAAACTATATAGTACAATCAGTTATTGTTATAACCATGCTATATAATCATTTTGTGTATTCATTTTCCCGAGACATATCAACAAAAGATTGTTTTTTATACTTCTCCCTTTGATGTGTTCAATTCAAGTGGGCTGACAGATGTGAGGTCATGAATTTCAAACGACTGTAACAACAAAGTCATGTGTAAGATTAAATTGAAACTTCACAGCTGTACTGAAATGAGTGACTTAACATGCAAGCCAAGTTTCAAACAGATCAGAACAGATCAGATGTGGGACAGGTGAGTTCTAGGCCCTCCCCCAGCTGAGATGGTCTGAAAATGCTCGGCTTTTTTTAGACTACGTCCCAATGAGGTCAAAACATATGAACCATAATTTCCACCACAAACAGTTAACTAGACTCATTTTTCCCCTGCAGCTGTTGTTGCTGTGATTCAATGACATGTAGGGTAGTCTGGTGCCCTTTATGCCATTAGTACAGTTTCTCTCATTACAATGGCAAGTGAGCTTGGTACATATTCCTTATGATTATTAGAGAGGATCATTTATGCAGTTAGGACTGTGTGATTACCCTTCTTTTGATAGCGGCCTTTCCTCTGTCTAGTCTTCTCGTGTGTTTGTTTACTCCCTGCTTGGTTTTTGAATTCTGCATCTGAAGAATTCTCATTCTCGTTATCCAGACCTTTTAAAGCAATGTCTTCCTGTTAAATGATGAAAAACAAATCACAAACAACATCTTGAAATATGATGCCAAGTGTAACAGTCAGAACCCAGTGTTGTGACCAGTGACAAGTTAACAACAGTGGAAAGTGAGAAGGGAAAGCTTTTGTCTCGGTTCATTTGAAATGCTTGTGACCTGACTTATGAATGAACGATGCAGTGGACAAGTACAGATTTGACTGGGGGGACTTGTGATGGATTTGACTACTATTCTGAGAGAAGCTGTGGCTATAAACTGATAATAATAATTTCTACTTAATAACTTCCTGCAAAAGTTGATTGCATGTCTTGTGGAATGGAACAAACAAATGCAAGAACATGACCAGCTTGTCTATGGCTCAAGGTAGACACTTCACTTACATCCCGAAGCACAAAGGTGATTTCAAGGTTTTTAGCAAACTGATGGTAGAACTCCGGGTACATGTCAAGAATTTCTAGCAGGTCTTCCCTCAGGATTTTGTGCAAGTCGCAGTACGTCAAGGCTCGCACGTTACACTTGGACTTGCCTACAGTGTCGTACTGACAGAAGTTTTCCCCAAAGACATCATCCTTCCCTGTAGTAAAGCACAAATACCAGTGATGGGAAGCACATGTCTTGTTCACACCATAAACCCTGTTGAAAACAGCAATTCCTAACTAACGTGACGTTAAAACAAAGGATTTTACATGATAGCGTATTGACCACATCAAGAGTTATGACAAAGGTGACTCTTTCTAGAACAGTAAAATTACATAAGATGTACAAGAAATCCTGAACTGTAGATCTGACCTTCACATCACACACAAATATAGGGACCAATAGGCCCTCGTCAAAACCTTTGATTCCTACTGGTTGCTATGTTCAATGCTGATTTAACTATCTTTGTTCGACTAAGGTGCATTTTAGTGGTTATGACCAAAACTTGAAGTGGTTGTTTTTAATTGCGATTTTCTCTGGAAATTTTGAAGGGGCAAGAATTATATTTGATGTAAAACTTGAATCCAGTTCTTGGTTATGACTGCCAAAATGCACGCCTGGCTGGACTTACTGTCATGCACATTTACAACAAGAAAATGATGCTTAAGTGCATGTGTGTGTAGATATTTTAGAGTTGGGGTATCAAGTTGTTAGGAAAGTCGAGATTGAGTGACAGGAACATTATTTGTCCCCACAATGTTTCTGGTCCCCAAAACATTTACATGTAAGTTTCAACATGTACATTGTAAGTTTTCCCAACTATGGAATATGAGTGTATACCCCACCCATAGAGAAGTTGAAAGAGTTGTGGGGACAAAAATTGGTCCCTGTACTGTTTTTACATTCCCACAACATCTTCTATTCAACTGCAGAACACGTATGGGTGTGCACGGCTGTGTAAGGATTTTACTGGAACCACAACTAATCCTAGTGAGGCAGGGTTGCAAGCATTTGGCAAACATGCAGTTTTCTTTGTGCATGAGCCCCACTCAACACTGGCACATAATGAAGGCTGTGTGAAGTACTTAATCCAGAAATCATGTTCTATCAATTCTCTGCGTGCAAAACAATGACGTTGAAAAATTCTTCCACAAAGTATCAGAGATCTAGGGTAATAAACCCCCAAAGGAATCCAAATGCCACCATTTTGGATCAGGTTTTGGGTATTAAGGTACTTGTCACAAGCCAAGTTGTTAACATGGAAACTACTAAAGTTCTTGTGGGCATGTATGTTTCGAGCCATTCTCAGTCTCAATATGCCAGCAGCATAATGAGACTGTGCTCAGACAACCGAAACACCAACTACAGCCTGTTTCTGATACAACTCAGTATTCCTCAATACAGATGATTCACAATAGTGCGCCCCCAAGAGTTTGCAACGTGTCGGCCAATCATAACGCGCGAAATTTGTTGACCCTTTCCAAATGCACATTGGGTCGACAAATTTCGCGCATTGTGATTGGCCAACACGTTGCAAACTCTTGGTGGTGCACTATTGTGAAACAACCGTATTCTACAGCCATGTAAATATATCATGCTTTAAGCAAGTATGATCTATTTTTCAAACTAAACTTGTTACTAAATCTATATGTCATTAGTTTTATTCCTAGCCATTCATGTACTTGTTTTCCACCATTTTCAAAGTCTTGAGGTGCGACTTCTCTACCGTGTGATTCCTTACTGCCCTAAAAATGTTTTATTCACCAGTAGAGTTAGACTTGTCTTAACCCCTCTGCTTGACATGTACAGTGTAAAATTTTCCACTGTTATTCTGAAGTTACATTTTGGAGTCTACTTTAATAAGCTGAGGTCACACTCATACAGGTTTACTTAGAAAGGATGTTGAATTGGTCCCTACAATGATTGGCCCATTCATTCCCCATGATTAACCAGGCCTGATGTACATGTAAAGCCAATTGTTTACTGTTTCTGAGAAACAAATCAAGTTCTTTCAAAAGGCCTACTGGCAACCAGTTGTCTTAGTTTTTCTTATGAATTCCTGCTTATAATCTTCATTTGGCATTTTAGTTAGATTGTTTCATAGCATGTCCATTTTCTTGTTCTTGATTTACAGATTTTTGACCGGATGATACACTTTGTTTCGCATACACACTGTGTAAGCTTTAGTTTCTTTGTCTTTGGTTTTAATTTCCTTGATTTATTGTAAGTTGGCAATAGTCACTGTTTTTAGTGCCTTCCCCTTCAAGATAATTAAGTTCATTAGTTGGTTTCTAGGGTTTGTTTTGACATTTTTGTGAAAAAAAACTTTTCTTGTCCTCTTGTTTTGAAACCTAGAGGTTTGTGTGCTTTGTCTCCATTAATTCAATTTTGTGTGACCATTCTTTTCAAAGATCCTTAATTTTGTTAGTTTTTTCGGTAGTTCCAATTCCCCACTGCTGCCATTTTTCCGAGTAACAGTTGCAGTCAAGTCTAAATCAGGGCCATGTTTTATAATGTTCATGAAACAACAATAAATGTTTCTCATGTCATTGAAAACCCATGACAATGAGTACAGGCCATAGCTGCTTGCAATTTAATTTAATTATTGTAACTGTAATTATTGTGAGAATGTGAGTGACTCCTTTTGTTTGAGTTTTTATCCACACATTCTATGTTGCGACCTTTTTTTCCAATTAATGAATAATGAAAGCCCTGGCAATCAGCACTCCACTTCCAACCTCCGCATAGATTCACACATAGATCTTACAAACTTGTGTCAAAGAAATGCCAGGACACTGTGATTATTCACAGTTGTGAATTCACTTATGATTATTTAAACTAATATCAGTGGCCATGCAAATACTATGTAAAAGGTAAAATAGTGAAATCTATCCCCTTTAACCCTACCAATTTTGTATTGTATTTTGCAACAGCAAACCTGTAGCTTTTAAAACAACTGGTGCCCTATTAAGCACATGTTTTGTTCTTTGTTTTCCAACCTCCCCCTAATTAAGGAAACCATGCCTTGTCATTTACAAACCTAGTATTGCTAAGACCACATCATCTTTAAGGATCTCAATAGATCCTCGGCAGATGAAATACAGTGCAGAGAGCACATCACCCCGATGAATTAAGGTGTCTCCTGGCGGAGCATGGGTAGTCTTGAACTTCATGGAAAATGCTCGCAGACAACCTGGGCTGGCCCCTTTGAATGCCGCGCAGTTGTTAAGGAGGTTACGGTTCAGGTGAAGGCAGATATCAGCTTGCAGGCATTCTGGGAAGCTTTTGAGAACCTGGCAAGGAAAGGAAATGAACAAATGTATTGGTAAACGGACAATGCAGTGTGCTTCATATGGAAAATTCTAGTTCATTAAATAAGCTTATTGAGAAAACAATGACTTTGGGGGATATTAATCACAACATGGCCTTGGCAGTGGGTGTCTGTTTCAAAATTCTTTGACCAAAACGACCTTTACTTGGCCGTTGAGAACACTTTCCATGAAATAGTCCCATTTCAGACCATTTCTCTTAAAGGCATATAAATCTACGCTCAAGTGGATTTCTACCTGATGATAAATTTCATTTCTGTTCATCCAACACTGCATTTAGCACCAATTACAGGATGAAGTGAAAATTAAAACACTGAAGAAATGTTCACTTTTATAAATGGGAGGAAAACCCCAGACAAATATTCAAGAGACACCAATGGAATCACGTAGGGACTAAAAACCCAATGCACATGCTGACCTAGGTGGGATATGAACCTTGGCCACAGAAGTGGAAGGCAAGGAAAGAGCCCCTAGACTCCCAAAGATCATGTTATTTTCAAATGAAAACATACCTCTAACATTCTGCTTTCCGGACCACCATTTCTTATTATGTACTGTGACAAACTCAAAAGAAAATGTGTTCCTAACTGCTGAAACTTTTGGAATAAGAAGCAGGAAGATCTTCTCAGTTTAAAATTTGAGACTTGTTTTGCTTATTTGGTCACTTAAACAGATTCTTAAATTCAATTTCAAGACTTATTTTAGAAGGAGGGTCATGGAACCTCTAAAAAAAACCAGATGACACACCTTTTATGTAAGAATGTGGATAGTATGTTTGTTAAATATAGCATGACTGTTTCAGGAAAAATCAATATTAGGGATGAATTCCGATGCATGTGTTTTGCACATACTGTACACTGGAAGATGACTGTACCGTCTAGCTACCAATGGCTTCCTCATCTCATCAGTCACTATTGATTTTTAGCAGCAATGCAGGCAATCTATGGGGGAGGGAATCACATTGCTGCCTGCACGGTGGCCTTGTGATGATGACAGAAATCTACTTTCAAAGGTTCTTTTCAGAGAGATTTCTGCTGACTTTCCAACTGTAATGTGTAAACAGATTTGGACAGCCAGAGGCTTTGATTGCTGGGAAAGATTGCTGTTCTTGTCAAACTTTTTACACACAAAATCTGTTGAGAGCAGAATGAGAGAAGAGACAGTAGACACCTCTAGACCAGTGCTTGGATTGATCGGCAGATTCATGGGCCAATATGATGGGTTTGTCTGTCTGCTGGGCCTGGGGAGCTGACTGTGAAAAGGGCATTTGATTATTACTGCACCCTGTGCATAAGCAGCACTGACGGCAAGCATGCAGGACTCGGGGAAAAATGCATACTGGGCTAATTTGATTTCTTTTAACATTTGTAAGCTTTAGTGCTGTTAAAAAAATGTCAAGCTGAAAGGACAGAACTAAAGCTGTGTCATCCTATTTCCATTACAACTGAAACTGAAACACTACATTTGAAGTTGAGGTTCTATGACTCATAAGATGACTTTCATTTGTCACTGCAGTGTGTACTCATTCGGCCTTCTTGCCCTACTCAATTTGTGCCTCTGGCCTTGATACTTGATTATAAATAGCCTTGGTGTCCTATTTGAACATTATCTTAAGGCCATTATGTCCTAGATTGGGGATCTAATGTCATGGCACCCTGCAAGGCTTTGAAATGGACCTTTCCCATGAAATATGCAAATAAGGTAGGAGCATGCACATTACCACCACTGGTTGGCAAAGTTGCTTAAATCTGTGATCTAATAATACAAATGCGCAACTATGACCACATACACACCATTTCTGTTTTAGTATAGTTCACACGAATGCCAAACTTACAGACTAAGAATTGTTACTCTCCAACCTCAGGACACTGAAAACTTCACTTAGTTTAAAAAAGCGTGCTCAAGTATCTGGCAAAGTCTGTAATACAGTTTGGATTGACCCTCACCACACCAGGTTATGGTTACAGCAGCTCCCCTACACTGCCAACAGTGTTGATGGCTGTGCTTGCCAACCAGTGGTAGTAGCATGCATGCGCCTGTCTAATTTGCATATTTCTTGGAAAAGGTCCACTGTATTGACAATGACACTTCTAGCTTTCCTGTAGAATGAATGTGTGCACATGTAATTTACATACGTGACTTGACCCTGTCAGAATAGGTCATACATGTAGGGCCAATGCCTGCCTGACTCTACTGTCTTTTTCTTCATGATAAGGACATGCTATCATTAAACGCTATGATTCTAGCTTAAAAATCGAGGAAAGCAACCAGTTGAGCTTGGTTGTAGTGTAGACTGCCATAACAAAAAAATGCCTGACCCCACTCGGAAGTTTAAAGAACAAGAGATTTATTTTGAATCCTGGAGAGTACCCACTCTCCAGTCGTTCATCCAGTGCATCTGGCCACACTCGTGCAATGGTCTATAGATAAATCAAGTGATATCCCCGATTTTGTACAGAGCGTCGTTTAAGAACAGTGTCTCCATATAATTGTTATTACCAAGACTCCTGTCATCACCAGAGGGGCCACACTGCAAATGAGCAGTGGTAAACCTACCATGGTCACTAAATTCATCTATGTATCTGGTTCATATCGTGTGGCATGATTTCAGTTTAAACAATGCCCACTGCACATTGAGTTCCATAGACCAAATGGAACCAGAAGCTAACACACTTGAGTATTCATCCAAAGGGAGCTTGTAATCTGTAGTGCATGTGTGCGAATGAGGAAATCACTTACAAATGGGATATCTGAGTGACACTCTGAGGCAGTATGATTCAGGCATGGCTTCTCTTTTTTTTGTACGAGTCCCGAATATTGTGCAGTTCACTGGCTTGTTTGCTTTTTCAAGATGTATTGAAAAGCAGGAGGTTGTGGGTTCGAGTCCCACCCGAGTAAGCTTGTGACTTTTTTTTGCAAGCTCTCGGACAAGCACTGAGCATACATTGTTTATTAATATATACGTTGGGTAAGGGCAAAACCCGTTATATAAATTGTTTGTTTTTGTTTGATAGTCTCATTGCTTCTAAATGTGGGAGCAAAAGTGTGGCAGAACAGTTTTAAACTGCGGGTATTTTAGAAATGGGTAAGAGCTTGGGGATGATAGCGGGCTGGCCAAAGGCATTACTTGTGTCTCAAAGGTATGGTGTGGGATGCATCTGTAACACGTTTAGGGTGTGTCCCAATCTGGAACAAATATGTAATTTCGTGGCAGGAAAGCTTGTTGTGACAATGCAGTTATTTATTTTTTCTTCTTTTACAGTAATTCAACACTTTCACATTTCAGTCTTACTGGCCTGAAACACAAAGTGTTAACTTTTGTGTCATGTTGTAGTCCATAACAAGTTCAACCACAAGCCCAATAACAAGACAGGTAACAGGGTAACCAATGACAGAGGGTGTCCACTAAGGAATGCTTTTGTCACAGTTCATTTGAATAGTTTATGACCTGGCTTAAATCAATTGGATGACTTGTGATGGACGTGTGGCAGACTGGGCTACAACACTGCTCGTGTGATGTGAGATACTGTTTTATATGCTTTCCAAAAGGCACCATCGATAGTGCTTTAGTTATCACACGCGTGTGATAACTAGATACCCATTGAGTGTAGAAAACACTTACAACATGTAGGTCCCAAATCACAAAGGTAACAAATGTCACATGAACATGATTACAGAGAATGTATTGAGTCTCACCATGTTCATGTCAATGCCATTGGTGTAAGACCATGCATGCTGGAAATATTCCTCCAAGCGCTGTCTGAGTGGGTTAGGGATCTGATGGAAGCGGATGAACTCCTTGACGCGCAGCATCTGGGTGTGGTAGCGAGCCGTGCCGGAATACAGCCTCTGGATAATGGCCGAGACATTCCCAAAGATGCTTGCATACATCAGAGCTAGGATGGGGTGAATGCAAGACCAAGCTTCATGAATGCAACTACTTGGATAAACTTGTCTTGTCATCACTGATTATGATGACAAGAACTTGAATGGCCTATGGACAAGGACGATACCTTCATTGCTGCTGTACTACACTAATCCTCCGGAGAAGTATTTCCCAATGAACCGATGTCTTGTCACAAAGAGAAATGTGGGTTTCAGCATGTACTTTTAATTTTCAATCTTTAGGAAAGAGTGTCCAACCTGTCTGCATGCTACTTCAAATGCCAAATGTTTGACAAAACAATACATCTTGAAAATACCGGATTTCTGGCAGGTTCAAAAAGGTTCCCAGGGAAAATACTCAGAAAGTAAGGGTTAATAAAGGTTGTGAGTGTGAAAGTGTGACCAAGTGGAAATGAAAGCTATTAGGGAGGACAGCCCAAAGTAGACATTGGGAGTAGGAGTGTGCACTTACAGGTACATGGGGAACCTAGTACCGATTCGAAGAATATGTACTCTTTAAAGCAAACCAATATTAAGAGTTGGATATCTGTGTGCACAGGGTTCAAAATAACCCAGCACATGGGGACTATTAGCACCTGTTTGCCGTGTTTGCCGGCAGACATGTCGGTAGTTCCTGCTCATGTGTGCTGTTTTCACTTCTTAAGTAGCCCTCAAGACAGCATAAATTTCCTTCGTTTTCGGTCAGTATTATTAACCTTTAATAGTTTTGTTAAACTTTCAATTTAAAACTCTGGAAAAGATATTTTCATGGCTAAATACGTACACTCATTGCTTTGAAGTTTATCAGAATACAATAATTTTTTTCTATGATCTTTGTCCAAAATTTTGTAAATAGCCCTTGGCCAGTGGGCCATGGTCTGCAGCTGCAGTCAAACACGTACCCAGGGGCTAAAACTAGCCTGGATGGCCAGTTGTCTATTTCTATCCCTGTACACAGATAATTCATTCAAGTCTGCCTGATAATATCACTATATTGGTGCATCAACACACACAGAATGATATAAATGTGTACAGTAAGCTAACACATCAGGGTGGCTTTATCATGTTAATTTTGGTCTGGCTTTCATTTTGCAGATTCTCCTCAAGTGGATTTAAAACCCTTTTTTAAATTCATTGTCAGAGAAATTATAAAGCAAAGTCTGAAGTTGGTTACGGGTCCCGATACTCAGTTAAATAAACTACATGCAATTCCTGGCAGAATTGGTTGGCTACACAGGTCCCTGGTTCTAATGCCGGGTAGTTAGCCCTACATGAGAAAATTACAATTTGGAAACTGATTCAGTACAAAATCATGGGATATAAAAAAGACATGCACAAACATAGGAAATACTTACATCCGATCAACATGACACAAATGGAAAAGATTTTTTCTGAGTTGGTGTTGGGTGAGACATTGCCAAATCCCACGCTGGTCAGACTGCTGAACGTGAAATACAATGCTGTAATGTACTTGGACTCTATTGTAGTCTCGTTAAAAGACGTTTTAGTCTTTCGGGCTAAGTCATCTAGCCAGCCAATGTTGTTGTTGTTCTTGTCCATTCCCTTTTCAACTTGCCCAATAGCAAACCAGATACAGGCCAGCCAATGAGCAATGAGAGCAAATATGCACATGAGCAGAAGGAGCACTGCAGCTCCATACTCCGAGTAGCGATCCAGTTTTCGCGCAACTCTGACAAGTCGTAGAAGGCGGGCTGTTTTCAGAAGACCAATGAGGGTAGTGGATTGCTGCACATAAGGAAGGAAAAA
Organism: Acanthaster planci; assembly: GCF_054643075.1. Lineage (NCBI taxonomy): Eukaryota > Metazoa > Echinodermata > Asteroidea > Valvatida > Acanthasteridae > Acanthaster > Acanthaster planci. Next base: position 8,464,507 of record NC_141793.1, read on the forward strand.
AAATCTTAATTGATCAGTAAAAAATGAATGGACTTATCAATATTCATAGGCAGTCAATGGTTATGTTACTCTCGGGGGGGCATGATCCATTGAATCCCAACAGGATAGTACACATATAAAAAAGCATGACAACATTATAGTTTACGTTTCGGTCGGGAGGGGCCTCCACAGTTTGTATGCAATGATTGTCTGGCAGATTCTGACAATTAATGCTATTCCATCAGTTCCTGACTTGCTGATTTCATTGATTTAGTGCCGAAATCGGGATGCATTTACATTGAACTGAATGGCTGTGAAAAGAGTTGTCATCGGCTGTTAGGATGACTTGTAGGTACTGAATTTTTCAATGGCAGTGAGAATCCAAAGGGCAAACCCATATAAGTAAGACATCCCACATTGGATGCCCCCTTTTCACTTATGCTGAATCCGCAACTGTTATTACAGCCTATCTGAAGCAACAACAGTAAATGCTTACTTACTGACCATAACACTAGACAGTGGTGTCATGTGTCATTAAATGCCAAACCAGTGAACAAAATATTTGTAGATATATTCTACAGATACAAATTTTGCAGGTAAAGGCCACAATCTTATCAGTGGTTAAGCAACACACCTTGTCATTACCACCAAAGAGGAGAAGATCAAATGGAATAGCGGCTACTGCATCAATCAGAAACCATCCTTTGAAGTAGTGCACAGCAATCTTTCCTGGGTTGGACACCACCTCATCATTCTTATTCACGTAGGTTGTGCGAAAATTGATGAGAATATCAATAATGAACATGACATCCACCATCAGGTCAATCACGGTCAGTGGATCACTGTAGCGTTCAGCGCCAGACCGAGATTCAGGGTTTTTGTCCAGAGCTGCTTTCTCAGCTTGATGAAGAGAACATAAGAAATTGACAAAAAAATTATAAAAATGGAATTTATATGTACATGTATATGTTTATATCAAGTGTTGGAAAGCTGTTGAACAGTTGTTGGGAAATTAAATGCCCCTCTTCATGAACAACATTCAATAAAATAAATACAGTAAATGACATATCCCCATATTTCCATTCTTCACACTGCATTATATGAATACTGTAATTTGCAGGTGAATTGTTGAAGGCCTTTGGTTGCTGCATGTGTTAAAAATCTTGCCCCTTTTAAAAATCCTTTATCTGAGAATAACATGACACCGACTTTCACTAAGAAAGAAGTAACTCAATCTATATTAAAACTGCAAGCGGAATGAACATGTATACAATTGAAATATAGTGAATATATTGAAATGCGGGTGTCCCATTTGTTATGGAGAACTGAAAGGAAAAATAAGAGCAAAGGAGCTTTCATGTTGCCTGTTAGCCACTACCAGGCATGATATACTTGTCTTGCAATCTATGATCTGATATTTTGTTTAGAAAGGTATATTTTATAAAGATTTGCAAATTCTGATATATTATTTTGATGTCCAGCAAGTAAAACTTGAGACTATGCATGGTGGAAGTACTAAATACAAGGTTTGCAGTAACATGTGACTAATTCTTTTTTTGGGTGAGTGTATGTGGTTCTGAAAAGAACCAGACGTCTCACTCAGCAGTTTGAATTGTGTGCTCTTTGGCCTTCAGCTCAGGGGAAGAATCCAGCAAACATGATGCCCATGCAACATATCTAGGCGTAAAAGTGTGATGGGTTGGTATTAAACTGAAACTAGATAGGGGCCTAATGATGATAATGGACCAAGCTGAACCATTATCATCCCCGTAAAATAAGTAGTGTATGAGACAGAACATTTCATGATGTAAGACGTAATTAATTATAAATGTACTGGGCGGTAGTTCAATCAATCAAAAGTTGAAGTCCCCTTCCACAAAATGCATTTTTGATGCTAGCACATTTTGTGCAGTATATCTCACTTTCATTTGTCATTTGGGGAAGCGGACCCCTACAAACCCATTGGAAATCATCACAAACTATAAGGGAAAACCTGGCCAGAAAAACACACTGACTAGGTTCACTGTTTGAACTTGAGTAAAACAAGTCGAGGGTGAGATCTGTACTCTCTCAGAAAGTCTAAACCTTCTTCCAGTCAAGCACTTGATCCAATGTGTGTCAGACTGAAATAGTAATTCTGGGGAAGACTGATACATAAAGACACAACCTTGTCACACACTGCCGCAACCCAGAAGCAGAACATGTCATGTATCCTCCAAAAATAAAATGCACTGTGTCACAGACAGCACAATTCCAAGCAACAAACCACACATACTTAAACAGGTAAGTCAATCTTTTGGAAAGATTCACTTCCTTCAGTAAGCATAAATCTTAACACAACAGAAATATCCTCTCTTGTGATGCGCGGATGCATATGTATGAAAAGAATTTCTGCAAGACAACCATTCCAGAGGTATGTTTCTTTGTTTCACATGAATGTGTGGTTAAGACATGCCATGCATACAATGCTAGAAATTAACTTAACCCAAAAACAAAAACAAAACAAACCCTTAAAGATGACTTGATTGAATAGGACCTACATCCTATATTGGACAAATCCACCACAGTGACTACAAACTTCCAGGAGGTTTTGGTATGCCCTGAATCTCCAACTTGAACTTCAACTTTCCAGTCAGCCGTAAATGTAATTTTGTCTGGGTGGTATAAACCTTCTTCAGTCTTGAAAAAGTTGCCAAACCTCCAAATGGATTGCTGAGAATCTGGAAGGGTTAACATTAAGGACTTCCTCTCCCTGCTTGCAAAGAAAATTTGTACAGGTCCTAAATTTTCTCTCCAGCCTTTCACTATAGTTTTTTTCTGAAGATGCAAGAGACAGATACTGTTTTCTGTTATTGTATAGTCCTTAGATTACATACTACAGGCACACAGCATGTCACAATCCTGCACTCACGTGTCGCTGAATAGACCACTTTTTCATAACATGAATAGCATATTTGCAACAAAACACCACTGGTTCACAACAACAGGATGTGATCATTCTAATGTATGTACATTATTGCCTTCAAGCTGAGGCAATCTTAACTTACCTTCTCGACTGGAATAAACAGGTGCAGAATACGAAATAAAGCATATTTTCAGCTACCTGTTTGTTAGTCCAATCTTCTCTGCCTTTGTGTCTCTCTATAGTCTTATATTCTTGTGCATACATCATGATGAATATCAGTTTGTTTCTATTCAATAACTTTAAGCTTTTTAAAGGACATTTTGCCAAAGGTTTTTGATTTGTTTTCAACATGTCCATCTACTCTTTTGTCATTTGCTTATTTCGTTGCCCAATTTCTCACTTCTCACATTTATTAAACTTAAATCATCAGCCTATGGTATATGGGGAAACTGACAAGGTACATGTACTTACATATTAATTACATATGAAGATGAATAAAGAAATTGTCTGGAGCAGGATTTGAACCTATAACCTCCGGAACACTGCAACGGAGCTCTCCCAACTGAGCTATCCAACCTTAAGTTCCCAGCTCTTCCATTTGTTTCACAATAGTGCACCTCCAAGAGTTTGCAACGCGGTCGCCAATCATAGTGCGCAAAGTTTGTTGACCCAATGCGCATTTGGAAAGGGTCAACGGATTTCACACGTTATGATTGGCCAATGTGCTACAAACTCTTGAAGGTGCACTATTGTGAATCGCCTGAATTAGCTAAATATTTATGATACTCAAACCATGTGCTCTAAATTTAAATTGAAGTAAACATCCACAAATGTCTGTACCTATGACAAGTTTAGCAGACTGATTTGACAGAGGATAAAATGTGGCCAAGTAATGTTTAAAACCAGTCAGCGATAAACGTGGTCCATGAATCTGGACAACCAGTCAGCGATAAACATGGTCCATGAATCTGGACAACCAGTCAGCGATAAACATGGTCCATGAATCTGGACAACCAGTCAGCGATAAACATGGTCCATGAATCTGGACAACCAGTCAGCGATAAACATGGTCCATGAATCTGGACAACCAGTCAGCGATAAACATGGTCCATGAATCTGGACAAAAATATCTGCTTTTGCATTCATTTAAAAATTCAATTAAAAAAAAGACAATATGAAGCTTACAAAAAATTCAGAAGAAAACTGTTTCTATAATGTAAAGTAAAATGTCATCTAAAAGAGTTTTTAAAAGACTTTGTTAAGAGTGCATCTTTATGATTGAGGTTAAAAGCTTGCAGTTAAAATGTAGTTCGTACAGTATGCTAGATACATCTACATACAGTAAATGTGTTAAAGTTAATTAAAGTGGAATTAAATGAATCAGCACACCGGTCCATTGGCTTACACTGTGGAGACATTCAGCTCTCGTAACTGAGCACAGTCAAATAATGGTGGCTGGATAGCTCATCAAACCTCCATGGCCAAACGCTAATCAATTCAGAGCTTTCCAACAATCTTTTAACACTGTGTTCTACAGTCAGTTTCCTTTATACACTTTGGTCTATTAACTAATGCTATTACTAAACTGTTCCAGAGTGAATGTGTGTGGATTTCTGCAAAATAAAAAAAGGTTTGCATAATGATGACTAACATGCAGGGACAGGTTATCTAATAGGCAGAAGTATATAGCCACAGCATAAAGTAATACATGTACATTGGCCAAGAAGCCTACAAAAAATTTTAAGGCCTATAGTACTACAATGCGCTTCTCTCTTTGAATTTTTGATTTTTCAAACTGCATGTAGCTGGTACATGTACATATCTTATGAAATGTGAGGCTCCAGTGTTTAACAATGCTGCGAAAATGGTGCTGGTATTCATGAATGAGTAGGGCTTAGAGGGAACACTGGTGCCCAGGGCCAACAGTATACTGACATATATATGCATATACTTTGAATTCAGGAGGGACAAATAGAACATAAAATAGCAAGGACTGCAGCAGATTCCAGTTCACTTTTTTCTGGCATCATGGTGTGGTTCAAGATAATCTAACTTAAAAATTATGCTGTGAACAAAGGTAACATCAAGTCAGGTACAACTGACACATTGTCACGATTGGATTTCTACTTACATTGGAAAGGTTAACTTTAATAGCGAAATGGAAGTAGCCCCTATAAAAAGCATACCTGGCCGCTCCAGCAGGAAGGCCGCATTGTAAGGTGTCACGATAGCTGTGTAGATGACCAAGAGGAGAATGATCCAATCCCACACGGCCTTGAAGGGTGAATAGTGAAGGATTGTCCATTTGTGAATGCGTGGGGACTGTAGTTTATACTCAGGAAGCACATCAGGCCCCAGGGAAAGCACCTAATCAAAACAGAAATGGCAATGATTATGACAATCCTCATTGGGGTCTTTGGAGAACAACAAATCTCAGTGTTTGGTACAGTGTATGTGGGAGTATGGTGAGATGCAGACAGACAGTGAAGACAGTAAACAACTGGAAAAATAGGTTTCTCCTTTATCCAAGTAAGAAGGTAAATTAATTCTCTGCATAAAGTACAAATAATACTGAGCTAGGTAATGGAAATCCTTGGCAAGGGGAAAAATGTAATATGGCAGAAAATATAAGGGGATCTCTCCTTCCCTCTGAGGGTTAATAATGTTTCTGGTATCTTTTAATTGCTAAATACCAAATTATAATCAAGGCACTTGTTTGTCACTTCAGCAAACTAAGGCCGTTTTCCAATACTCAACTCCGTCTCCGTCTGAGGCTTCGTTCCCAAAACCAATTCCCGATTGTGGGCCTGAAGTGTTTAAATTACATTGGATTACGATAATTTTTGGCTTTCTTGCATCTTATTTGATGTTCTGTGGCACTATTAGACTGATTACTGTGCTTACAGCTTCAAAGTCGGCTAGTAAAAAAACAGTTGAAGCCTGAGACGGAGCCAAAGTTGATTGGAAAAAACAAGGACTATAAGGAACGTATAAAAAAACACAACAAAATTTAATTTGAATTTTGTTGAGATTGTGTTAGCTTTACACCAAAATGACTAGTGATATGCTACTTATTCACACACTGTCATGGATGGCTGAACAACCATTCTTTTTGAACCATGGGACAAAGTGGGCTTGAGACCAAGTTTCAGTTAGAAACATCAGCATGAATTCTATCCAATTCTCCTTCTCTCCTGTGAAATGTTTGTAATGAATAGGCCAAATGTGTTCATAATGCAGTCGGGGTAAAGCATGACATAATATCTTAATGGTTACAATGTTTACAGAGAGACATGCTACGAAACACAATGGTAAGTTGTCATTATTAAGTTCACTTCCAATAGCATAAGATGCTCTGATGATTGCAGTGTCTAAAACTTAGTCCCAAGTCTAATTTGTCCTAGTGTCCAAAGCGAATGATTGTTTAGCCATCCATGACCATATGCAAATAAACAACATTGGACTGGAACATTCACTGGAAAGAGGGGATCTGTGGTTTTAACTTGGGCTACTAGTCATTTTGGTGTAAAACTAATAATACAGTCTCCACAAAATTCAAAAGAAATTTTGTTGCTTTTTTTATACGCTCTGTACAAATTAACATGTTTCTTTGAAATGCTGCATACATATACAAATCACTGCTATAACGAGCTGGGTCTTCAACAAAACAAATCACTACAAAATCTTTTTTCCTGTTGATTTGAATTTGATCCAGAACCAGTCTAACCATCTGTATGATGCAACACAGCCCCCACGTCCCTGACCCCCCCCACCACCTATTATGATTAAGGAACCAAACACCTGCTCTCCATCCCCAGATCGGGGGGGGCAGTCTGATGTAATTTAAATGATTCTTAATATAATTCCGTCTGAGATGTTACCATCTGCACCTGCCTCTTCAACAGATACTGGTAGCTGAGTATCAGTGGACACAGACAGGCCGTCACTAGCAAGACTCCTCCATAATGCAATGACTGCATGAACCACTCAACCATTACTCCTAATTTGAGCTGCAGTGTAGTCTGGTGTTTCTTAGAAAGACTAGCCACAAGTAGAGAAACCAGCCGAGAGCTTCATACCCAACCCCTGCCATGACTGATGGGAAATGGCTTGGGGATATGTGTTCTTGAACATTAAAATGTGCAGGCAGATGTCAGACACGTAATTGACTAGCAGACTGTACATATGGTAACCTTGAAGTAGACTGAGTCAAACTTCTACCTCCCAGAATGCATTGTACAAAAAAATTTCTATTAGCAGTTTGCCTGATTGCAACTAGTGAACTTGACATAAAAAGCCCGAAAATGACACCTGACACAATCTGTTTGTCAAGTACACACATGTATAAGATCACTGAATTGTCAAGAAATTTAGAGTAAGTACTATGGCAGAATGCTGAGCCAGATTTGAACTAAATTGACATTCAAGAATATTTTTCTATATTGTAACTAACCCAATGCTTGCATTTTTCCAAAAGAGATTGCTGAATGCACATGTCTGGATTCATCTATACATATTCATACATATGCACATGCAAATATTTTACGCGTGCACAGCAATGTAATGCAGTGCAATACAATGCAATGCAATGTAATGAGATCCATTTACTCTTGAAGCTCTATAGTCCAGTTTAATGCCATGTTTCTACCTGTAGTAACTAGTCCATGTGCCTAACACTGAGCACTGCTGTTATCTACTCCCAGGTGCAGCATTTCTGCACATGCTACAAAAATATTTTACCCCGTTGTTACCCCGTTACCCAGTCATCAATAGAACAATGCAACTTGGCTGACAACCTTGTATTTCTCCATGCAAATGCCATTTCTACTTTGGAAGCCTAACAACTGTGGATCACAAAAACTATCCATGAGAATCTTCTGAGTTTAAGATTCAATGTATCAAAATAGTGACTTCAAACAATCCCATCAAGTTATACTGCGAGACTCATGCATTCACACTGATCTTCACTTGACAACAATGCCGAATGGGATATTTCCAGTACTACAATGCACCAATACAAACCTACTCGTAACAACCATAATAAAAGCCATGACAGACTTGCTTTTACGTATTGAAATTTCCCAGTTCATCATAAATCAACATCATAATGTATGGCAATTAATCCTGTGGTATGACAATGACCAACGTGAATGAACCAGTCATTTATTCTCTCAATGAACCTTGCATTTATTCTTTACACGTACAATGTTCAATTTAAAGAAAGGCAGCAGCTTTATAAATCAAAGTAGTGGTCCATGTATGCTCACACATCTTGAAATAAAACATAAAAGAACAGAGTCAGGTGATGACCATGAGTGTCACGAGGGGATCAAGGGGTGGCAAGGGAGTGCTTGCCCTCCCCCTCACAAAAAATTGAAAAAAGAAATTCAAAAGAAATGAAAAATAGAAGGGTACGACAATCTCGCATAAATAAAACACCCCTCAAAACAGACCCTCTTCCAGTGTTAATGGTTCATCAGTTTGTTGCTTATTATTCCTTTGACCCCCCTCCTTCAAAAATCCTGGTGACACCTATCGGTACAGTGATGACTGTATATCAGGATGGAGCTTAACAACGATGGAAGTATTGTGACTTCTATTTTCCGCAAAAATTATCAAGATGTGGTTTCATTTTCAGGCTATCCATTTTTCATATTTCAAATTACAGATCCACTCACCCTATTTTGCCAAGTGGGGGAATTTTTTTTAGGCCTTTTTTTCATATTTTTCTGCAGTGAACTTGTGATTATTGCAATGGCAGTCTCTGAGAACATAATGTTCACTATTTACGTTATCCTTTCAAAACTAGAAAAAGCTCAGTATCCCAAGTTTCTTTGGCCTGTGGTAAGTTTCCTTATTAACTGGAAACTTATCCAGCTTTGCTCAGTGACATTGAACACAAAAATAGAAACAGAAAGGAACTGCACTTTCAAGGAATACTTGGTTATGCAATTTTTAACAGCTGAAAAATGTCAGTGAGTCTTGAACACATATTGAAATAATTTTTTCAAAGTATACCGTCAATAATTACCATTCCATATAAAGGCATTTCTGTTTTGTCATGACGAGTGAAACTGAAGAGAGAGTGCAAACCCAGGTATGATGACACTGTTCATCATTAAAGCAATGTTATTAATAATTGCGGAGGCTGAAGGCAGCCTACACATGCCCGCACAGAGGCTGAATAACCCTAGGCTATGCCCATCTAACATTACTAGCTGCTACATAACAGCTGTCAGGTTGTCTGCCGGATGTGGATAGGCGGACTTAAGCCCAGTGTAATTGCATGACAATATCAGGTTCACCATATAGCTCTCTATCTTTGCTACATCGATGAAAGCAAACTGGCAATGTGGTTACATCAGCAGTAATCACTTTCATTCATGGTTGCTCATCTCAGCATAGCTATGACAAAATGCACTGGTAGGATACATAACTGGTGCAAGAAAGCGTGGAATGGTGGTATCATGTGTGAATCAGTGATCTTCTTTGATGTGATGACACTGTCTTGAATGGAGCCAGTGTGGGGTAGGGGGAAGAAGTTTGATTGGGAAGGTGTTGAAATTGTCAAGAAAGGTGCTGTTTCTGTTGGAAATAAGCCCCTGAGAGGTGCTCAAGGAAGTTGTTGAACTTCCAATGCACTAATATGTTACCATGACATCAGAGAGAAAGATCACATTTTTGTGTGAACATCATAGACTCTAGGGGCCAAAGGTGGATTGAATGCCTGGTACTGGGAAGGGAGAGGCCACTCAGCAGTCGCAATGAAAGGGAACACAGGCAAACTTTTCCATGTGGTACATGCATACACCTTATTGTACAGCATTCCCATACTCTGCATTATTCCTACACTGTATGGCGTTTCCATATTCTGCAGTATTTCCATATTGAGCAGTATTCTGACATACTTCCCACAACATGCAGGATTCCTACAATTAACATGTAATGTTACTTCACCCTTAAGTATTCCTGCACTGTGTACTGTGAAATATTCCTTCCAGTATTCCTGCGTCAAGCAGATTATACAACACTCTACATGTATGTATTTCTGCACAGTGCGCCATGCATTTTTTTGCACCTAATTCACAGCTTCAGTTCAACTTGCATTCAACCCAAATCAAGATCAGACTCCCTGATTTTTGTTGACAGACATTTAAATCACCATATCTATTCCCTCAGAGTCACAGACCACTTTGCTGCAGAGTCGATTATTCAAAGGTTTCCTATCCGCACACTTTTAATAACGGACACATATTCACAAAACCATGAATTTAATTTCATTAGTGGCACCCCCTGTGCCGTGTGCCGCCACTCGACCGTCATCTCTTCCTGCGCAGCATGAGATACATTGAAATGCCCTCGGGAATTCTTCATCAATTTCAGCTGAAATCAACAACATGGTGGTTCCTCCATTTGCTTTCCAATTCACTTTAGAATGTGTGATTTCTTTTCTCAAAATTTTGACATGGACTACTTGAATATGAATTCAAGTGAATTTATTTCTCAAAAGCATAAATGAAGTCCCCCCGAAATTTGTAACCAAAATATCTCAACACCAATTCAGTACACATCAGATTTCCAAATAACATATCTGTGGGTTTGTGGCAGAAAACATACATGTGCACTCTATATCGTTGTGTGCCCGGCAAAAGGTTGTAAGTGCGCTTATACCCTTTTGCCTGGAAGCATGATTACAGTAGAAAAAAATGTTCCCGGTATTAAAAAGGGCGTAAGAAACACACTCTCTTTATTTAGTAAAAATGGATAAATTTTACTACAAAATCAACACAGGCTGTGCAAAAAGCAACCTTTGAGCAACTTATCAAACAACTTGGGAAAATTTTTGTAACTATTTGCAAAGAAATCTTTATATTTCATTAAAATAAAACAGTTGCATGCATACGTCCTTTTGCCAGGAAAATATATTTGCAGCGATTATGCTTCCCGGCAAAAGGTCATAAGAGCTTATGATCTTCTTCAAGGCACCCGACAATATGTAGTTTTAGGCTGCAGCTTGAATGAGCTGGCTTTTATTCCAGCATTGTTTGGTCCATCTTCTAAGTATGTAAAGTTAAATGTCTTAACTAGATTATAAAATAATGGCTGTAAATCAAGTTGAAAAAAATATCTAAACTACAGTTAAGATTCACAGCACAGTTCAATCCAAGAATGGTATTAAACATGATAACCAGGAGTTTTAGAGTAACCCAACCTTTTACAGGTTGTCCTGTGTATTATTTTGTTTCATATGTACCATGTAGGAGAATTACACAGACAGTCACCATAAAGGAATATTGGTTGCAAGGTCTCTGCCTGTGATGGCTGGTAGGCAAGCACAAAATATAAGGTTTTCACGTGTATGTACATATAGATTGTAGATACACGCAAGGCTGCAAATTGTACAAGACTACAATGCATGATATTAAATCTAAATTTGAGCTCTGTGATTGATCTACAATATAAGAAGTATTGTAGCCCAAGTTATCCAGTCATATAAGGTTCACTGTGATCTTTGAAATTTTACATTTAATGGTCTGCATCCTTGAATGTACATGTACAATCTACAAACCTGTTCCAAATTGGTACCCTAAAATTTCTTTGCCCCTTGTTTGCCAAAGTTTAGTTGAATGAATAAACTGAGGTAGTTTCATGCCATATATCAGGTTGAGTAACGTTGGATAGTTTTTCTAACTAATGTTTCCATGGCAAACTGCCAATCTTAGCATTCAATTAATGAAATTCATTTATCCTCATAAAAGTTTCACCCAAACACACAGTGCTCCTGGTTACCATCTGCATTCCTGTGCAAATGTGCGTGTATTCAGAAAGAGAAAAAGGATGCACTACTGAGCATACATGTACTTTTCTTTGTAAATGTCAAAGTGAAGAAGACTTAATGTCTTCATATTCCTTGATACCTCTACACAGTTCATATCTTAAACATCAACAGGCCAAAGTGAAGTGCTTTAGTATTCAGTGATTAGTTGGTACGGTATGCTCAAATCCAAACAGCCCATCTATATTTAGAGCTTCAAACACCACCTAACGTCTACTTTAGTGTGACTATTGATTGTGAATGGCAGTGATGTTGCAAACTATTTTTGTACGTGACCTTAACAATAGTGGACCTAAACACAATGGAGGAAAATGTTCATTGGATATCCACTACTCTGTTATTCAATGAAATAATGCAGCGAGACAAATACACTACAGGAAAACAAGTGTGCACAAGCAAATGGCAGATTGAGGGTGCCTAGAAGACATTATTGAATTTGTGGACCACGAATCCTCAGTGATGAAAAGGACATACCGGTAAACTGATGCATTAAAGAGTGACCTAAGAGGCAGGTTCGTGCGAATTCTGGTGGCAAGTATATTTGAGGCTAGGAACCAATCAAATTGAAATCTAACTATGGAGTTTGAACTGTGTTCAACTTCTGTACAACCGCAGCACAAATTTCTGACCTGATATCACTAACTTGTGTCAGCCTTTGGCCACCATGTTGACATCTACAGTGTACATGTACTGTGAACAGTACCATAACAGGAGGCACAACAAAGATCCAAACAACAATGCAACATGACACATCTCATTTAAGCCATTTTATGCCTAGAAATGAATCTAAAATCACGACACAAACATCCTTTTCACAAACTTTTCGATTGCTCATTGCTAATTTACCAGTAAAGAGGTCCAAACCTTTCGAACAAAATTTTTAGAGAACAGCAAATAGATGTGTAACCCATTACTTGCACACAACACATCAAAATGTAGCATTAGAATTAAGCATTTAAAATGAGTAACACCAACATGCAAGCCCACACATAAATAAAACGTCAATTTGCAAAACAAATTTATGTTCATAAATGTTTGTATTGTGGGTGACGGTATGTCCTGAAATAATTTTGGTAAAACAGATTATCATTAAGCCAAGAAAAAAAAGGGAAAACGATGAACGACCTAAAACAAATCCCCAAATAAGTGAGATGAATCAACATGCTGCACTATCTCTTTATGTCTACTGATCATTAAGAAAAGTGCAAAATGTGCAATATGCCTATCAGTGATTGTCCGGTGCCCCGTTGGCATTCGTACCACCAACTCATTTGCTGTGTAATTGAAAACACACAGTCCCTACATCAACACAGTTACGCAAAGTCACATCCAATATTTCAGCCAATGGAATAAACCTGCTTCCCATGCAGACAGCTTCAGGCCATCTGATCAAGTCCTGACCAAATTTATGTGCTGCAAATGGTTCAATTCCAAATCGTCCACTGCTCGACTACAAATTACACATCTCCTTTAAATACCGTGTATTTTTTCCTAAAGTACAATGTACATGGTTATACTACTTCCAGTGCTACAAACAATAGTTATATTCTCCCAGAAAATACTTGAAATGGCATTGCTTTGAAATGGCATATGCTTGAAATTTGTACAGTGGTTGTTAGATTTCACACATTTCCTTGAATGGATACAAACATGAATGGCAAAAATACCTTAAATGCAAATGTACTCTTACTCCTTAAGGGCCAACAACAACTGTTCCAATTATGATTGTCCCTTTGTACGTGTACATGAAAATAATAATACTTGTCTTGATGGGGACACATCACACAAACATGACAGGAATGAAGGAATGTGAATGGGTAATGTACATGATCTAAAGCAACTCTGTGTTGAAATCAAAGTGTTCAACTATTTTATTCATATCACAAGTGTACTTGCTGTGATATCACAATTTCTTGTTCCTATTTGCGATAGATGAACCGGCCTTTATGCCTCCTACTGGTATCACTCAAATCAGGCTTTGCAATGCATAAATGTGAAACATAATGAAATCCACATGAACTTGGAGTACACACGTACATGCCTTCAAGACTCTTCAAGGCACTCATTCCTTTTGATCATGCTATGCATTGATAACAAAAGTATTCAGAGGGATTTGAATGAAGGGTTTTCCCCAGGGGACCTGTTCTTCTCTATCTTCTCATGTGGCTGAGGGTGGAGGTGTCATTTCCTCAACATGACATATTATATTTAAATTTATAAACTTGGTGTACACGCAGAGATATCTATGCTGCATATATTTTATTCTGTAAAGTTAAAGTCAAATAAAGTGTTTTCTAATCATCATTGCTCCACACAAACTCAGTGACAAATATTTTAAATAACATTTTACATTTCACAATATGTCAACTCCAAATTTGGTAACTCAGTGTCCAAAAATGCATGATGCATCAAAATAAAAGCCTGCAGTTTTGAGGTTCTGTATACAGAAAGGTACACCAGAAATATTGGGGAAGAAACTGAACATGGGTCGTACCTCTAAGCCTCATTGAGGGTTTTCCTGGTATCCCTTCTGTCACTAGCAGACAACCTAATGAATTATGGATTAAACCTTTTCTTGTCAAGAACAATGACTTCAGCATTAAGACATGCATGGTCTTTGGTGTTCCCTGTAGACTCCAAATGTGCTTCCAGTTAAATGTAGGTTCCAACTGATAATTGCAAAGGAAGAGGTGAAACCACCTCCCACAGGACCAAACCAATTTTGTCCATACAAAGATACCATCAATTTCCAAGTTCTGACAAACATGTATGCTACACAGCAGGTTTTTCTGCCAACACAAAACCTGGAGTGGAAGTCAAAGTGATAATGATGCCATGGTGGCCATGTTCAGTCAACATTCAGAAATTCTCAAAGCTTGTCATCAATGATCAATAATAAAGTTTTTAGAAAATCTGATCACATAAAACAAAGCCTGATTAAATTTAAAGTTAAAAAAGTCAGCACCTACAGCACATTAACAGGAATCGGGAAGTAAAAATGTACATGTATGTTGGAAATGCATGTACAGTGAATGTTTGCATACCATATGGGCAACTACAGATAAGCATAGTGATACACATCCCATCATTATCTTTCAGTAAACTGTGTTAAAACTTGGGTAAGAAAATGTTTAACCTTTGTTAGTGCAAGACCAGAGAAAATATGGAAAGAAACCAATGTCGGCATATGCAGCCAGCTTTATTGATGTTGTTTTCTTGGGGGAAGAGGCTTTCTATTTTTTTTTTCCTATTTTTTTCCCATCGCGTAGTTATTTCACTATTTTGAAGACACCAATTTTTACTCAGATAAGAAAATATAAGAAAATAATCATGCAACAAACTTTGAAAACCAATGTTAGAACAACTCACTAGCCTCAAAATTAAAAAAAAAAAAGTACACAAAATAATGCTACTTTTACTTCCAAAAAGTTCATCCCTTAAATGGGTAAATTATATAAAAATATTTCAAGTGAAGTGAAATGAAATATCGAGTGACACATAAATGTTGAAATCTTAAGTCTAGAATTTGCAATTGTAAGGAATCAATGTTAAAATGGTCTCATTAATGTGTTGCAATCAAGACCTAACAAAGCGCTATTCAGTTCAAAGTCAATTCACAAGCTACTCCATCAGTGAAAAAATCCTCTGTTACCATTTATCCCCTGTCATTCATGAGTACATGAACAGACTAGTGATTAACAAATGTCCTTACTGACAGAGCAAATATGAAGTAGTGAGTCTCATCAATGATGACTGCCATATTCAGTGTCTATACTCAAAGCAGATACTGTAAAAATGCAATCAAATATGAGACAGCAGGGTTCAAAGGTCATTTCTGATTTTGTATGTCTTGAAAACTACTGAGTGGTTTATGCAAATCTTAGATTTTTTGTAATGAGGTATTCAAAATTGACTGATGTTCCAAAGCCGAGAAGATGTCAGCAAGACCACTGTGACAATGTCACGGCTGGCAGTTCATGAAAATGATTTTCAAGCATCTGTGCTTTTGTTGATCCTTGCATAATGCCCTTATTTCTTTCTTCCTGCATTTATAAAACAACTTATTTCCTTGAGGTTCTGTTTATGGTGCCATCCAAGATGCAAGTTCATTTTCAAAACATGCAAAAATGTTTGGTATGAAATGGCCCTTTCATGCAAGAAACACAGAAGCTGGTCATGAAATGGTAAACGCAGTTATTTGAAGCAAGTTTTATTTCCAGGCATTATTCCATTTAAAGGGTGATTCAAAAGATACACGTAAATGCACATGTACTTGAAAGTAATGTATTCTACTGATTGGCTGAATCTAATCATGGATGGCGCCAATGGAGGTGATGAAGCATGGCTAAGCGATGGGAGCTACTGCTACCAAGGTTACTCATGCATTCCGACAGCAGAGTGCTCATCTTTGAATACATGTAGCACTTGCCTGTAATTCATAGGATTTGGGAAATTATTATGGGAATTCATTGTCATCTGAACCTCCCACAATACTTGACCATCTGTCGTCTAAATGCTTAAGGCAAATAGCTTTGGTTTTGTTCCTATAGTACCGGTACAGTTTGGGCTTTTCTCTCATGATTCATATTTACAAAACTGATAGAAGCCCCCAGACTCATCAAGAATCTTTCTCAGAAATTGAAACAGTATCCCCACACACAACATCCAGATCTACTTTTACCAGTATTCTCTTGGCTGCCAAACCCAAGATATTTTCCAAGTCACAGACTGAAGGTTGTAAAACAAAGTTTTAAGATTTAGGTACAAGAAGGCATTGAAGACTTCTTTAAATCTCATTTTTTTTCTCGTTCTCATCAATAATTTCCAACAGCACATTGCTCTCTGTCTGCTCAGTCACACCTACAATAATGTGATAGCAGTATTGTACACATTACTTTTTACGTAAACTTCAAGTAAACTTTTTACATGACTTTTTACGTAAAGGTCCAACTTCACAGCTTTACTGATCACAGACATCTGTGTTGATTGATCAACATTCTGTGCTAAAATACATCTTGCACAACAGACTATGAAAGTTCAAACGAGTCCAGGAAAGTATTAGTAAAGAATTTCATGCAAGAGTTAGCAAACAGTCTCCATACTCTGTATATAAGCAGAGCCATGCAATGGAGTCAAAGCAGAAGTACCGGGTAATTGATTTCCTCTGCAATTCCTCTGAGACCAACTATGACTTTTTAATATACATGTGTATTCCTTTGTATATGAACAAACAAATGTCTCCTGAGCTGTCATTTCACTAAATTCACAAGGGAGCTAACACAAATTACGATATTGTGTTCTTTACCAATACTCATGTAACACATCAATTTCAAGGCTAGGCACGTTTGTCAACTTTGCATTGTTTGACAGTAGTGTGACCACTCCATATTGACAAATTGTGACATGCTGTCACAACAGTGCATTCAGTGCCAATTACAGGATGAAGTGACAATTAAGAAGACAATGAAAAGTTAAGATTTAGAGGTGCAAGGAAAACAACGGATAAACATTCCTGGGAAACCCCATGGAGAAGGCAGGGACTGAAACCCCAATCCACATGCTGACCTAGGTGGAATTCGAACCTGGATAGCAGAGGCGGAAGGCAAGGAAAGAGCCACTGCACCAACCTGACCAAAGGGTTCACAAATGAGCATTCACAAGAACTGCAATAGAAAATAACACTGCAAACCAAGGGTCCTTTCAAGCTCATTATTTCATCTCTGGCTTCTGGTGCAGCTGTTCTCCCACGCATTAATTATGACAGGCAGCTCATTAGCAAGGATTACTGAGTGGTAACTGGGACTCTAGATGACAATAATGATGTACATGTACATAATGCAGTGACAGAATTGACATGGCATTAGGAAGTACAGGTGCGACATCTGCACTTAACATGAATGATTGAAGACTAAAAGGGCCAACTTCTGGGGCTGCTAAGCTGAAAATGATGCTGAGAAAAAAGTTAGCTGGAGGCCAGCTTGTGATTACACCACTGCACAACACTCTACACTGCGTTAAGTACTGCATGTTTATTCTCTCAGAAAACATTTCTTGTTCTTCAAAATAGCATGTGAAACTCTGATAACACAGCATCATTTCCTGTGTACTCAGTGTAATGCATGAAAACAAGAATGACCCTCCTTGATTTGTGGCTGAAACTGAACTGAAATGAAACTGAATGTTGGTCTCTTTTTCAAAAAAGTTCTAGTTGTAAAAGAATACATTATTAAGATAATTTTCTGACTATTCTGCACATTACACTTTGTCCCTGTGATAAGCACTTCTTCATCGTAAACAATGACAGTATTCACAAGTTATAATCTGCATGCCTCAACATTATGGTACATTAACTCAACCATGCAAAACTTGAAATCACGCAACACACGAAATCACATGACAGGTTTGTGCTTTTTGCTCTTCACAGTATCATCCATATTGATTAGCTGACTCTGTGTGATTGATACAATTGCGGGTCTGATGTAATCCCTTTTCCTCAATGATGGTGAAGGTTTTACTACACGAATCAATGAACATGTGACAAAGCCTCAGCTGACGGAAACTGTGTGGCAACAGGAGATAGCTCCATGTGGATATTTACCTTTATTCTCCATAAAGACAACCCAAACAGGACACATCACTGGCACATGCATACATATGTACCTGTTTCACAATTGTGGGGACACCAAAGGTGCTGAAACGGATGTTCTGGAACCAAACAGTTATGGGGAAAAGTTTTTGTTCCCACAACTCGGTCTTGAAATGCCTAAGTGTATAACAGTGTACCAAACATTGAATTGAATGCGCACAACCAAAAGTCCATGACAGAGATGCAAATGAGCAGACATGGGCACATACAAAGATCCAGTAGTGCTTAAATTTTATATAAGAAGTAAAAACAACTTCACAAAAAGAGACTTAGTTTAAATGAGCCAGGTGGGTATCCTAAAGTTGCATGCACAAATTGAAGTGCATCAGGGGTATTCCAGGGTCCAGATCAGCAATATGGGATGCACAGGTTTGCCCTATCACTACCACCACACCCGACTCAGGAATGTGCTTTGTTCTCAAATCAGCTTACATGTACTTTTTGGAAGTACAGAACAGACTCACTGCAAGTGTTTGCTGTCAATATACTGTATCAACACTGAAAAATGACCTCCAGGTTTCCAAATTATCATATCTACATTGTAACTGAAACAACAAAAGTGTGAAAGTAGTTTTCATAAACTTGTTTTTTTTTGTTGCTTGAGAAGCTACACGAATAGACCGGTAGCACAGTTAGTACGTACATATTCATATACTTATTACTCACGTTGAAACCAATGACACAATTTATACCAGAATCAATACCGGAACGTAAGTTGTTTTCCTTAATAGACCTCTTACGGGACACAGTCTTTGTAGGAAAATTACAGCGGCGTATTCTATGTCATGTGCCTGCCATGAGCAAGTGTCTTATACACATGCACGCGCACACGTTGATATAAAACTCTTTGAAATACGGCACAGCTGATGCGCATCATGAGAATTTGACATTCAACACGCCAATGCACATGGCTATCTGTAGGAAGTGATGGCATTTGAAAGAGACCTATACATTCCTTGTATAAACACAGTGAGGCAGGATGGACATGCATGCCTCACCCTAAATGGCAGAAACAACCAACAGCTGGTACCAATATCCTACACTGGAGAACACTTGAGCACTACTGCTGCTGTGAATCCAAACTCGGGTATACGGTATATTCACTCCACTTGAAGATAGAACCCATCATTGCACATTATCGTGGAGATCAGTTTTGTCTCCATCGTCTGCTTTGTCTCAAACTCCTGAGTCAGTTCCTGACATTTGCTTCTAGGGCTGAATGGAAAATACTGGAACCTGTCTATGTATCCACAGTGGAACTATCGTGATAAACTCATAAAACATGAAGCCTTCAAGCCAGAGACTGTGAAAAGGCTTCAAAAATACTTTACATTGTGCATATTTCCTTGCCACGTGCACAGATGCACTGCCATTATCCTGGTTTAACACAAGGATCAGAACAAGGTACATGTAGCCAATGTGCCAAAAAACATGCAATTTACAAAATTATGACACAGTGAACATTAAGTAGACACATCATGGTATCAAACATTTGAATGCCTGGCATGTGTCCTTTATTGTCCCTCATGAGTTTTTTCACTCAAAGCAATCTTCTTGCAGAGATTCTGATTCACCTGCATGTGCATTTCAATCTTGTTACACAGTTTTTTGAACCAGACTTGGATAATTGTGAGAAACATAATGTTGTGATCTGAGGACACCAAAGTCCCTGCAATTTCCACAATCCAGGTCTGTTACCCATGAGCACTCTCTAGATACATGCTGTATATATCACAGCTGTTTAACCACATTCCAGTATATTGCTCACTTGATCGAAAGGCTTGGAATAGTTGTCATTATCATCAAATTATTCAATCAAGTAAGTAATCAATGAAGTAATATCATACCCAGGCTTGGATTGTTGACCTTAGTTAAGGTCAACCACTCTAGCATTATTTTAGGAATGTATGGTAAGTGACTTGATTCGTGTTTCAACCCACTAATATGAGTGTAGAGCTCCATACTTCTCAGTTTATTTCATGCTGGAACAATCCATGTACAGTACATTGGAACAAATTCTGTTCCAACATTTTGTTAAAATTCTAATGAAATGAGACTATTTCTAGACTTCCTCAGAAACCTTCAGATGGTAGTATGTTTAATGTTTTGATTCTCCATATTTTCCAAAGACAAAACAAAAATTAAGACCAAACAAAAAATCTGATGCCGTAATTTGTTTTTGCTTTGCTTTCCCCCAAATGCCTGTGCTTAAACTATTAAAGGTAGGATCTTCTTTATAACATAGTGCTTCCACAGTAAAAAGTAATGCGGGATGGCAAATATCTGACCTCACCCCAAGGGCAAATTATTGCAAGTTAACCACCAGCCTATCAAGATTATAATAGGCAGTGGCAACCTTAATCCTCAATCTACCAAGCCAATACTCATGTACAGAAGTAACTACATGTACATCAGATGTACAATTCACACAATAACCAATTACTTGGTCCAAAATCATTATGAAAACATTCAGTCTTTGCTGTTACAGTTCAAGTGTGAACAGAATTATTTGGTTCATTTTTATCTGTCTGTTTGAAAAAAGTGCACATTGATAGTTTCTGTTTTTTAAGGTGAGGATTATCTCCAAATGCAATTGGTCAAACCTTGCTGTGTACATGTGAATCTTGAATACAAAACTAGCCAATTCATCAGCAATTAGAGAAATCTCACTTTAAATATCAGTCTCCAGTGACTTCTCGGTTTCCAGGGAAAAGATTATCTGATCATATCCAATTCCCTATGTTTTTTGTTGACATGAAAGGGTATGGCATTTCAGTTTATAGGTATTCAACTGCACATAGGCCTACCTATCTTACTTTGCACCTATACTCATTCAATGTACATGTACATGTAACATGTCACAGCCAGGGCCCATTTCACCCAAACAAATGTATAAAAATTACAAAATTGGAACACATCCAGGAGAATTGATCCTTTAAAGCATCTCAATGTAAGTGGACATTTTCTGAGCATCATACAACATAAATGAGAAAATGATAAAGCATTTTGGCAGACATTTAGGGACACATGACAACATTATGTGTGTATTAAATACATACATATCAGATTGCAGCAATCTTACGTGTGTTACTTTCTCTTATTGCATTTTTAAGAGGAATGCATTATGGAAGTCACATGATGGTTGAAAATGATACAAATCTCAACATTTAAGCTTTAGGGGATTTGTTAAAACTTTCCTTCCAAATAAATTCAAATTCTCTAAGAAAATCTTCTTGACAACTACTTTCAAAATGGAAATTTATGTTATTGGCATGTAAGTTTTGTTAGCACAGTTTAATAACTCGGAACAAACTTATAGCACCAATGAAAGTTCAACAAAACCTGTACGGAACTACATCCCATCAAATTCCTACTGCAAGAAAAAAAAAGACATGTAAGTTTTCAACAAATGTTCTCTAGCTGATCTCTGCTCTCCATGAAAGGTGACTCATGCCACTATGAACCCGGAACATCTGAAATTCACATATCAGTGCAATTCGTTGATAGGGCTGAAATTCTGACCAACCACTGTGGGAACTCTCAATGAAGAGATTTAAGGAACTTAAGAGTCATTGTGATTGACGAAGCACACAATAGAGCTTCCATGTATATTAGATTGCCAGAGCGTTAACGTCTCTTCCCTTAGCTTTGAAGCCATCCTGAGCATAGAAATTTTGAATTCACGGCCATATCCACAGAAAATATAGACGTTGGATGATGGAATGCAATTTTGCACAAGTTCTTCTTAAAGTGTGGAAGTTCACAAACGTGGATCACATCAGTGCATTTTTCTTTGTGCATGGCAAACAAGTACCTAAAAACAGACAAATTTATTGAGGATAATCTGCAGCTCATGTACAAGCTTATGTGTTGCGTATCTAATGCAAAATAAAAACTCCTTTGCTGACAGTCCTTAGTATTTTGGCTTCAATGCAAAAATATGGAATACACATTTACGTACGCAAACCTGGACGTACCCTGCAGGGCTCACTGTACACAGAAAATTTAGTTCCTAGTAAAAGCTATAGCTCTGTGATGCAAACACATTCAATTGCAGGATTTCAGCCTGTAAGAATTATGTTGTTTTGCATCAGAGGACCATTATCAAATGACATGCTAAAGGAAAACAAACAGAAAACATTTTCCTCTGTACAAGAACACTCATGCAAAGCTATAAACTTAACTAGAAATACAAGCTGGAAGCATCCTCACATGTAGTTTGACAACTTAGATTCCTGATGGTGAATAATATATGCACTCCCACCACACACAGAATGCGCATAACAAATTCAACTTACACTATCTTTCTTCTGTGTCATAGGTGGAGGTAGTTCCTTGTCTTTACCCTTGGCCTTCCGGAAGCCCAATGTTTTGCGTACAAAATTCATTCTGTCAGCCTCTCTTGTTGTAGTCAAGGTTTAACGTGCACCAAATGCTAAGCAATCACCCTGTTCATAGACATGTGCACGAACAAGCAGTTACTACCGACATGCTAGTTGGCATGGTGAGTCTTTCTGGATGGGTACAGTAGCACTGCTATGGTGTTTGGCCTTCATGTACATCGATGAAAAGCACAGTAGGTAGCTCCATCACGCCAATGGATCAGCCATTAGATAAGGTATTAACAACGGCATCAGTGAACACAGAATGAGATGATGGCAGTGATAAAGATGATGTTTACACACCCAGCCTGCAATGCTGATGAGGGCTGCGGACAGCATAGAAGGGACGAGGAGGCCAGGAAGTATTCACTCCTATCTTTTCCTATTGGCATTCCGATGGGAGTGCTGTGGTGAAACTGAGTACAGCATGGACCAATAACCACTGCACAGACCAGAGACACACGACACTCGATGCTCTGATATAGCCTGATAGCTCGAACCAGACTGACGAGTGGTCTGCATAGCCAGGCACTGTCAGCCAATATGATGATGCCTGCATCCCCATCTCCATTTCAGCTCAACTCAGATCAGCATGACCCAAATGTATATGCCTCCACACCGCCACACGTGCCCATGGGCCACACAAAAGGATAGGCTTTTGTGCACTAGGGCTCAGCCAATATGAAAATCAATAATTTAATTGAAATGTTTTCATTACTGTTCTCCATATCTTGCCAATTCCATTCCACTGGAAGGGGGTTGCCAAATCTACTTCATGAGACTTGTGTAGTAGTGGCTCCCATCAGAGGAGCAAGGGGAGAAGCAGGTTTTATTTAGCATCCGTTACGGGTGATATTATCAGACGTAAATAATCCAAGCATGTGGGGATTATGAGGCGAGCCTATTGCCTTGCACAGAGCAGCTCTGATGAAGCTTAGCATGCAACAACATCCTAGGGGACATGGTTTAGTCATAGATTTTCCTCACCAGGCCCTGGGTTTGATCATACAGTTCACAGCACCCTTCAGGCCTTATGGCCAGCCGCTGCCTGTCCAGGCATGCAATTGCGTTATTTGCCAGAACTTGGTCCACATAATTACAGCATGGGTTATCAAAATGATACGATATGGCAATCTGGTATTGCGAGGCACGCGCTTGCATGCCATGACTGACAGGAAAAATCCCGAGATCATATTGATGCAAGGATCTGTAGGATTCCCAATGGCTCTTCTCTTTTTAATGATTTTCTGGCAGGACGACTACTGATTAATTTAAATGTTACCAATACACGATTGCAGATATAGTGACCTTGACTGAATCAAGTTTCCTGATAACTTAATGAACTGCCGCTACACTGCAATATTCTCTTGTTGTGGGACCCCCCTTCCGAGAGCCACGCCATTTTTAGCTGGTTCGGCAGTTCAGCCGAACCAGGTATTGAAATCGTTCTGTTTTTTTTTTTCTTTCCTTTTTTTTTTTTTTTTTTTTTTTTTCTTCTTCTTCAGCCAAGTTTTTCTACCCCTACACTTTGGCACCTAGGAAAATCAGAAGAATTTCAAACTTGGAGGATAGTTGTGTGATCATCCAAGGACGGTCCTAGAAGAAATTCACAGTGATAACTTAAGTAGTTTATTTATTATTGATTTTTGAAGAATTAATTTTCCCCCATAGACTTTGTACACAGATTGCACACAGTTTTCGGACTGTCGTATATCAGGCTATGAGGGCGCTATTGCAGAATTACGGTCACACCTGCATGGGCTTTCAATTTTCAAGAAACTGTCCCATATTGAACCATGTATGGCGCTGTTGCACAACATAGGGTTTGTACACACATTGTCCCGCATAATGCGTGAGCAGTCCTCAACTTCGACCCAGAATTACTACCAGAACGAAGAAGAAATCAGACTAAATTTTCCCTTCCGTTCGATCGCAAATATACCCAAGTGTCCAAAGATTAAATAATATTTCATAAGTTTTTCCCAGTTTAGACAAAAATCACGTGACATGAAATTAAAGGAGCAGTTTTCCTACACATGTGTTTCTAGCCCATTGACTTTGTACACGTTTTTGAGCGACAATTTTGGTAACTTTGCAGTCTTTCATCGTTCCCAAAGTGATAGCCAACGAAGACCCCGATGCAAGATTTATTGCAAAGGGATGACGTCATGATGACATCATCACCTTATTTTATATTTATTTTTGAATATTTCATTTTTCCCCATAGGTTTTGTACACGTTTTTCGACTTGACACAAGTGAACAAGTAGTCTTTAACTTCGGCGCAAGATTACTATAAGAACAAAGGCAAAATCGGGTACTTTACGCTCTGTTATTTTATTTGAAATATGCCTAAGAGTCCGAATATGAAGTAATATTTCATAAAAATTGTCCAGTTTAAGCGGAAATCACGTGACACGAACTTAAAGAAGCAGTGTTTCTGCAAACAAGTTTATAGCCCATTGACTTTGTACACGTTTTTGAGCGACAATTTTGGTAACTTTGCAGTCTTTGATCGTTCCCAAAGTGATAGCCAACGAAGATGCCGATGCAAGATTTATTTCAAAGGGATGACGTCATGATGACATCATCCCCTTATTTTATATTCATTTTTGAATATTTAATTTTTCCCCATAGGTTTTGTACACGTTTTTCTACTTAACACAAGTGAACAAGTAGTCTTTAACTTCGGCGCAAGATTACTATCAGAACAAAGGAGAAATCGGGTACTTTACGCTCTGTTATTTTATTTGAAATATGCCTAAGAGTCCGAATATGAAGTAATATTTCATAAAAATTGTTCAGGTTAAGCGCAAATCACGTGACACGAACTTAAAGGAGCAGTGTTTCTGCAAACAAGTTTATAGCCCATTGACTTTGTACACGTTTTTCAGCGACAATTTCGGTAACTTTGCAGTCTCTGATCGTTCCCAAAGTAATAGCCAACAAAGACCCTGATGCACGACTTATTTCAAAGGGATGACGTCACGATGACCTGAATATTTGCTCATACGTTTTGTACACGTTTTTCTACTTAATAAAAGTGAACAAGTAGTCTTTAACTTTGGCGCAAGATTACTATAAGAACAAAGGAGAAATCGGGTACTTTACGCTGTGTTGTTTTATTTGTAATATGCCTAAGGGTCCGAATATGAAGTAATATTTCATAAAATTGTTCAGTTTAAGCGCAAATCACGTGACACGAACTTAAAAGAGCAGTGTTTCTCCAAATGGGGTTTTTTGCCCGTTAACTTTGTACACCTTTCCAAGGCACAATTTTGAACCCTTTCGAATGTTTGCTCGTTTTCAAAGTGACAGCCAACAAAAATCTTGATACAGAAATTATTGTATATAAATGACGTCATGATGACGTCGTCATGTGATTTACTCTTGTTTTTTCAATATTTATTTCAGCCCCTTGACTTTGTACACGTTTTCAACCCAGCATTTGGGTTAGTTTGAGAGCTTTGATCAACAATACTTATCTTGTTGGTAAAACAGTCCCGAACCAGCTCTGTGTTTGTTTACAAACACGTTTCTCTAGTTTCTTTTCTTTTTTTTTGAACATGCGTGTTATCAAATTTGGTGTGACTGCAGGCATGTAGGTATACTGAGGAGATCCATTCCACAAATGATTTGGGGGATGTATCTACATGTGTACATGGGGTTAATATCCCACTCTAAATGTATATAATCTCGGAGAATACAAACATAAATCCAAAGGCTGTACATATGCAATATTATACATCAGACAATTAAAAAACAATTACAAAGTACAAGTTTTTTTTAAACATGAACAAAGGTCTTAATTTGGAGATGGAAAAAAAGGCTTTGGAGCAGCAGCTAAGCACTCCTCTGTGACCTTTTTCCCCCAATTTTCTTGGCTTTAGAAATGCCAGTGCTTCACATTCAGAGTATTAGAAATCCATCCTCCTACCTTCAAACATTTTCATTAACATGCTCAATTTCTGAGTATGTTTTTGGAAAATAAATTCCTTAACTTTTTCCCTCCCTAGCCGTCAACTTGAATACACTGCTGCCAATGTATCATTGCCACTCAAAGACATCGGCTGGTGTTTAACTTTCAGCTACTAAAAGTCCAAAATCCACGTCACTGAGACCACCAGAACCACTATCATGTGATTAGCAAGGGTCTGAACTCACTACTCATGCAATTGAGAATGCGTCTACCTCATCCTTAGATAGTCTTGACTCAATTCTCCAACACAGTTTTTCTAGGTCAACCAGGCCATCAGGTGGAGCTACAGTAAGTAGGCCAGCCACCATCAAGGTCTCCACGCTGCATCCTACTGAGCCTACTCATCAGATCAATACAGAAACACCCACATAGGTATATACTGTAGCTTTTAAACACTTAACAGAAATTGTGCCTGGCACGCCACTGCCACTGTTTACACGGCAGGAAAAACTGTAGTCAACACAATAAGGCAGGAGTGCATCTTAATTCACAGGGTGGGCTGGAGACGTGCTGGTTTGAGGCTGCTCTGTACATGGTGCTGATGTTTTGACAAAGGTTTCAATTACTTGCAGTGGGTGTGTAACATGTTTCTGCCAATTTCAAATTTGCTTTTCGACCAGCATGGATTTATTAATTGATTCAGATTTGTAAATTGATTCAGATATTTGTGAAGATGTGGCCAATGCATAGGAAAAGTACATGTACACTGAGCATCTCAAGATTCAGCTTACTTTCTGTGACTGGGGTTGCAGTTCAAGCCTATGCCATTCCCCATTTGGTCATTTTTTGTGGCGACTCTAAGTACGACGTGCACGTACAGCGAAGAGCATGCTAATTTTACCAGCAGAATGTTCGGGCTTTTAAAATAGTAACAAGGATATGTGCACCTTGATAAAAATTGGGCACATGACATTATACTGCACTAAATGGACACAAATCCCCAGCCTGTGATCAAAAGAATCATTACAATTTCTAGATCTTGTTGATGGAAGCAGAACTGTGCTTAAAAGGGTTTCACTCTGGTACAAGTTTTCATAATAACCAGGAACATAGAGAACCATAAATTCTTCAAACAAAAAAGAACAATTATCCCACAACTTCCACAAACTGCTAAATATGTTCCACATAACTTTAAGCAATACTGCAAATCACCATTTACATGTACATGTACCTGGACTAAATGTGAAACCGGATGGAAAACCAATTGAACATATAAAACCCCCTTTATGTTAAATGTTTATGTATAATACACAGGCTGTATCAGAATATGAAAGACTTTTGGGTAACAAATCTGAACAAACATGGGTCTCCATGACTGGCATTTTTGGTGGTGTACTGGAAACTACTCCAAGCCTTGAGATAGAGACTGTAAACACAGCAAAAGAGGCAGAACTTATTTAAATGACAGAAATCTCTCTGTTCATGAAGCAATAGAAAGCCCACATATTGCACAGAAAATGCTTTATACTTGAGTCAGAATATCTACCTAAATTACATGTACAAAGATATCAAGCTTCTGGATGATGAAATGGGATTTTTTCAGCTTTTCCTTCATGAAAGATAAAAAATTCCATCACATTGCTTGCTGAACAAAGGTAGTGAATATGACTGCAAGTATTGACATCACAAATGTCACCAGTAATCACCGAATTCAACAAGCTCAATTCAGCAATATTGTGGATTGCTTGTCTAGTTAGCCAGTTCAACATCCCAACCGTGCATGTACATTTCAAGGCTTGACTATTTCCAAATTTGGTTTAAACATGCAAGAGATAAATGTGCATGAGTCTGTTGGGACAACGCCAACTACAATTGTATGTCACTGAGTGGCAATTTTGATCATGAATGATGATTAACTGCATTCCTAGATCTTGACTGTTCTCAAGATGAGTCTGCAGGTGCAGGGTGACTGAAACAAATTGAGACCAGTATTTTCTCAATCTCAGCTATACCTCTGAGATACAGTGTTCCTTCAAAAGGGTGTTATGAAGGCCTGGCTATTGGCTGGAGTCACTCTGCCTGTCTGGAGCTGAGTACAGTGTCTTGCCCGTGTCTCCTGACAGGGCCCGGCCTTAACCTCTCTTAAGTGGAAGAGAATTTGATTATCTGATTAGACAAGCCAGCCCATTACATGGGTCTCTGCACGGTGAGCAATCCCCTGCAAGTTGCCGGCCAAAATCTTCCACTACGATCATTTCCCCTAGTTAACAAGATTCATGGTTAGAGCAAGTGCGTAGATTGCTGAATTAATAAGTGTTCTTTAAGGTGACTGCCTCCCAAGTCTGTGTGACATACAGTTGCTGCTTTAAAACAACACCCATGCCTGCTCAGGTATGTAATTGGAAACCTGTTTTTTTTTTTTTTAGTCCAGCAAATTACTGGTGGATTCATTTTCCTGAAGTTGTCAGCCTAGGTAATTATTAGGAGGCATTCTGGGAATGCCAGCATGGCCTACACTGCTAGCTTCATCAGTAACATGATCAGAGATCTCTTGTAATATGTTTCTTGTGTGCTCTTACCAGTAGAAGCCACATCACTGCAACGCAACCCAGGAAAGGAAGCCATGCACAAAGTTGACAGGAGGGACACCTTGACATATGCCAGAGACCAAATCGTGTTAACATTGATCCTCGGGAAATATGTTTAACCCTCCTAATGTTTCAACAGTCCAATTTTGGGATAATCCATTCACTTGGGTAGAATTCCCTCAAAATGTCTTGCCAAAGTCCATGACCTTTTTGAAGGAATTTGGAGATGAAATATTACTATTACAGCAACTTTCTGAGGGAATCTCAGCATTAAAGCTTTTCATATATGCTCAGATTTCGAGCAATAAGACATTAGTACTTAAATGTAGGCACAGAACCTTTTCTTTCGTTACTGAATTTATAGCCTTTCTGGTTATGGGGTCAACTTCACGGACAAACTCATCAAAAAAAATTGACTGATACAACTGAATGCACTGATGACAACTTCTTACAGTACCGAACAACAAAGCAGGAATTTTCCTAATATAATTACTGGCTATACTGCTTTCAAGTGTTATGCGATCTGCTCTTTCTTGAATACCCTGAGGGGACACGTCTGACACTTATCATCTACCAAGCTCTTTGATAGTAATGTAATTAATGTGCAAGTTTAAGTGCTGGTAATTTAAACTCCTTAGCAGAATTCAAATTTAATCAATAAAAATACTAATTAAAGTTGAAAAAAGACCACTGCATAAGCAGGGGTGTGTGAGTGGCCACTTTAATTAAAGCTGAAAACAGCTAGGAAAAAGCTGAAATGTAAAATGTTTCCATACTTTTTTATAGACATGGTGTGCAAAAAAGCTGAAATTCAGGGTCAACATCTACACCAAAAAAGCTGAAATCAGCTGAAAAGCTGAATGCTCACACCCCTAATAAGTTACAAAGGACACTATTTTATGAAATTATATGCTCATACTACAGTAGTAGTAAGCAGTGATAATACAAATATAACATGGTTTTTCAGAGTGGATTATTGACATCAGCACCCCAATGAGGAATGAATTTCACAAAATACTAAGCATGTGGTTCCAGAGGCAAAGTCAATGATTTGGACACCTATCGGACATCTTACGTGCACAGGGAATTAGTAAACGTAAGCATTATGCTCTCACTGTCACCTCATAAGTCTTCACATGATCCTGTTATCCCTGATCAATGAGTACATTGTTTATTATTGGAAAATAGATTTCGTTAACTCTCTCTATGCAATCAAACCATTAGCCATTCCAAAATTTTGCCAACCATGTAAAAAAGTGATTTTTTTTCTTTTTACCTCTGTTGTCACAGATTTTCATAACCCATCATGCGGAATTTATGCCGGGAAGGAAGAAATGGAATGGACTTCATTCAACATAAAAAAGGAAACCCATAACGTATGCAGTCATTGTAAATGTGCAACCCTACGGGTCCAGTCCACTAATTCAAGCCCCATTGAAAACAGTGTAAAATCAGCACCGTTCAGGGCCCAATAGCTTGCACGCCAACATCCCTGAGATTTCTGAAACACAAATGAAATTCTTGTCTGGTCACTTATCTTTCAATTTCTTTTCAATTTTTTGTGGGTTAACCAATTACATTTTTAATTATTCCCACAAAACAAAATCACCCCCCAAAAAGTGATTTTTCCGAAGTCTGATTGCAGCCATTTTTCAAGTGGCAACCCTCAACTTTCTCGGGCACTTAGGACCATTTTTCAACTGTAGTTTTCAGCCCTTCTGCCCTCATATGAAAGCTCAAAGACCCAGGGAGTTGATCCTGGCGACGATTTACACAATCTCACCATTTTGGGGGCCAAACAATCTCCTTTTTCAAAAGATACTGTGGGGGCACTTTTAATGCTAATGAGCTGGTCAGAAATTCTCACTTGAATTAGTGGTCTGCACCCCTACATGCATCAGAACACCACAAACCAGTCATGGGTTCCATAAACACTGGATGCAAACAACCGACTGGGCACACACCTTGACATGGAACAATTCATGGCACATTTTGGAAGACAGGTCAGAGTAAAATCCAGTACATGTATACCTATTAGAAGTGAAGCAAGCATAGGGAAGCATTTAGCTGTAAGAGTCATAAGGCACCATTTCCTATGGTTGGACAGTGATGGCCAGCACAAGGAGGGAAAAATGTTTACTTTACTCAACCAAAACACTACTGTGCTGTTTATGGACTACTGCTACACGTACATGTATGTACTAATACACTGGACTCCTGAACAGTGAAATGGACGGAAAACTTAAACCCACTGAAGCGTTGCTACCAGTACCACTATTCACTAAAGGTCAGTTACATTCTTCTGTGAAGATACCACGGATTTGTGCATATTCAGATGAAAATTGTTTGCGTGTAATCTGTACCACACAAACTTGTGCATTAATTTGAATGCACAATTGTTGCATTGCAACTTACAGGATGAGTTTTCAGGATGACGATGGCATAAACGAGTACAAAGAAATGAAAGGTGACAAGATTCACCAAGTCACTGAAGATCTACATGTAGCAATTACTTGTAAAGGTAAATTTTGTCAATGGTAAAAAGACTATATTTGTTTGAAAACTTTTTTGTTTTGTTGTGTGCTTAGCAGAAAGGCATTCAAGCATTTTTTCCCCTTACAACTAATACTGCAAGTGGATTGATTACAGACAGTTGAGCGTATTCGCATAACACTTACAACCTTGCACATTACATGGTGTACATGTATTTGTTGAATACTTGATGTGGCAATATACCATCATGCAGTTCATCTCACAGAACTTTTATTTGACTCACCAAAAAATGCATTGTATATGTGCCGGAGATTACATTTGAAGGTATTATGACATGTAATGAATTCAAATCCTGATTAGCCTTTTACGTGCTAACCTCTTTTCTACCTCCAATAACAATTTAAAATTCACTAGGTAAATTATCCAATGCGATCCATTTGGTGACAATTAAATGCTTTGCGTTCCACGGCATGACACATCCATTATAAATTAGTCTGCGTATTTGACCATTTCAATCCATTTTCGGGCAAATCTCGGTAGCAATTCCACCGCAACTCCTCCGTCATTTTACTACAATCCACAGATTAGCCCGGGCCCTTATGAAGGCTGATTAGCAATGTACCTACGTAATATGGTGTAGCACAACTGACGTCACTGACAGTGGGCACGAAAGTGCCGCAGCGCGCAAACACAGCAGCCGACAAATATAATTAATGTCTGTGCACTCCAGCAGGCAGACTGGATGCCGGCAGCCATATATTAAGGTCAGCGACTCACAAATTTCTCCCCCATGTGACGGTCAGATATAAATAGCATTAGAACCACTGGACAAGAAAAAAGGCATTCTGTGCCCACTCGTTACTAAGTACATGTACAGGCACTGCAAATACGTAAACACAGATGGATGCATGCAGTGCAATTGAGAGGACTCATAGAAATATAATGGAAGTTGTACCAGGACCATGAAGGTCATTCATACTACAAATTTTGTGAAGTTGTAGGGTAACAATATTTTTGCACTTCATGGTAACATCTCTGACTTACTGAAGTAACACATGGAAAACAAAACCCATTTACTAATGTTTAAACATCACTGAATCTTCATAATTTCAAAGGCAAACAAATACTTACAAGAATGATTTTCAACACCAAGCAAGAGACCAAAAATTAAAAAAACCCACAAATTTCAAAGGAAATGTCCGTTTAACTGTCATTTAATTATCCTTACATTATGGACTCAACAATTTATAGAAATTTCTGAAATGTTGTGTGTTCACTCTTTCTTTTCCTACAAACCATGTGACTTTAAGCTTGACAAATTTATGTTGAAAAAATCTGACTCTTTGATACTTTGCTGGGAACAGTTCCAAAGGTTCTGTGCGCTTTTTGTGTGTCCTGCTACTGCGTAATGTGGCACAAAACAGAAATGTTTACGTAGAACATAAAGCTATTGTTTTAAACAAGAAGCTTGACAAGTGATTTCTGTTCCAAAGTTTCCAAAGAAAACTGTGATCCCAAATGTTTTTTAAAAAGTATGGCCGCAACCACAATGTGCAAATGGGGGAAATTTTGCCACTTCAACAACAGACAATTAACTGCAAATGTTTGCTAACGCGAGAATTGCTTGTTTGATGTAACAGTCTTTATCATTTTGCTACAGCCAGTTACTGAACAACAGAGTCATTACTTTTCACAAGACAATCATGAATTTGAAGCAGTTCGATCCGCATCATTAGTTGGCAGATAGCCACAGGATTGAAACAGCATAGTGAAGGCAATAATTACAGCTAAATCATTTCATGTTATCTCACAAATGCTCACTTATTCAGGGTATCCACTCATATGTTGTTATTGCACATAGCATGGTAATTGATGTACCAGTAACATGCCTCCTTTTGTAAGCAGAATTTTTGTGCAAATGGAAATTTGGAATGCATTTTAATGGGATCAGAGGTGACATACCGTATTCATGTTAGCAAAAAGGAAAGCTGGTGGTATGAAAGTTTTGTTCTAAACAAATTAGTCAACAACCACATTAACGTAATTTTGTTTTCAATGAAAGCACATAAGGTCTTCAAACATTCCACATAAAATTCAATGTTACAGAACCTGTGGATTCACAAAAAATATCAATGACGTTCATGTTTTGAGCAACGCCATTCAAACCATGAGAGTGCAGTATTTATCAAATTATGACTGAAATAGTCACAAACCTTTAGAAACGGCACTACAAAGGTTGAAAATAAAAGATATGAACACAACGATACCCTTCAAGGATTCCTTTAAAAACTTTGGAATGCACAGTCCTCTTCGTATATTCCTTCTCACACAGATAACTAGAAAATACAGTCATGAAAAAATGTAAATGATGGAAGCTTAATATATATGAAACCGTACATTAGCGTCATTTCCTGAATCAAGCCAATCAAACCAAGTTACATGTATATGTCACTAGAGGACGAGAAACTCAAGAAGTCTCTGCTGCAGACAGCATGAATGATTGGATATGTTACACAGAGATACTCTGTCGGCTAGCAAACTCAACATTCATTGCAGGCTGCTCTTTTTTTAGTCAGGTGCTTGATGATTTGTAATTAACACTATCTGTGCACAAAAAACAAAGACACTATCTCCCTTCGCATCCGATATTGAATTATCCAGCGCGCACACACGCCCGTGCAGCACTGCTTGGGCTACACCACTTATTTTGCAGCCCACTCCTTATTGATTTCCAATATGAATGGATCGGACTCCTGGGCCCCTGTGGCCATCATGCGTTATTTATTGCTGGTCGTGATAAAAAAAGGAGTTAGAAAGAGAAGAAAAAGGCCAGGTGATATGTGCGCATGGCGTGTTGAATTTCCCCTATGAAGTGGCTTGAATAAAACTAAATAAGAAAAATGTTACACGACCTGGCACCAAGTCAGAGTGGTAGACCCAGTGAATGAATACTCATCGGAGTTCCAACCCCCCCCACACACACACCCACAGTAACGGAGCTGACTTCTTCGACTAATTTTGCCTTCCCCTTAAGCTAATGCTAACATTTTGAAATGACAAGAATAATTCAGTTTCAAAGGCAGGCACTGAAACAGTTGCATACAAAAACAACAACCCTCACAGTCCTTAGGTCTGAATGCTTATTCCAGTGATGAAATTCGTATGGTGGTTTGTAGAAATTAGCCCTACCCACGAAAGGCGAAAGGGAAAGTAAATACTTCTCAGACATTTATAAAATGGAAAAAAATTCTGAAGTAACAACTATGAACAGAATGAATACAGTAGATGCTTGTAAAAATGAACAGCTAAAAACACTAAACTAGTGACCAGCAAAAAACCAGTTCTAGGTTATGAATACTAAGATACACCTGTATATCCCTTAATAATTAATTGATCTATGATGAACTTCACCTGCAATTTCTGTGTTCCTGGTGTACTACTACATTGTACGTTCATCATCATCTGACAAGAAACTGACTTATGATTTTTGACAACACATCTATCTGGAATATCATTAAATGATAAAATCGTTCTCTAGCTACCAGACAGATTTCCAGAAAAATGTCACAAACTGCATTCACAATTGCAGTTACTGTTGGGTTGCCCAATCTTAATGCCATGCATATGTAAACGTAATCATGTTTCAAACAACAGTTTCAAAAAATGGGGCATTGTGTGATCCACTCTCTTGTCACTGTCAGTTTGTGTTATTCTTCAATTACAATGAGCACATTACTGCGAACATGGATCCAACTTCCAATATGAACATGCCTCAGGGAATGAGTAATTATCATTCACCTGTGCCAATTTACAGGTTGATTGATGTTGCGCATCGCCATCTCATACAAATTTCATATCTGACATGGCTTGGTGACTCGTTAATATTGAACAGTTCTCTTCAGTAGCTGATCTCTTGGGGCATGTATGGGTGCCTAAGACACCTCCTAACAACTGATGATCCATAAGTACATATTCATCACTGCTCCGAGTTTTTTCCTTGTGATCTTCCTTCAAAATTGAAATACATTATTATGCATTGCCTTTCTACATCATAAGCACAAATGAGTCAGGCAAAAAGACCAACAACCTACAAAACGTGACCAGATTCCAAAAATGAAGACTTTTTTTCCAAAAATGAATTTTCCTGGCTAATTGCAAAATGCATTCATGGGTCTTCATTCTGATATAAGACTCCCTTTGAAATTTTGATGTATAAAATGAGTTTCTTTTGATTTAAAGCCTATAAAAAGTGGCTGGTGTGACCGTACCTTAGGGTTCACTTTGTTATGCTGGGACACAAATGTGACAAAATGTCCTCTGTACAAACAAAGTCACTGTCATATCAAAACAGGATGGCTGTGTATAATAACCCATGCCACTGTCCTGTTGATGTCAAACAAATTCAGAGCTACAGCTCTGGCAAACAAAGGTGGATTAATGGATGGTTGTCAACTGCAACTGCCTTCAAGAGGGAGATCAGTCTTACTACCTGATGCACGGTACGGATGGTGGAACTTTCCAGCTTTCTTTCTACTTTCTTTCCAGCTAAAAAAAAAGGGATCGTCCAGGTTTTTCACGCACACGACGATGCAGGCGTATACATTGCTATTTGTATCTGTTACTGGTTGATCAGGAATAAGTCTGACATTCTTTCAAAAAGCAACTCGTCTGTCCAACTTTAATGAATTACAATGACAAATGCCTGTTTAGAGACTCTTTTTTTCACCTCAATCACACAGGATGACACTATCTCAAAGAAGAGTAAGTGAAAATGGATATCAACATGTAGTAAGTTATCTGTACATATCAGTATCAGTAGGCATAATGGTAAAAACAACATGACATCACAAGGCCCCACAAATTCATGACTTAATCCATGTTCTAACAGTATCTGTTTGCTTGAGAAACATTCTGCTTCTGTAAATTCTGGGAATTCTCTTGAAGAGAGAGGAACCACATGTCACGTTTACTGGTCTTCTTCATAAGTATACTTCACCATCTCCTGCATGTTTGTGTGAATGCTTCATTTAATGGGTTTTTTTTAAAAAAAGCTGCTTATGGGATTCACTGAATGAAAAGATACATAAACTTGCCATTTCGTAAGAGTTGTATTGCAAAATATCATCACGGCCACGAATAACTTCTTACACTCAATTTTTTGAATTGCAGAGGTGCTAAAGCATGAAGAGTCAAATGATAAATTGAACGGTGCGGTATTCACAAAAGAGTTTAACCTGTGAATTTTTAGAGAGCAGGTCCCTACATGTACCATATGAGTACCTTGAAATATTCCTATTCCCTCCTGGCCTGGGGTGCAATTGCAATTCACCTTACACAATCTCCCCGGCAGATGATATTCAATACTTAATAACGCAGATGGACACAGATTAATTATTCCTGAAGGTCTCAAGTCACCACTGTGAGGGCCGCAATCCACGGACAAACATGTCGCCTTGACTCCAGACCTTCTGGCTTATTTCAAGAAAAGCCAATCAAGTATCGGGTAATGTCGTCAATGGGCAGTTATTCGTCATTAATCACTTGCTGACCATCTCAGCACTGGTAATCAACTACAGGGTCTACACTGTTTTGCATGTCTCCAAACTACATTATGCATGTTGAAATTTCAATGACGTTCAATGAGTTTTGTACGAAATGTGTAAAGGACGCATGTTGAACGAATACATATTCAAGATAACATGCTGCGTACACGTACATGCTGGAGTCAACACAGCCTGCTCTGCTTTATAACATAACAAAACTAATCTTGAGCTTGTTAGAATTAGCATCCTTTGACACGAAACCTCATTTCACATGCTGTTACTTGGCCTTCTGGGCTGGAGAGTGGCATCGAGTTTGAAGTACTCTTTGCAGTTATTCCTAGTACAAGAATTCGTCCTTCCAGGACAAGTTAATTCAGATTTCATTTGAAAGCTTCTCAAAACTTGGTTGAAACGGGTAAGATGCAGGGAAATTTTAATGCACTCACTCTGATATAATTTGACACTGAAATTAGTGATTCCATGCACACTGCCACCTGTCTGAAGAAATTTTCTGGTGTCATTCCAAAACAGCTCAGATTTTTCATAAATTTTTTTCAATCTGGAGGGAACTATAAACTGCACCAACTCTGACAAATAAACATGCCATCAAAACATGCACTATGAGTGTATGTGTAGATGTCAGAGATTCAGTCAGCACAATTTCAGAGTTTGCTAAATTCATGACTATGTCTGATGGCATTTTGTGTACTTGTATTTGTGACATGGTATGGGTTTGGCTCGACTTAAGTAGAATCTTTCTAAGCATACTTCTCTGCACCATTAACAATGTGACAAATACTGCATTCATATCCACTTGCACAAGGAAATTGATGCAGGATTTGCACCTGCAACCTCTGTATCAAGGGTCACAAGGTTCCGATTCCCTCTTCAATTTCACTGATTAAAAGCGAAGGTAGTCAATTTTCCACTGTGGTTTATGTTTGATGATCATTGTAGCTTAACGTCCACCTGAAAAATATTTTCCTGTATTAAATAAATATAAAATAGAGAAAAAAATACATGTACCAGTACAAAGGAACTACCTTCTAGTGAGATGAATTTTGATTTGAACTAAATATGTAATGTTTTTAATAATTCTGTTTATATTTGGATATTTGTCTTTGTGTTAGTACCATCATACAAAGCAACAGAGACTACAAAATCTCAACTTTTATATTTAAATATAAAGCAATGCAATTCCTGGGGGAGTTTTCTTGAGTCATAATTTCTACATTTAAGAATCCTGTGCTGCTTCGGACTACCTCTTCCTTGAATATATCCCAGTAAACAGAGTATCTGCATGGACAAGGTGAGGATTTTCAGAACTTAGGGTTCTTTTTCTCAGTATTACAAATCAAAAACTGGAATCTGATCCAACATTCACTGGTAACCAAACTCCTATTAAGGTGGGTGAATCTGATGACGTTTGGGCGCCGGTGATGTTAGGGGGACGGGAGACATTCAATTAAGGCCAAGTAGCTGCGGGTCCAAGATTTACAGCAAGGTTGACGTCATGCACGCCCTAATTCCACAAAATTCAATATGGTCGACGAGCTCAAACCTGAGGTGTGAATAATTGACAAATTTGACGTTCATACAACGGGAAAAATCAGAACTGTAGATTCTAATTGTACATGAATCTCACACAGGTGCCTGTATCAGGGGTGGTTAAAGTCATAAACAGCTACAAAAAAAAAGGAAAGACAAAGGAGATAACATAAAACTTTCAGAAGTCTTTGCCTAGATTCCAACTTCTAATTCCACGAGCCTGTCTACATACATGTGTATCTTTCTATGAGATTTGCAGAAACCCCCCCACATATTTAACATAAAATCTGTGTTGGTTGTGAATTTCTTACATGCAATAAACAATTTCATGTCATGGTGTTTGAGGGTACGTGTAACTGCAATAACAAATGCACTTAACTGTCTTTATTTTTTGTTGCCATGGATGCAGTTAGCTCACATGCTTTACACCTTTAAGGGGAGAAATACAAATTGTACAGAAAGAAAGAAAATTTTTCAGATCAAGGCAAATTTAGCACTGTTGTCACAATTGGAATTTCTGAGGTGTATCCTTCAAGTCAAATTCAACATACATCTTCATAAAAAAGATTAGCAATTGAATTTTCCTTCACATACATGTACACAAATTATCTGGAATGATTTTTCTTTTTAATGTAAAAAACCATATTAATGTCTTGAATAAAAGAGCACTGTAATTAGAATGTTGCAAAGTACATGTAAGTTTCTTTGAAAATGATTCTTATTATGTTCTGCTAACCTTTCCCTACCAGAAGTTGCTCCATATTTGAACTTGATGTAAGTTCTACAGCGACATTTGGTTAGAGCACTGATGATGCCTTCTGATAAGCTGAAATGAGCAGCTATTGCAGTCTGATTTATTCAATTATATCAGAGGAATTATAAAAGGCTACTTAGGATCCATAACACAGTGAGGCATCATGTCTTACCAAGGAACCTTTTTTTGCAATGAATTAGAAAACAAGTCAACATCTACGTGTCAAACAAACTTCATAATTTTGCATAAGAACTTAGGTTTTATGATGAATTTGCATTTACATAAGTAACCAGTACATAGGTCTTTTTTGTATTTGATCAGCAATGATTTTTTTTGTATTTCTTGTAGGTAAATTTCTGTTTTTAAGTATTAAACCACATAAACAGTGAAGAACAAATAAGGAAAAGGATAGTACTAGTACATATACATATACCCCCATATCTAAATAAACACTTGATGGTGTGTTTTTACATGGTCATGACAGTCCTTTCCTGGGAACTCACTGTGCGCATGCCCCAGTTCATACACTCTTTTTGCAGGACACATTGAGCACATGCTACCAATTTCTCTTTGAATGTACGTCTTTGTGAGTGTGCCAGGTGTATGCACCAGCCTGGTTGAAAAATTCCTGCCAAACTGTCTCTTCTTTGTCAGAGAGGGTGCACTTCAACTCAAGGTGGATATTATCAAAATCGTGAGTCTATGAATCTGTCCTACAGTTTGCATTTAATGTAGGCAACTTATCAATGGGAAAGTGTGATGTCACAGTGCCTTTGGTATGTTCACAAAGACTGTAATATCACCTCAGCGAGTACATCCTAGCACTTTAGACGCACACATGAACACAGGATGTGGTGCAGCTGTATGTTGGCTCCCTCTACTGACTAGGAGCAGCCATCTGACTGCGAGCCTCAGCTGTATATTGTCACCGTAATCATCCTGAAATATTAACCACCTTGACACCTTCCAGCAGGCTTCATGCCTGGTAGGGCTGTGGAAACACTGCAGCTCATCTGTCTCCCTGTCAGGAGTAATGCGGTAGATCACTCTTATCTAATTTCACAGAGAAAACCTTGGTCACTCTTGGTGTCTGCATCAAAGTCAGCTTTTGAGATGCACTTTATATTCCAAGGAAAGGTGTCAATCACTTATTTTTCTTGGGGTTCTCGCTGATCTGCTTTTCATGCCGCACCATTTACTTGTCACAAAAGCATGGTGGAAAAATCTTTTTCTGAATTTAACAAGGTTGTATGAGAAGTAAAACCTGTCATAGAAAAGTTAAGGAACTGACAAATGTCTTGCATGATCATTCTGAATATAAACAAAGAAATCCCTCTCATGTTAATTTCTTTGTTAATCTTTAATAATAATTAAATACTGCATGTTTGACTTTTGTCTAATGCATACAATTAATGTACTTACATGTACATACCTACATGATATTTAAATACTTAAGGATTTGACAGTAAAGTAGATTATTCAAAGCCATCTTCAAAAATTTTCGACCAGTAAAGGTACATTTATAATTAACATGATTTGCTTGGATGTCAAGAGTTGGTAATCATAAATAAAGACACTTTTTAATTTGCCTCAGACGAAAATAATTCCCAAGATGAAGCAAGATTTCTTGTAAATTTCCCAACAGTTCGGAATAAACTGGTGCACCTTAAAAGATACATTTTCCAGATTGATGCATATCTGATACTAACCAAAACAAATTTTATCAGCTGCAGATATAGTCAATACAAAGCTGCATGGGCCCATTTAAGAGGTCTTTGAGAACAGTTGCAAGCACCAAAGGAAAGCAGGTGTTAAGATGAGCTGCCACATTATCAGAGCAGCAAAGTATTGCAGGACTTTGACTGTAACTAGATCCTAGCGGGAAGATTTAAAGGTTGACACAACCTCTGTATCAATTGGCACGAATCTGCAACTGTAATACAATATGCAATTGTGAAAAAAAAGGAAAGATCTCAACTTGACCATTACCAGCTCCTTCCACCCGCAACTTAAAGCAACATTAATTCATTACCTAGTGCAATTTGTTTTTTGAAGTGAAACAGCATGTGTCCTTGCTCTATGCTTTCATCATAGAGCAAGGACATGTACAGAAGCAATGAAGAACCGATGCTTAAAACTGCATGACAATTGATGCAAGACTTAACTGTTGAGTTGACAAGTGCCCTTCATGCAAAAATACTTGACTGAGGGCCAGTCCAATGTATTGTGAATCCACCTATTCTAAAGATTTTAGTCTTGACCATTATTATCGCAAAAATCTGCACTCCTTAAAGGGTAAGCAAAGATCTTTTGCATCAATACTACATGTACTGATGGTTTGAGTGATTATGCAGGGATGTGCCTTTCATATTTCATACAGCTTGTCTAAGGCTGCATCCAAATCTGTTGTCTGGAGCTAGGTTTAGGTCTTCACTCCATTGAAAGTATGTGGAGAAGCACATACAATAGACCTAGCCGTACATACATACACGTGTACAGGTACTTTCTGCCATATTCCTTTCTGTCAGGCAGCTTGGAAGCCATGGTATTTCAATATACACATGTATTGTGACGTTAAGTGCACTGATGCAATAACCAAATGATGACACTCCAGCTCATAGACTTGAGCATCGGGGAAGATTTTGAAGGTTTCAAAGTACTCAAGATTGGTGAGTTGCTGATCTCCAAACAAAGGTCAAATTTGATTTTTACTCAGCTGATGGCAAGGTATGAAATCATCGACCAATTTCACAAAGAGACGAAGTGGCCCAAAGCCATAACTTTTTTTTCAAATTCTTCCTTTTTTTGTTGGGGGGGTGCCTGGGGTGGCAAAATCAATTAGTCTACACGATGCCTACAGCTGGGTGTAATCATTTTTGACCAATCTTCAAAAATCAGCCAAATCCAGATCATTTTCACAAAGAGCCATAGTTGTCATCCATAGCTAAAGCATTAGTAAACAAAAGGCATATCCATGGGCAAACTTAGTTTGCCGTTTTCACGAAGAGAAATAGTTGACTCTGGAAATGTGTACAATGTAACAATTTGACACCTGGCATGCACAATGGCAAAAGCATGTACTGTGCCCCACATTTTCACAAAAAGACAAAGGTCACAGAAAGTTTTGGTGTTTTCACAAACAGATAAAAGTGACTGTTCACAAAATAAACAATTTCAATTGTTTCAAACAATATTATTTTGTAGGTTTATTTCCCTTATGATCCCCTCTTTCATGAAGTAACATTGGTTATTAGTCAAAGGAAAGCTAAATACTGGGCAAATAAGCATTGGGTAAAGAGACCAACTGAACATGTGATTTTCTCAAAATTTAATTTTCATTCTCTTCATGAAAATGGTGACAAAATTTTGGCATTGCCAGCAGGTACACAGGCATTCTAAAGGCCTTGACCATTCATTTTTTTCTTCTCGGGTTAACTTCGAAGCATTTTATTGTGAAGGTAGCAAGTTAAGTAAAAGGTTTGCGGTAGCACCATGCAACAATATCTCTTTTGTGAATATGTGTGGTTCTGAAAAGAACCAGAGGGTACTCAACATTTCGGACAGTAAGCTCTGTCCGTTGTGGGGAGACTGCAGAGGTTCTAAGGATGAAGTTTTACTTAACTTTCTCAGGTTACTTGAGGTGCGACTGGGTCAAGAGGTAATGCAGAGATTAAATTTGCCAATTAAAGTTTTGCCAATTAGCTCATGGACTAGAGAGTCATGTCCACTATATCTTCCATTCAAGTTACACAAGGACAAACAAACTTGACTTACTTGAGAAACCTTGGAGGTAACTGGAGTGTACATGTTTTGTGTGGCTGTGCTGGCTGTAGGGGAGGAATCTTTGTCATATAGGCGGCTGCCATTCAACTTGTTGCTGCCATTCAGTAGGCGTTCAGCTTTGTATCTGCTCAAGTCTGAATCTGACACGGCAAACTGCATACCTCTTCTGGAACTAGGACCAACTGCACACCAAATAAAATTCAAAACGTAAGACGTGTGATGGTTAGAACTAGATACACAGGAGAATCTCCTCTTTGATTTGACGTTGCTGTTGATATAAATCCATCTTTGATGGCCCAACAGCTAATTATGATTTCCTTGATGTTATTGCAATACTTCTGTGCTTTACAAGTAGGGAAAATTTGACATTTAGGCATAAATAAAAATTGGGCAAACAATGAAATACGTGTAATGCACACTCGCAGCATTTATGCTCAAGCTAAGGGCAAACATGATCAAAAATTGGTATCCAATTCACTTGTTAAATGCTTCTCATCCCTATCTCATCTGTCTGGGGAAAAGTTCTCTGAAATTTGGTACACATTTAAACACCTTTAAGCTGAGAAGATCTAAAAAGTTTAAGTGCTGTTGAACAAATTTTTTTCACGTTATCCTCACATCTGTATGAGGTAACATACCATTTCAACTACTGTTCCCTGTGCACGGAGAACAGAATACCGGTAGGTTAAAAGTTTTTTTTAACATTCTCCACATGGGGTGTAACAATTTGTGAAAATGGAAGGTTTGATTTTCATAAATCTTGGAACACTTGCACATAACTGGGAAAACACGTAAAGGAATTGTGTTCTTATAAACATGTATTGCAGAGATATTGGTGGAGATATTGGAGATGGGGTCAGGTTGGCATACTGGTTCTTTCCTCGCATTCCACCTCTGTGGTCCCGGGTTCGATTCCCGGCTCGGTCCACATATGGATTGGGTTTCCAGCCCCTGCCTGATTTTGTGGGTTTTACCCAGAATATTCTTCTGATGTTTTCCTTCCACCTCTAAAAACTGTAACTTCTTCTCATTGTTTCCTCTCCACAGGTTTCTTCAG
Organism: Acanthaster planci; assembly: GCF_054643075.1. Lineage (NCBI taxonomy): Eukaryota > Metazoa > Echinodermata > Asteroidea > Valvatida > Acanthasteridae > Acanthaster > Acanthaster planci. The sequence goes on from NC_141793.1 coordinate 8,508,939, forward strand.
GCTTCACTGCTGTGATGTGGGACATGACTTTTTATCCCTCGTTAGGGGTAATGCAAATATCCAGTGGCTTCTATTTTTGACCTCATGTTTCTATGTACCCCTCAGGTGTACGAAACAAGGGAAACATGCTTTAGAACACTGTGACAAGTTTCTGATGTCTGTAACTTGTGTTCTGGCACATTGTATGATGATGTGCACATCAGTACATGTAAATGTATTACTAATAAGTTACAATTACATCCGAGTCTCACTGCTGTTTTTCAATAGTTTTGAAATATGAAACAGGAGTAATACAGACGTGATTCTGTTTGAAGCTGCTTTTGTTTCTCTCGCTGACTTTCCAATCCTTCTAGGGATGAAACACGCCGTACACTCCAGCCACTCTGATTGGAGAAAGATGTGTTGGAAGGGGATCGTATGGCAGGGTTCCGAATCTCAGCGATTCCCTGGCACTCATCTACTTGGAGCTGGCTGGTTCCTTCCAATAACCGGTCCCCAACAGAGCACAGGGATTGGTGCAGTCGAGCCATATCCCGCCGTATCCCCGAGTCAGCTGAGCTGGTGGTGGCTTCGGTGGTAGCATGGAAGGAGTCTGACTGTACAGATCGTGTGGACTGGGTAGGAGATGGAGCTACACCATGCTGGCTGACGTCCTTGCTGCTGAGGTCTATCAGAGGCATGGACCCTTCTGCCTCTGAAGGGCATGTAGAGTTCTCAGGGTCCACCCCATCCCCATTCAATGCCTCATCTGCCATTTGCATCTTGTGTTGTTTGTACAGGGACGGTAGGCGAAGACGAAATGTTCGGTGGTTATCTGTGCAGAAAACAATTAGATTTCTTAAAACTCAAGTGTCTGAGGCTTTAGCCAGCAAGACATATACATGTGTACAAAATGAACTGACTGCCAAGAGCGCACAGGAACAAAGTAAGAGTATGATGACTTCGGCCATATTTCACAGAAATACAAACCAAATGTTCTTGTTGAAAAAGAATTAGCTGGGAACCAGTCACAAGTAACTGGACATAAAATATTGCCTGGTAACCTCTTGTTGCTACATGTAGAAACAACTTTCCATTCTAAGCAATGGAATCAGAAACTCATCAAACCAGTAGACATGTACTTCCAAATGAATGATATGTTTATCATTGCTACTTTTGGGGGAAACAAGACCTAGAACTTTACCCAATTTCAAGAAGTCTTTGATAATCCATTTTAAACATGTGAGACATTATAAATGAATTCCTGTATGTTGTGCAAAAACCAAAACACTGTGCAGCTGGAATAAAAGACATATACAGATATAAAAACTGGAATGTATGCTTGTTACTTAAAAACGGGCATCAAATCAGTGTGTCTGTATTAAAAAACAGTATTCAAGTTCCTTCAGTCCTGAAATTATGTAACTTACATGTAGATCTTCAAGGACTTACACGTATGTTGTTGTAAATATGACTGTTATTGCAACAATCACTTTCAAGTTATAATATGTACATGTATGTCTGTCAATAGGTTAGGGTATAAAAGCAAATTTATGCTTCACCCTTTACCTAAATGTTGTTCTTTAACGTGTGCTTTATCTTTCTGCTCGACATTGTACATTCTAAGGCAAACTGTTGTAAAACTTAATTCATCTTCTACTCTGTAACCATGGTATGAACAAAATTAAATAAAAATGTCAAAAAAAAAAGAAAAAGAAAAGTACTTTCTACCAGAATATATTTGATCTCTGACTTGCTAAACCCAAATGTAACCCACTACGTGAAAATGAGACATTGTTGCTGGGACCACTTTGGAGTTACATGTAGAAAGAATCATGAATGATGCAAATCAGTAGGAACCCTCTGCATTGGTTACCCATGTACTGTCTGGTTTTCATTAGAAGACCAATGTGACTATTGACTCAAAACAAAGAGCTGTTAGCTCTTTCTAATATAAACAAAACTCAAATGTTGCTCTGGTGACTTCTGACTCATTTTCATAGAGCGGGTAACAAATGTTGGTAGTCTTTTAGACTGCCCTCTTGTGGTCAACACTTGTACATGTACTTCTATTTTTCAGCAGCAGTGTTCATGAACGCAAGACACCCCCTGGATTTCCAGCTGCCACGTGCAAGTGTGAGTATAGCGCCCTCTATCACTTCAGAATATCTTTATACTGGTATCAAGAAATACAGGATTGCTGACTACATTCCGAAACTGTATTGGCTCAATATACATGTAGATCAGTTAAACATGTACGCAAATCCATGCAAAATGTATCAAAATTGGCCATGGGAGGCTTAATAATCATATGTAAGACAGATAAAAATTTTACAATAATAACTGAGATATGCAAGTATGATCATTTACACCACAACTGAAAAAGGTTCCATTTGAAGGAAAACTTGTCAGACCTAGTGATTTATATATGATCTGTGAAACAACTACATTGAAAATGGAAAGTAGTTTCTGACTGAAATAAATTAATAAATGTTTATGCAAATTGACAGCAGCCACAGTACGCTTCAATTAATAAGTTTGTTATCAGGTATATTACAGCTATCTAGGAAAAATCTACATTTTTGAAAATAGATTTATAATACGTTATGTTTCTAAAAACAATTTCAAATCTGTTAATTTACTCTGACAGATATGAGGATCACACTACACATACGAAGGAAAAGGCAATTACATGTATGTGCAATGCCCTTTGCACGAAAAAATGTGACATGAGAAAAGTGGCATTACTTATGAACGAAGAATGCCCTCAAAAATTCAGAGTGCAAATATAGGGTAATCGTTTCTACCTGTAACTGTGTAAATAAAATGATAATAAACTTTGTATAGAATGGCCAGCCAGGTGATGACACTTTCGTTAGAATTTTAAATTACATTTTCATTGTGCACAAAATACACAACTGAGGAGGAAGTCAAGCCTCCATACTGTAAGGATGCAGATTGACTCAGCTTTCCAACCTGGATTGCTGAGATGGATTTAACTACAGAGACATTGTTAACAGAAATGCCACACTGCTTGTCTGCCAACTCATTTCTCCAGCCTGGGTTGCTGAAGAACTGGTACACACACAATGAGAATGTGAACCAGGAGCTGATCCCAGAAGCTTTAGAGGGTGCAGTGTCCCAATTCAAGGAAAATTCTCTGCCAGGCCGAGGAGCACAAGAAGTACCCCTACAGATTCTTTTGAAAAGAGGGGTCTGTTTGGGCCAAGATATGGTGGAATTGTGTCAGTGTGGCCCAGGATCATCATCTGTAGATTCAGGGGCACCCATCTGGGGGCAATGCAGACAGAAATGTTCTTGAAAATTTGTCCGAAGAGCCCGAGGAAGGTGAAGGATGTCATTTGAAAAATGGCTGCTGAGAAGACTTGGGAACATTCACTTTTTGGGGGTGGGTTTGTTTTTGGCAGATAATTAAAGAATTCATTGGTTAACCTACTGAAAATTGAAAATCAAATGAAATCTGAAGGACCAAACAACACATTGATTTTTGTTTGAGAGGCCTCAGGGACTTCAGTTGCCTGCCATGGGGTTCCAAACTTGGTTGATATTAGTTGATATTACACTATTTTCAATGGAGCTTGAATTGGTTCAGTGCACCCTAGAAAACTGTATTTGTACCTGTGATCTACAAACATGACCAAATGAGAATCTTGCTTATGCAGCAAGCTGGGAAAGAAAAAAAAAACTTGGAAAAGTGCCAACACTACAGGGCTCTGGAAGTCATAGTTTTCAGGTAAGCTCCAGCCATGGTTTTTTGTCCTTGCTTTGAAGTGGTTTACCTGTGGTTCATTGAAAGCTTTAAACACAGTGTAGATGTATACGTATATCTTAATTGCACAAACCCATGTCAACAATCCATTAAGAGGTACTTACTTCTTGCTCTTCTCCACCTGTTCATAGGTGTATTCACAGACAGGGATGATGATAATGTGCAGGAAGATGCTTCAGTGGGTACTGATGAGGATGCTGAAGGAATCTTACTGACGCCGCTGATATCCTCAAAGTTCATGATCACCATAATCACCTCCTCATTTTCGTTCTTGACTGGTGCCACCAGGACACTGCACAGAAAACTGCTTCCTGGAGGAGAGAAAACAAATTATTCAAAAACTTGTGCCTAACGTGCAAGAAAAGCCAGACTGTTAAAATGAATACACGACAGTCGACAGGCTGTCCAGTTTAGGTGTGACCCAGATCAGTATTTCTGCTTACCAGTACAAGGAAACTTTATACACTGAAAGTTTGGAAAGTAGACATTTCATTCCACAGGCTGATATTATTGATATCACAGACATTGGCCTGGAGAGGGAAGTCCTCAGAAACTGCAGAAACTAGTGATCAGTGTTACAATCAAGAGTTTAAAGTCTAAAACCAAGACCTGCAGGTCTATGTCAAGTTATTAAATCTGACATCAAGACTGAGACTTTTCCTAACTATCTGAGACAATTTGCCAAACTCTAATTAGCATGTACTTATAAACTATAATGTTTAATGGATAAGGTAATAAATAAAGGATATTCAATCGACATGCACATGTAGAAAAAACACAAAACATCCTAACACACACTTACTTTGCATACCTAGTGTGGACATTCCTTTCTTTTTGTGCAGTTAAAAAAACTCGGTGAAAATACTTGTTTTTTTTTGAACTGGGAACACAATTTTCAGCTGCCTTTTTGTGACTATTCCTCTTCATTTTACGACAGATGACCCCTACCCCAAAATGCCTCTAAAATTCTTTTTCAGAGAAGGGGAAAAGTCTTATGGACCTGTGTAAGTCCACGGAACGTCTTCCTTTCCTGCATCGTGTTGACATCTTTTGTTCACAAGTCCACACTAGGTATGTAAGGTTACCGCAGAATAATGTGAAGGTACACAGTACACTGGCATTTACTAAGGGGTTTATCACACTAATCAATGCTCAGTATATTCTGGGGCAGATCCAGGAACTTTTCCAGGGGGGGAGGGAGGCAGGGAGGGGGATTCAGGCTGATATCAGAGTTTTCTTATGTCTGATTGTTGCGGACAGGCAGACACACAGATAATGCATTACATTGTAACAGGTGTACCGGTACAAATAATAACCTTTACGGGATGTCATCTTTATTCATTATTACTACAATTGTTTGTGTGTATGCATGTGTCAGAACCCCCTCCCCTCCTTCCCGATCTGCATGTGATATTGCACTGCACGACCTGAATGGGTTTTCAATTGTATCTGCATAGTGTTGGACACCTGATATGTACCATACTCTGCTTTCAGCCTGAATACGTTCATTGATTTCTGGCGTTTGGAGAAATTTGATTTTTCGGCAGAGTGAGAGTGACTTGATCTGTAATGTAAAAGACTATTGCTCCCACTGAGGAACAATATTTAGAAATGGTGTTGCATTATTCCATTTACACAAACACTTCCAACGTTCGCAACAGGTCAGTGCCCACCTTATGGAAAATGTTTTCCAAATCCTTGCAGTTTTTGGCTAAGGAGGAAAGTTTCACCAGGTTCAGAATCAATGTCTATCTGTTCCAGGCATAAGTACCCCCTCACTGACAGAGGAGTGAAAACCTGACAGGGCTATCATTTCAGCTAGGTATACCCCATGATGCCCAAGGAAAAGGCCCTCTAGTGAAAAAGATTGTACATGTATGCTGTTTGAACCTGTATACACACACACATGTGGTACAATGTATGTCCTTTAGAGACCATTGCTGTTCTGTAAGAAGCACCCTCTCTTAACTTGATCACACACAAATCCCTCATTTAACAAAAGGCCAATTCAAGCTTTCTTGTGTGTGATCCAAAACTCACTCAATGTAGTATTTTTGCAGTGAATATGAAACACTCTTTGTGCAAGAGATGACAACCTCACCATCACACTGGCTTTGTTTCCAAATCTTGAATTCTATCCCACAATTCTTTGTTTGGGTGGGTTTTAGAGCTTTTTTTCAAGAAGCTCATGTACACTACTTCAGAGGAGGAATGGGAAGATCACAACACCTTGTAATTATATACTTTTAACAAGTCACAGTTACTTTTGGAGTGTGTATTTCTCTCTAGCACTAACTCAGTCTGTCTCTGTTCACACTACATCTGCATTATGTTATCTGACTTTCTTTTAATCACAACATGAGCTTTCTCCACACTGCATCCAGCAATTGGCATTTACTCAAAATCAAACTGCCAATGTTTCACTTGTGCAGAGCCTGCGCTTTTGGTTAAAGCTTCTCACAAACACACTGCACATCCGCAATTTAAAAAAGGATGGATTTGTGCCGGGAGATGTTGAGTAATTTGGATTTTTTTCTGCCGGACGTGTATTATAACACCTTATAATCAGTGTTTGCCCCGAAGGCTTGTGAAAAAACCACAAGCGTACTCCGGTAAGACTTGAAGTCTCAAACCCACGGGCTTCCTGCTTACTACTGCAGACGTCTTAACCACTCTACCACCAAGCTTGCCGGCATCGGCTGGCTGGTCCGAGTCAGATGTGTTTTTTCACAAGCCTTTGGGGAAAAACTGAGTATACAGTGTTAAAATACGCGTTGGGCAGGGCAAAAATCCAAAATCAATAGAACATTTCCTGCAACTTTTACACTCTAACTACTTTAAATTACCTGTAACATTCCTAACTAGTGTACATGTACATTAACAAGGAAATTTGCTTAATCATAGAAGTACTGCACTGAAAAAAACAACAAGTCACAACTTCAAGAACGGCAATAAAAGAAAACAAAAATACGCTAAACACATGAGGCATGCTTGGGGCACTACCAAAAAATCAATTTTTACATTTTTTTGGTGTATGACTTGTCTAACAGGGTACCTAAAATTACATTCATAGGTGAGAAACTCATTTTGTGTGCATTAACATTGATTATAAACAACCGCGGGTCAGATGCCTGTTTGACCAGCAAAATACAAAACTTGCCCAGGGATGTATTGAAGCCTGCTGGACATGTGGCTGGGATGAAGGGCCTCTCAGCAAGCAGAACAATCTAAGAACAATTTCCCTCTTCTCCAGTTAGGTAACAATGGCCTCAGAAAGAAAAACTGCTAACTACCTCAGGACTAGAATACCTTGGTTTTCACTGAGGCTTCACCAGATTGGCCAAGACTCAAGATTTACGAGGTTAATGCGAGGGACTAATGTTCAATAAGGATGTTTTTGGGATGAATCTGTACAAGACAAGGGCTAGTATTAAAACATGCAGGTCGGAATTCGCTGGTCCCAACCAAGATGAATCATGACTGGTGTGCCTTACATTAATTCCATTATTAAAACCAGGGCTTTTGTAGACTAATACCAGTCAGGTTCTTGTCTACAGCTTGAAAAATACACATGTAAGCCAAAGATACCTTGTCAAGGCCCTAAATTAGCCTGACATTTAACATGAAAAAGCCTGAAATCAAGCATTTGCCTTAAACTTGGTATCCCTGCTTCAAGACTCTCGGGGGTTGTAAATATGAAGAGTCCTACATCTGAATAGGACTGTGTACTTGAGTATTCCTGAAACATGCATGAACTCTGACCCCAGAATGGGTCCATTTTGTAAGGGAGTAGAGAAAGCACCTTTCAAAATGGAGAGTGATCACTTCTTTTTCTTAGTTTCTGGATAACTTGTAACTTAGTTTAGGTCTTTCTACAGTGAAAATCTTTGTAGGGAAATTTCATCAACAGGTCAATTGATTAACCCCTCCCCCACAAAAAAGTACAAAAAGAAGAAAGACTTACATCTTGACTTGAAAACCTACAAAAGGTGCGCATTGACACTTGAGGACACTCCACGATTGAGAATTTTCAATGAACTTTGACTTCATTGACTTGTTGACAAGTCTGCAGCTGATTTGCCTTGATCTGGCAAGACATTGTAAATCTGCACTGTCTGTGATCTGCATTGATGCTGACCATCCAAGGTGTTCAGAAATCATGAAAGCACTACAGAAGGTTAGAAGTCTAATCATGATTACTTTACATGGGACAATTGATGTCCCTGTGGGTTCAAGTACAAAGTACCTACCACTGAGGGTCCCTGTGAAGCACAGGATTTTACAGGATTCAGGGAGGTTCCACAATGTGAAGAGATTTGTTTGAGTTAAAGATTATAAAGATCATGAAAACATGAATGTAGGAGGATTACATAGTTTCTGTATTTGTTTAAGGAGGCAATCTTGGAGGATGGAATAAATATAAAAATAGCAGAACTACTGAGTACAGGTCAGCAATTGTTCTGTCTCAATGGGGTGGTAAAGAAGGAAGCTGACTACAGGCCAGATAAACTTCTGGCAGTGAGGTGATACTATACACAGTTAACTTTGTAATTTTATTTCTTCTGATGCTGCCAGTGGAATCATTACAGGTTTGGTGGAAAAATATAATTAAAATGTGGCTAATATTGAATTTACGGTACTGTTTTCCATTTGGCCACCAAAAACATTGATTTGTTATCGGAAAAATAGAAAAAGTGAGGCCAAGACGACAATTGGCAATTCACAATATACACTACAGGTTTGCATCAAGGGTTTTGGCTTCAAGGTTGACAACTATCATATGTTGTTATACAGTTGATCAAATGTTTCTTGTAACATTGAAGAGTCTAGCACAATGCTTTTCATAAACAATAAAGTTGTCCAGTTCCAATTTTACTTTTATTCCTAGACACCAATATCTAAACAAAGCATCATGGATTGCGCATGTGAGTGTTTATCTTACAGACTGGAGATTCTTGGTTTTTTATTTAAGATTCCTCCCACTGAAAAAAAAACGAGAAAAAGCCCAACTGTCTAAGGAACTCGGTTATGCCTATGCTTCAGTCACATTTCAAGGCTTTTTGGTGAATCAGGTCCAGCAGTGCTTACAATTTGTTGTTGCTTTTGAAATGTCAGCCTGTGTTTATGGATCAGGTGCTACAGGACTAACAATCACCACCACACTTTATTCCCCATGCAAGACCTTTCCAATTCAATTATGGTGCGCCACTCCTTGGCCCTGTCTATTGAATCAGGCCGGACATATTGTTGCTCCAGTTCACAAGGAATTGATCATTTGGGATTGGCATTTTGAAAGGTTTTGAACAACAACATCATGAACTTTTTTGGTTCGTTGTTGTTCAGATCAGCAAAATAAATCTGCCCAATACCTGAATACATTCAGCTGTGCGCCTCTGTGTGCCGCAAGGAGGCACCTCCTTAGCAGTCAGTGGAGATTCTTTATCCAAGTATCTGGTACCGGTTTCGGTATGTGAAGACTGTCCTGGTATACCATGACAGAATTTGCCATGTGCGCAAGGGCATTTATGCAATTTTTTTAAAAAACTGTCATTCACAACGTAACAAATGGCTTTAATGACATCATTTGCCCAGAAGCAGATTAATAAGTCAGGCATGCTCAGTGTGCCCTGTGCCAAGTACATACAACTCTGTGTGCATGCAGATTTATTCAAACACCAGCCAGCATTCCCTCATCTGGACTCTGAATATCAAACTTGCAAATGTCTCATCATGGTTCCAAGCTAATAGACTTTCTCTAAACTCTGATAAAACCAAATGTATGTTCTTTACCAAGTCTGGATGAGGACTATTAATCCTCCCATTTAAATCAACAATTCATCTATTTCCCAGGAACATTCTGTAAAATCCTTAGGAGTTACACTCAACGATCAGTTGAACTGGAATGACCACATTTCCTCAATTGGTAAGATCACTTCATGGAATACAGGTGTCTTATCCAAGCTCTGTTCTTTCCTTCCCCCTTCCACGTTATCTACCCTTTGCAATTCCCTAATCCTTCCTTACTACAACTATTGTAACTTTGCCTGGGCACGCTCAAGCTACAATCAACTCCACCTACTAATAACCATTCAGAAGAGAGCTATTCGGATTTGCACTCAGATCACTTCCACAGGCACACACAGCCCCTCTTTTTGCATGACTCAAGACACTTACACTCACTGATATTAACAAACTTCAAATCAGAATTTTTTTGTTCAAATACACAAACAATCTTCTTCCAGATGCCTTTTCGTCTTGCTTCACCCCTGTCTACAGTGTCCATGACTATCCCACACGGTCTCACAACAACCTGTACCTTCCATACACCCGCACATCCTATTCGATTAATGCTTTACGATTTCAGGGGCCACGGCTTTGGAACGGTATCAGCACGACCTTGAAAACACAACTGTCTGTAGACCATTTTAAAACGTCATACAAAAATGATCTTCTCTCTATAGTTATTTAGCACAGTTTCCCTCTCAATTCCAAATTCGTACCGGTATATACTTTTATTTTGTTCTATTGTTCACATTATAGCCTTGTACATGTACAAATTACTTCCGTCTTTTTCCGTCTGTCATCTTTTCGTTTCTTGTCTGTTTGTTAGTCCTGTGATCTGTTGTTTGTCTGTTTTCAAGGCATTTCAGTACCAGCCCTTGGCTTTTGATTATGCCTCGGTAGTACAAATGTCATCTTAGTTACTACTGTTTGCATTATTTTCTTTATCCTTCATTAATTGTAAACACGCATACATGTTGAATGCCTTACATATGCACTATCGGAATAAATGTCAATTGAATTGGAAAAAAACAATTGAATGGTGTGTCCCAACCAAAGGGATTGTCATGGTGTAAAAACATGCCATCTCCTGTTCCTGCACGCACAGGAAATACATAGGGAAGAGTACATGCATTACCGGTAGGTACATGAAGTTTACATACAATGATGTACATAAATATTTACATGTAACTGGTCCTAGTGAATATGGTGTGTGAAGAGGTTCTGAAGACAAACAAGGCAGCAGAGACAAAGTTAATCTGTACATGAAATAAATAGATTTTCGTGGTTATCTGGGTGTTTTACGAAGCAACTTTACCATACTACAGTGATTTTAAAGCCCACCAAATTACAACAGTCTTGCCGTAAAAGCATGTCAAATGTTTGGCCCCCTTATCACTTTTTAACACCAAAATGAAACATGAGGCCAAAACAAAGTTCATGTATGTATACACCTGTATTTTCAAAATTCCCTCCAACTGTACAACATGAACCAGATAGTGTGTGTCATGTATGGCGCCCTCTACTGGTCACAATGCACCTGTATCTTCTGCTGAAAGGAATGCCTTATAGGTTTGTTGACATTATTAATGCGTGTGTACATATCCCTGTATCCCCATATTTATGCAGAACTGTGTTTGAATAGGAGCCAGTGTCAGGGTAAGATAACAATGCAGTTGTGTCCACACTGAGATTTGGAATGATTCAATATTGCCACAAATTTATACATGTACCCACATTCTCCTTGAAAATGGACATTTATATCAATTTCCCTATTTTCATTCAGGAATTTTAAACTTGTCATTCCAAGGATTTCTTGTACATGTATCAATCTGTTCACCTAATTCGACAAATTTATTTTCTTATGCACTGTTTAATTTCCCCATTATACACAAACAGCTATACAATAAGAAAGCTTCGCTGTACATCATTTTCAGTTTTTACAATGATGTACATCCATTCCGTTCCAAGTTACCCTTTTCTCTCGCACTTTTCATTGTGCTTTTAATCATAAACAGGTACTGTATTTGTAAGATATAAAAGACCCTAAAAGAAACCAGTTTAGAAATTTGGGCATGCCCGAGATAAAGAAATGTTATACCTCTGGTACATGTAGATGCGTGGAGACAATGTTAACAGTGCATACAGCCATAAATCCTTCACAAGAAATCCCCCCACCCTATGTTTTCATTGTATTTCAAACATGTTGACATGTATTTTCTGCAGACACACTGGGAGAATTCTGTAAAAACTGGAAGAAAATGGTGCGTGATTTTACAAAAAAAGACAAGAAAAATACGTCACTGTAAACTTGCTACATATTTTACAAGGTGAATTTCCTGATTTTTTTTTCAACCTAAGCATTGGGATTCTCTTGAATCAATATCAACCGGTGTGTAAAGGGGAGGAGTGTACTGGTAATGAATACACGGATGTCCTGAACTGTCTGGATCTACTGGTGCATATGCTCAACCATTTGGAGGCTGTAATATCTGAGGTCAAGAATGACCAATGTTTATTGATCAAGTTTATTTTATTAAATAAAAGCGAGTGCCATGCTTTGCATAAATGCTGATTCATGCATCATTCTTCTATTTCTAGTCACAGTGCATGGGAAGGGTGCTGTGTTCCTACATGTGCACAGTGTGCCAAACACCTGAGGATTTTTGCAAGCTAGATCACTATCAGCCTGTTAGGAAATCTCACACCAGGCTGTAGTAATCAAAGGCTACACTGTAAAATGAAACCGCAGATTCCCTCTATGTACTGAGGATTAAGGATGGGAATCTATGTATGTGTACAATGCATGTTTGATTTGAATTAAAAACTTCATGAGAAATGTTTGCACAAATTGCAGACAACGTAAATGTCAAGCTAACACTTCAGTCGCACAAAGAAAAGGTTCTTTGCTGGGCATTGTACTACACGATTAAAAATAGAAAGTGCTTCAGCATCCAAAAAACTAGTATGTGAACATGTAAGTTAACAAAACAGCTAGGAGCCAGTCTTGAAAAAATGTATTAGGTCGTATGGGATTCAATGATCAACCACTAAAGTGCCTCAAAGGCTTTGTATTGTTGCTAGACATTGCTAACTGGTAGGCAAGTGGTACATGTACAGTACAAATACCAGGTTCTGTTGTTAAAATGTCAGTACCGTCTATTGGGGAAATTTACGTGTATACACAAATTGAGATTTCTTTCCCCGTAAACATTACTTCCATACTGAGGACATTGGGACGGAGCAGCTAAATTGGTGACTATCTGAGGGTTGCTTGCTGCACTGAGGGTCTTTGTAATGGGATGTCTAATTCAAGCAAGAGAGTAATAGTTGGGAAGCCTCCAGTGAAATCAAATTATTATTTATGCAAGCATTTGCTTATCAAGAATTGTCATGGGACAGTTATTTTGGGTAGGCCTTCAACAACGCCCCCTTTTTTAAAAGACAGTTGGGAAGTTGTGAGGACAGAAATGTACCCTTATGATGTTTTTGTCCCCATATAGCATTTATGTTTCAACACGGGTAATCCCCCACGACTAAAAAACAACTAAAATGCATAATAATAGCACATGACAATAGCACAATCAAAGCTTCTGCCGTTTATGGAGGGAAGGCATAGGGCTTTTTAAGAATTCAATGATCCTGTGCTCAGATTCATCTGTAGGAAGACAATAAAGGGGAACCAGAATATTCAAAACATGGAATAAACAACATCATGGAAAGAAACCTAATAACTCAATAACACCAAGTTCAATTATTGGCTGAGGAAATGAGATTCCAACCCAACTGGTAAGACTTGTAATGGGCATGTACACTCTCACTTGAAGCAATGCTCAGTTTACGACAAGTAAAGACTTGTCTTAATAGCAGAGGTACAAATACTGATGAATACTTATAAGGAATGGTGCAAAGCTAATATTACAAAATGAAGACAGAGAATATCAGAAACCGATGGTCTACATGTACCGGTACATAATATGACCGGGTTCAGTGTGAAGCCATGAAATCCAATTACAAGCCCTACAAGACTCTTCACATTTGGTCCACTTTTAGAATGGCATAAATCAAGGTGGTCAGTTGTTAACTTGTAAAGAACACTTTGTATCTTGATTTCTGGGGGATGGAAGATGACACTATATCCCCAAATTTATATAAATGAAAGAGACCTGCATCATTGAAATTGCAAAGTTCTGTAAATCTGCTCTTACAAGCAATTTTGTGTATGCGTCATTCAGGGTATTTTGACTGCGCATATTTTCAGCAATCATGATTGAACATGAACTTGTTATGCATCTTTGCAAAGATTAAGTGATATGCAAACATGGCCATGCTAACAACCTCCCCACACTGCCTCTCATATTAAAATGTACATTAGGGAGGATGAAGTGGTATATTTCTACATTACCTCAATTCTCAGTCACATAATCATGCAAATTTATGGGCCAACTGGTCACGATGAATTACCTGATTGTGTCATAATGGTTAATGGCTATACAGTACAACCCTAACGACCATAATGAACTATATGCATCATGGCCAAAAACTCTCTAAAGACAGCCCATCAACCTTTCTATTGATGAAATAATGTACATGTACCAGTATGGAACAGAAGAAAGTGGTATTTACTGTATGTTAAAGTCACAATAAAAATCTCAAAGCAAGGAAAAACAAACAGTTTTGCAATGACACCATACAAATAAAATGCTAATAACATGCGCACTTATGACCCAGCTGATAAGGATCAAAGGTCAGTTAGCCAAAGGATATTAATTCAAAAAAGAGTAATGACCTGTCTAATCCAACTTGTATTAACAAATTGACACCTGAGGTTTTTTTCCTACAGGTTTTTTTGGCTAGTGTAAACAGTTGTGTGTGGTTGTTGGAGCATCAAATTTTCAGGCAGATCTGCAAAATTGATGCATGACACGACACACCCGAAATCAATCTGGTCGGTGACTGGTTCCCAACACGTGTGCTTAAGCTGTGCTCCGGTACCTTGCTTGGCATGCTTTCACGCATGCATGCCTTTACACCTGCCCTGAATAAATTTTGCACCGGACTTCAAACTTTAGCTCAGTAATCACAACTGATAAATGGCAGTGCTGTAACTTTTAATGGCATGGCTCAACCACCTCTGACTGATTTTTTTTTTAAGCGAGTAAAATGGTAAGACTCAGCACGATTAGTATGAACAAAAATTAACTCAACTCAAAATTTTTTTCATCCATTTTTTTCACATTGAAATGCTTATATTTTTATAGTTTTCCTGCTTACACGTATGTTCACAACTTTTCAAAAGAGTAACTTCCATTTTTTATTACAAGTCCCCTTTGAGTTTTGCTATTGTGGTGTGCAAACATGTATGTACGCAATGCTCAATGTAATGAAGCAATGCTACACTGGTTCCCACCATGCTGGGCCATTACCAAAGAAGGCATGATGGAAATGCGGCAACGAGTCTATGCATCCAAACCAAAATAGTGTTGTTGCACTACACCATACACGTGCCAGTACGCACGCACGCACACACGCAGCTCTACAGTTGCACGTCGAAAACTAATCAATGCTGCAAAAAGATTTCTGCAAGTTACTTCCCAGAACTTGATCTCTTGTCCATGTCTGTTCTTTTCTTACTCATTAATTTAATTTGAGGTTGTATTGTTCGTGCTATGCTCGTGGTTCAAGTGAGTATGTTTCCACAAAACGTCCTGCCACAGCACGAGGTTTATCAAATGCTCCTTAAGATGCATCACGCACACTTACAATATGATACACGGACATTGTTTGCCAGTTTCTTGACACGATTTCCTGACTAGTGTTATGCACAGTAGTGTGAATTGTCCATAATACTTTAGAATTGTTGACTGTATATATTTGTACATTGATTAAGGCAAGTTTCTATCACTTTTGTGGCAATTTTTGGTACCTTTCGTCCCCATTCAACCAGCACTGATATTTTTCTCTAGGCCTTCTTTTATATTTTCCCCGGGGGGGGGGGCTGTTATTAATACTTTTCTAGTCAAGGCCCTTGCAGGGAGAATGAACTTAATTGATCTGTTTTCTGATGTTGTTTTTAGTTGTGTGTGTGTGTTTGGGCCAAATAATTATCATCCTACAAGGCCTTTTATGAACCTCATTTTCATCACCCAAATCATGTTTTGCCAACTAGAATTTTGAAACTTGTCATTTCTTGTGTACGTGTCTTACCATTTCTAAGGGGAAAAAAATGAAAATCAAAACAAATGGGTGTGGAGGTTACTTCAACATGGGAGGAAAATGATAATGCATTTTGAACAAGATGGATGTAAATTTGATATGGTAAATTTTAACACTTACTGCTCAGAAAAGTGGACCATTAATGGCCTAAGATTGCATAAGGGAAGTGGCCTCGAAATGCCTCAGATTGCACCACAGAGAATCTAGAATTCAAAATTGTCCGAGGCCTCACCGCAAGGGCTTCTCACTCTGCACTCGCAGGGTCCAGTCTCAGCAAAATTTCTTTTACCAGCTCACACCTACCCGAACCCAGGGGAAACCCTGATGTAGACACAATGACAACACACATAAACAAGGATAAAGGCACTTGAGTTCTAGTAGTTGCAATGTTTCTTTTAAACTGCAAATAAATGGAAATCATAGCACCCAACAGTTGCTGCTTTCAATGTACTAGCAATTTTTTGACAAGATATTACTTTTGTAAACACTTCTCTGTTTAGAAATGATTTTTACATGAGCTATGCAACAAGACTGCATGGATGGGAAAAAGAAACCTCTGATTAAGTGTCACAGAAACTAGATGTTCTTAATATTCTGAGCAAAAGTCATCTGTACAGCGTATGGTTCCTCAAGAATGTATGCATGCATACCAGTGTCATGTACAACTCACTATATGTTCGCACAGCACTCCATCCAACAAGTGTTATCAGTCGGGAAAATCTCTGGATTTTCAACTAATAAAAATATTTTAAGATGTACTTTGTGTCGGGGAGATATTAATTTTGAGTATAGGGTTTTGCCCTTATACCAACATACATGTAACACTGTATGCTCAGTGCATGTCCGAGAACTTGTGAAAAAATTCACAAGCTTACTCAGGTGGGACTCGAACCCACAAACTCCTGCTTACTATTGCAGTGTCATAACCACTCCACCACCGAGCTCGCCGGGGTTGGCTGGCCCGTCCGAGTGGGATGAACATGTAGCAACAGGTACTGCGAAACCATTTCAAGATGTATTTTGCTTCAGGTGAGATGTTAATTTTAAGTATGAGATTTTGCCCTTTTCACAGGTTCTGGGAAAAGCACTAAGATTAATTAATATATACGTTGGTGTATGGGCAAAACCCTGAACTCAAACTTAATAGGAATATTAAATAAATATTTTGAAAAATATTAGAAAAAAAACCCAGATATTTTTTAGTTAAATCTGATTTTTAAAATTTAAATCAGATTTTTTTATTTTTATAAAAATTTGAGACAAGTCAGCTCAAGTGTCTATTCAAAAGCAATCAAATTACATGTAGCTGCATGTGTAACACTTTTCTTTTATATATTTGTTTTGTGACAAAATTAAATAAATTTGGATTTAAATTAAGAAATTTAAATCAAGTAATTTGATAAAATTCACAAAGCACCCTGTCTAAACTTTAGAGAAATGCTTGCAGTAAAACACCAACCAGTACATGTATCGGCAGAGAAGACACTTCCTTCAGAGACAAGTACATGTACATGCACACATACCAGGGGTAAAGTGCATACCAGGTTTTAAACCGAACTCTAAGTTTTGACAAAAGTAGAGTTCACAAGAATTTGTAAATACCGGTAGGGTACTTATACTTGTACTTATTATCAAATGACTAATGGGTGACAAACAAGCTATAAACAACAGGTACATGCATTTATTTTGCACCTGTGTGGGTACAAAATGCTGGTATTTACCTTGCTCTACATGTATGTACAAAAAGCAGTCTCATTTTGTTTGTAATCCAGCTGCACAGCAATGACTTAGGCTTGATTAAAAATCACTTTATTAAGGACATGATTTTAGTGGTTTTAGTTTCACTATAATGACTAACGTTTCTAATCTCAATAAAAACATTTATACACTGTACTTGGAGAGATGTAAAAGGTTGATGTACACTGTTAAACCATGGAGGAAGGACACAGAAGGAGTTTGAACTGCCCGGGCTGTGACATCCGGCCAATTACAGCTTTCTGGCATGCCTGGTACATGTAGGTCGGTCCATAGCCAGAGCGCAGCAAATGCTTGTTACGTACCATCTGTTTCACAACCATAAGCCCCTCTGTACTCTATAATCATCGCCGCAATTTTCGTTGGTAATCTGCATCCTTACAACCTTGTGCACTGCAATAAACACGTAGGAAGTTGAATATTCATACCATCGATGGTGCTTGGTATAATCCGAAAACAAAAATAAATTTAATGCTTGCGCAGTTGCTTGTATTAAGCTGTGTGCCCTTAGTGTTCACGTGCAGTTATTGCCCTTATCGAATGCTTCCTTCTTGAGTTATTTTGGGAATGAATAGCCAAGTTGTTTGGAAGATATTGTGTTTTATTTGAATCATTTTTATTACAGTATTTATAACAAAAAGGTATTTCATGAGATCTCTTGAGCACTCCAGTGGTGGTCAACATGTTATTGGCCAGTCTAAGCCAAATTCGTACAAAGACTTAGAAAACTGATGTTTTGGAAAGACAAAATAAAATTACCAACATTGCATGGATAATGGAACAGCATATCAAAGTAAAAAGTTTATTCCCGATGGCAAAAGTAGATCTAATGTTAGAGATTTTTTGCTCTCTATTTCCTGGTCATGGCGATAAGCTGTAGTGAATTGCAAACAAAACACACCAAATGTTGCAAGGATATTACTGGGCCCACTTGTACGACTATTAAAGCTTCAGGCAGTAATCAGGCATTTTTGGAATGTTTACTATTGTTTGTCTGACAGGGTGGCAATGCTCATCGAGCACTTGAATTCAAAGAGTTCTAACTCCTTCTGTGTCCTTCCTCTATGGTTAAACTCTGAAGTGGACAATTTAAATGAAATCAAATTAAATCATGATTATAAATCCTTTGCATCAAATGCCAACACTGAATCCAAAAAGCTGATTTAAATCGAAACAAGTGGACAGAATTGAACTTAAAACTTTGCCAACCCAGATTTTGTGTAACACATGTGCATTCATACTTCTTTAATACCAGGAATGGAAAGGCTGCATAGAAGGGGAATTTGCTGTTTAAAATGTGCAAAACCTGCAAACATTTCACAAATTGAAACATTTTTGCCTTTTTACCCCAACATAAAATGTTGATTTTTTTCAAAAAATCATTTGACTTAAATCACGACTTAAATCATTTGACTTAAATCATGATTTAAATCAGACAACCCTGATGTTAAAATCATGAATTCTTCAGTTTTGTATCATCCAATGGTTTTACATTTCACAAGAATTTTGCGCACAGAACATGAAGTACATACATGTACTGTACATTATAAAAAAAGGATAAAACTTAGTAAGCTTATGGTCCGCTTAAAACGTCAGTATTGATGTCTACGGACAATGAGATGAGTGACGTTCTTGTCTCATAGCCTCATGGTAAATAATTAACTACCGTACTTGTATTATACCTTCACACTTGAACCCTGCCTGCTGACGCCATCATGCACTGGGATTATTTGAAGTTGAAAGTACCAGTCAATCACCTTGTTCATTTCCACTACACAGAGCAGCCTTACAATCTGTCATACGATTTAAATAGTTTCTGATTATCTCAATTCCTCAACAAGCATATTTATGGTGAAATCGCCAGTACCAATTCTACAATCTACTTCAGGCACAAGTAAGGTACCCTTTCCCTGGTGACAATTGGAGAGGGTGGGGGCGATGCTCACACATCACTGGTGCAATTCGCACGACGCCCACACAGCGACGCTGCAGATTTGAAAAAAATGTACTTGTGCGTGCTTAACGCATGCAGTACCAGACGTGCGTGAACAAGCACGTGCATGCGTTGGTGTGTCACCCCGAGGGAGATTGTTGCTTGGGTGAAAAAAGAGCTGCCTCCATCGTCATTTATACAGAGTGCCCATACATGTAGCTCTGTTTTCAAGCAATATGTCACACATCATCAAGGTTGAACATAGGTTAATCACTAACATTGTGGCAAGTGGCTGCGCCAGCTGGAATATAGGGTGCTTGAAGGGCCAGCTAGCAGTTGATTTCACAAAATGAAAGGTAACATCAGGTCAGGAGTGCTTCACGCAACCTTCTGTGTGACTACATGATGCACTTTACTGTTGAGGTCTTAACAAACTCAGCATTTTAAACAGATAGGATGAAATATGGTAGCTTGGACCAAATGGCTGTACGTGTACAATTTCATTACAGGCAGAGCACAATTGAATTACATGTAGGTGTGGTATTAGTTTTTTCCCGTCACTTTGGAAATAGCACGAGCTATCTTTTTAGAATCATCAGGAACTTTCAAAGTTCCCTCATATGACCTGAAAATAATAGGTGTGAATTTACTGAATCATTCTTGGTAAAGGTAAGTCCATCATTTACAGCAGTCGAAACATTAACTGATGAAATTATTGCTGAATAGCATCATTGGAATAAACTCCCTGTGAAATTATTCTTCCTGGAAAGCTACGTTATCATTCTGAAGAAAATAATTATGAAGACTGTTATGTCCCGCTAATTAGGACAAAGTACACGCTAGTGGAATAATTAGGACGTCCACTCCATCAATTGATCTGCGATTGTGAGGTGTCTTCGTTTAATTCTCAAAACTGGTGGTTACTTCCTGAGTATTGGGAAGTAATATAAGACTTGGAACAAACTCCAAGATGTACAGAATAATGGTCAGTTTCCTCACTAACAGTCCATGAATCAAACATGTTTTTACTTGTGGAGCCGCAGACCCATTATTATCTTCTTGTACCATGGTCATTAAAGAACTATGCAAACAAGTCCAACTATAGTGGAACATCAAGTCTACTTTCGGAATATAACTAGGGAAAAAAAAAATTTTTGCAATTTTTTTTTTTTTTAAACAAACTCTTGTTCTGGTTTACACGACTCCACTGTGACTGTTAATACATGTAAAACAATCTACATTAATACACTCACTTTCAGACTACAAGTGTCATTCTACTGCTAACCTATGGTTATATATCAGGAATTAAAGAACACTCAAACATTCTACGTACGTAATTATGGTTTGGTCATAATGTATGCAGCAAACTTCCTAGGAAGGTTTTTTTGTCGCTCTGACACTCTAGTGGGTTCGGCTGGTTCAGTGTGAGGTTGAACCTTCCCTGGGCTAGACAACTCTTTGGGCTCCGAGTTGCTTTGGACTACTACTTCGGGAGTTACCGGCGGCTGTGTCACTTCCAATGGTAGTGGCTCTGGGAGGTTGCTTGGCTGTGTCAATGCTTCTGGCGTATACTCAAGTGGTTTGTCAACTGTCTCCCTCACGTGTGTTGGTACAGACTGCTGAACTGGCTTAGCAATACATCGTCGCGTTTGGTCAATATGGCGTCTGACCATAGGACCATCAGACAAGCGAACTTCATATACTGACGATGCCAGCACTCTGACAACTTCACCATACAACCAGGCTGGTCCAGAACCAAAGTTCTTGACTAGAACAGTATCGGCTGGTTGTAACTCTCTAACCTTAGAGCTTCGTGACTGCTGCATTTGAGCTTGTTGCATTTTTACTCGTCTACCGAAGTTAGGCTTCAGCTGATCTAGCTTGGTTCGAATTTGTCGTTGATAGAGCAACTCACTGGGACTTTTCCCATTTGTCGACTGTGGAGTCACTCTGTAGCACAACAGGAACTGCTGGAGTCGCAACTCCAAATCTCCACTTCAGATTTTCTTTACTCCAACCTTTACAGTTTGAACGGCTCTCTCGGCCAATCCATTGCTCGATGTCTCAGGAACTGGCTGAATTCTTCTGACACGAACTGCGTTCCGTTGTCTGTGACCACTGTCTCTGGTATTCCATGAGTAGAAAACAGCCTTCGCAACACCCTCACTGTTGTGGCTGCGGTGGAATTACCCACACGAATGCCTCAATCCATTTGCTGAATGCATCAACTACTATCAGGACATCCTGACCGCTGATGGAGGCATAATCCAGATGTAACCTGGACCAGGGCTTGTCAGGAAACTCCCATGGATGCAGTATAGTTGGGGGTGGCATCTTTTGGTGCTCTTGGCAATTTTGGCAGCTTTGCACTTCGTGCTCGATCATTCTGTCGATTGCTGGCCACCACATGAATGAACGGGCCAGTGCCTCCATCTTAATGATGCCCGGATGCGTTGCATGGAGCTCTCGAAGAAGACGAAGGCGTAGAGCAGACTGTTCTGGTATGACGACCCTTCGCCCCCAAAGGATTACACCATCCTCAAGAGACAACTCTTCTTTCTTGGCTACAAATGGGGCAAACTCGTTTCTGAGATTCTTCTTCTCAGGCCAACCCTGCTGTAGGTAGTCCTCACTCTGGACAACACTTGGTCCTTGCCCGTTAGACGCCGTATTTCTTCTGCAGTCACTGGTTGAGTATCTACATCTTCAATTAGGTTGATTCGGCATTTGTCAGACCCTACTACCATCTCATCTGAGCACCAGGCTTCTCCACTTCCTGTTATAGGTAAACATGAAAGGGCATCCGCATTTTGATGCTTTTTACCCTCCTTATGGATTATGTCGTACTCATACGCTGAGAGTATCATGTGCCATCCGGTGGTGCGAGCGGAGGCCATCGGACTTGAAGGTTTCTTATCACCGAACAAGGCCACCGAAGGCTTATGGTCAGTGACTATGCTGAAGTGCCTCCCTTGGAGGTACTTATGAAACTTCTTCAGCCCGAATATGTCCCTCTTTCTCATACTGGGCATAACTCTTCTCACTGGAAGTCAAAGTCCTGGAGGCGAAGGAGATGGGCCTCTCACTCCCATCTGGCAAAACATGACTGATCAATGCGCCGAGGCCATAGGCTCGATTACACCCTTCTCGAGCAATTCATCGAGGCAGTCGTCTATTCGCTGTTTCCTCATGTATGAGACTGGGGCAGCTTTGTAGAAAAGTGGCTGCTCCTCCACTGGCTGTACCTTTGCCTGGTACTCTGTCAGCTTACCAGGTACCGTGGTATTGAACACTTCATCAGGGGCTTGCAGTATGTCCTTCAATTGGGCTTCGGTATCCATATCAACTGCATTCAGTCTTGAGCTGCTTGGCGGCTTGGCTTGAAGGACATTGGCCAATGCTGATGGGAAGCATTCTATCCACTCCCGTCCCAAGAGGCTTACTCCATTCTGCACGACAAGGAGTGGCAAAGGCTTTGTCGGGTGTGACGACAAATGCTTCACCTTCACTATGGCCTCACCGACGATTGGAACTCTATCACCTGTGTATGTTGTCAAACGGGGATTGCAAGGCTGAATTTCATCAGGATTCCCGATTCGGGTAAATGTCCCCAATGACACAATGGACCACGGGCTTCCCGTGTCAAGCTCCACGTTGATTTCCTTACCGTTGACATTCATGGTCACATTATAGGGTTTACACTTCAGTAGCTGAACTGCTGGCACGTCCATGTGACTCAATATTGTGGCTGCGGCTTCATCCTCCCGGTGTTCCTCATCTTCTTCCATTTCCGATATTTTTGGAAATTGCCATTAGAAGTTTGTTCCTAATTTGGTGAAGCATGGGCAAGCACTGACACAAGGCACATGCGGTTATTGTAATTTACTGGTCCACCCACCTACATATGTATCTGCAGTTGGCTAAATCAGAAAATCAGAACACATCCCTAACCCTGAATTCATAACACAATTCCAATTATGAGTCAGCAACTTTCCATTGAAATCGAGATCCTAGAATATTGTTTTCTGGGAATATACACAATGTACATGTGAAACATTTGCTGAGCTTAAACATCATTAAGGTTAGTTGTTTGGCATCCTTTGTTAGATTTTGAGCACTTTAGTTGCCTCAAATGCACAAATGAATAATGGTGTACATGTACCGGTACTTTACCTCTAAGTTGAGCACTGACAGCTTGGGATGAAGCCAATTGTGAAGCCAATTAAATCATCCATTCACGATTTTTATACTGCAGTTACATGTAAATGTATTTCCTATTTGAAAGAACTTTACATCATTTACTACATCATCTTAGGTAAACTTACACTGTGTTACCTTCAAGACATGCTTTTAACTAATTAAACACTTTGTACCGGTAAGTCTGCTGACAGTGTTACATGGTTAACAACACCGTACCCAAGTCTTGACATGCTGTGGTGCATATGCACAAGGTTTTGGTGAAACACTACTGCTTAAGATAAACCCTGTACGGCCTCGTAAAATATTCATTGATCAGTAGTTATGATCCTGCTTTGTTTAGTGCAATAGCATGTCATAACTTTTAAGTCCCTATGGTTGTGAACAGGCTTATATTTCAGTGGGCTTCTACACTTTACAGTTTTGTCTCCAGTGTGAAACACATGTGCCCCGGGGGCTTTTTCCACTTTCCACATTGCCCAGTTGGGCTGAAAGCAAAAACTTGACCCAACCCAGACATCATGTTCCACAGTATCCCTTAATACCAGGTATCACAAATCCATGTCAATTGTAATTGCCTGATGGTGTTGGTAATGTGCTAATCTGTGAGATATGGTTTGCAGTTTAGAGTACCTGATAGCTCGAGAAGCATGTCACTTCACACTTGAAAATTGCCTGTCTGCACACTCAACTGTGAAGTTACATTATTACTAGCTGGTGGGTCAGTACACTGTACCATGACAAGACATACATGTACATGAATACAGGGGAAAACTGTGTTGATAAAAGACATCAAAGAGGTGACATGCTTCAATTATCCTGTCTAATCCTATTACTTTAACCTAAGGTCTAAACTTTGGAGTGTTATCTGTGAATACACTGTTCAGTAACACAATTTAGGTAAGGTATTGGAACAGTACACACCACTACACATTCATTATAAAAGCAGCCAAAACATGTAAACAAATGTCACAATAATTTGATACTTGTTGATACGTGTTGTACTGTTTTTCATGATGTACTATTTTAGCACTTCAGATCCATTACTGGTTAAGTCAAACTTAAGCAATGTGCTGTTTGTGATTACAATAATGTTTGCGATTATAATCATGAAGTGGTGTGCCATCATCTTTGGCAGTAATCAGAACTAATGACAACAAATTTTATCTGAAAATATTCACATGCATTTTACAATGATTCACACTAGAACATTTAAACAGTGTAGGTTAAAATACACCCAAACTTACCTTAATTCCCATATACATTAAAATTACAGAGTTAAAGTACTTTCAAATACTTTCTGCAGTACTCAGCTATGGTTCTCAGAATTTTTCTAGGATACGCCCCACATGAACAAAACCTTTCATATAAAGTAGGTACATGAATCAGCCTATCTACAAGCACAGACCATCGTCCTAATGTGTATAAATATACACATCACTGTCATTTGCCTGAAGCTACAGCACAACAGACTAAGAGTCTATTAATTAAGCTAGTATGGCATGTAACATTGCACCTGCTTTCCAAGAACTCAGATCAAACATCCTTCAGCTGCAAGAAGTGCCTGAACATGCCAAATTTACTCTGTGTGATGCCATCAAAAGTAATCTCAAGTACTTGGAACTTTGTCAGCAGATGTTGCAGGTGAAAAAAGTCAACCAATAATCCATTTTTGCAAAAATCATGTACGGTCTCTGCAATACAATTTTCAAATTACTATAAACCTTGAAAATGCACCTTTGTGTTTCAGTTATCCTTATTTTCAATTTTTGCTCTGCTATGTGAAAAAGGTACCCATACATTGGTGCCTTTTTGATTTTCATGCTAAGCTAATTTCCATATTCAGGAGCAAAACTGTCATCCAAAGGAGAAATACATGTACCTGAGTTATATGTATGTTGATACATGTACATGTATGTGCACAAAACCCAATGACATTTTCAATGCATTACTGTCATACTGTATATTTCACTTTTTTGCAATGTATTGTTGCAATAACTTTCTGACAATAAGCCAACAAACAACCCTTTCTAATAAATAAACAAATTACACGTGTAAGCCTTGCACCGCAGATTTGTGCCGTAGCTACGCATCAATTTTTTGAAAAGATGCTTAACTGCACAATGTTTTAATTACTGTATGTTACACTTCTTGGAGGAAGATTATCACAACTTTTACAATGGCTGCTTCATTTCAATATTACATGAGTCATAAAAGTCATAAAATTAGCCCCAACCACCGGCCATTTTGATGAAGTTTTCATCTTTTCTTCATCCGAACCTGGCAGGAAATCTCCAAGTTTTCTAACAGCCAAACAAGTTTTTCATTGCCCCCCCAAAAAAAACAAGTTCTACACTTATTTTGTAAAAACCTTGTGCAGTTCATTGATGAGCCTCAACTGAACAGGATTAATTAGTAAATTTGTTCAATTCCAATTCATTTGGTGCAACTTTTGCCACGTAACATGATGGCATAAGTGGCACCATACATTACAGCCAAAGTTGCATAACTAACAAACATGTACATGAAGAAGGGTGACATACAAGTAATATACCCTTTCATGGAGTAGGTTACACATATGTAAAAGGGTAACAAAAATCTTCCAAGAAATGTTGTAGCTTCCATATGCTTAACAACCTCTTGAGGAGGCATAATTCACATGCATGTTAGCATGGAACCCAAATCAGCAATGCTAATTGTTAATGAACTTTACATGGAGTGGTCTGATCAAGTACCTGTCATGGTTTGACATCCCCGAAGCCAGGACTGACTCCCTCACAAATAGGCCTCCCTCACTCTCCCTAAATCTAATGAATATTTATTTCTTGGTATCAGTAGGCAACTGAACATGCACATTTTTATGGACATGTACTACTGCACATGCAATTTATGCATACTTCAACTTGCTTGTTGGACTTACAATGCTAGGTGCTCCAGTGTACTAAAGTGCCTGCCTGACTGCCTGGAGGCATCATAAGTTTCACCGATGTTCAAGTTCACAACATTGGCATATACTAAAAAGTCTGTGTAATTCAAGATACGTGTATTTTGGGAATCCTCTTTTATATGCCCTGTGAAATATGTATGTCTGATGGCACTGATTTCCCCACTGCACAGTGGGTAAATCAGTGCCATCAGACATACATATTTCTTGAAATCACTTCTCTGGCCTATAAGTGACCATTACCTTAACTCTGTTAAATAGTGCTTGACAGTAGGCAGTTGCATAATTAGTCAGAACTGCTTTCTCACATCGTACTCGTTAACTTTCTACTATGGTACATTATTAAGTGTTTCTGAACTAGTGCAGTTTGTAGACAAGTGCATAATTTGAAGACTACATGTACCTATTATTGAACAAATTATAAAAGCAAACAGCATACATGTAGATCATGTTTCAATCTCAAGATTAAGCACACATGCTCTTTTGTTTCACCTTCTAAATGCAAAGACAGATTTGAAAGTGACTTGCAGCGCCCTTTAAGAAATTTGAGAGCCTGCCTATTTTGCGAGCCTTGCATGGTCCACATGGCATTTACATGTATGCACTGCTCTGGTGTAGATGATCACAGGATGGGATTGGAGAGGACCATGGCAGCTCCAGCAGGACCATCCATCAATGATGGCTAATTGACTTCCTCCATCTTCCCCTCTAAAGCGGACACAAAGCGACAAATTTTCCAGTTGTAATTTCCTGGGAGCCTGTAATGAAGGACAGCCAATAGCCAATCCTATGTGCAGCTGTCCTGGGCCCCTGCTCCTATACCAGTAGTCAATCAACGTACAAGTAACAGTACCGGGTATGGTTTATTTTGACGTGAATCTTTGCCCTGCTTCAAGTTCATGTATGTGTGCATGTACCGGTAACTCTTGACAAAAGTGTTATCTGAGACTTCAATTTTAAAATGCCTAATCAGCACACATGTAAAAAGATACTGGAGCCATCCTTTAACACAGAACTTAGCAGTTGACCTAATTCACCGTGCAAAGTAAAAAGAAACGGCATCATCAATGACCAATCATTTTCATGCCCACATGGCAGAATCCATTATTCTCTGTTCTGCCCAAATAAACCACCCTGCCTGTTACTCTGGATACCAGCCTAAGCCCATGTACATGTTCAGGTAGCACTGCATGGTTACATTTATCTCAGGATCTATACATACACTGTAAATTCACAATTTGCTCATTGCCCACATGGTGTACACTGTCCCAGCGACCTTTACTGTCATGGTCTCTCATGACAGTAAAACTTCAAAATGGCTTGATGCTTAAAACAGTATTCATGAATACAGTACATGTACCTGGGACACTTTTTCTATTCCTATTGGTCCAAATGCGTCAAGTGACTGCGTATTAACATTTGATGATGCCCCTGAGAAGCGATAGGGCCCACTGTGTAAATCAGGTGCTGGCACATGGATACAAGACAGTTTAATCAGGTCTGATTGGTCAGGAGTCTGTGTGCATGTGACACGCCACACACATACCAAGTTCATTGAAGGGGATACTATTGGACAACTTTCAAAAGGAATGTATACATGTACACACTGTGCTTTTCAAGCTTCTGTGCTGTGGAGCTCTATGGGACTGACCCCTGAGAATGTTTCCCTAGAATGTTTTTGGTCCCAATAACATCCCTTTCAACATGTGTTATTCCCAAAACTGCAGTGCAAATGTATGTATGCACAGCTGACATGGGTATATTGATACATGTTCTCACTGTCACCATGCTGCATAAAGAATACACTGTACATGTAGATAACTTCTTTGCATACGATTCAAATTCCGTCTACAACAAATTTACAAGTATGCCCAAATGCCAGGTTTGCCCCAACATGAAGCTTTAAAGTTCTCAAGTACTGCTATATATATGCATACACGAGCCAATGTCCTCGCTGCTCTTACATCCTGTTTCCTCTGAATTCTAGATATTTTCTTGGGGGCATCCTTCATTGATATTCTGGTTTAAGTCCCTTACCTACGGTTGTTTTCAATCAACCCAAGAATAAGATCATTTTGAACCTTGGGAATCTATTCCAAAGCAATCATTTCATTGTCTAGATTTGAGTAACCATGGTAACCAACAGTACATAAATATGTAAAATACAGCTCAAAGGCATGCACATACGTGCACAATTTCTCTGCAACAAACTGTGATTCTCATGATGATTATTTGTTGTGTGAATGGTATGACTGACATTTTGTGACAAACATTGACATGCTGATACAAGGGATACAGGTGCCGCAAGCACTGAAATTATGATTCAAGTATTTTGAATTTAAGGTTTAGTTACAGAGCCTTCTGCAAAAATGTACATGTGCTGTAATTGCAAGAGGAAGACTATTTGTTCAGCTGCTATCACATTTCACTGATGTGCTCTGCGATCTTTTGTGACTAAACATGAATTACAAAAATGTTTCAATACTTAAATGACCACGCAAAATACATATTTTAATCTTTCGATTTTAATATAATTTTTTCACATATTCTGAGGCATTACGGTTTCAATGAAAAACCTGACATGCATACTCAAGGATAAAATGTTCCTATTTTTCTTCATCAACTTGAAGCATAAAATTTCCTTAATTGCTTTTAAAATGTCAAATGCATTTAGCTAATTAATGAAGGGTTTGCTGCTATACGTATCAAGGTACCCGGCAGTCACAGACCGTGGTAAGTGGTAACAGACTTTCTTCATGTAAGAATCCCCTCTGCAATGACAAATGGAGAAGTTGAGGTGACAACTGAACGTCAATGATACCGAGCATCCAGCGCCCAAGCAATGACCAAACAGATCTACAAATTACATGTACTTGCAAATACTCTGAGCCTATGCATTCACAGGGTATTTCTAAAAAATAAGGACCGATTCCTGTAAACAGAAAATGTTGATGCAAAAAAAAAAAAAAAAACAATGGCAAAAACTGATGCGCAAATGGTACAAGATCTGGTTTATAAAAGTAAGCGGTTAAACTCCACATTGCAGTAATCTGAATGAACAATATTGCACATGATTACATTCCTATGTGCCACCAACAAGGTGCTTTCAGGCTGAGACAAATATTTTTTTAGAATTGGCGGGTCGTTCTGCTGGAGTGCCTTGATGAGCTTTGATGAATACAAAGCAAAACAAACACACCGGTGAATTTTCTTTCTTTTGAAATAATCATTCTAATGGGAGGCCAGCATCAAAAATGGAACTGAGTATTGACATCCTCAGGCAGGTACCGATACCTAAACACTTCATGCTAACAAAACATGAATAAGCACAGGCATGTGATATGAACACATGTTGCCTCAAGGAAGATCACTACTCAGCGAAAAAAGAGTTCTCTCTCTGGCATTGACATGCACAGTCCACATGAGAAAAATTGTGTATGGACCACTAAGGCAACCTTTGTAAAAACAAGGAAACTCTGTGTATTTAACCATTAAGACTCAGTTCACATTGTACTGAGATTATATGTGAGAGAGTATTCATACCATATCCTGATAAGTTAAATTAAAATCAGTTTGTTGGATATGATGGATTTATAGAAGGGATTGAAAACTACCGATAAACCCTTCTCATATTGCCAAATATTTGTAAAGGTGGCCAAAGTTTGCTGAAAGCTCAACCTTGGTTGATGACACGTTTTGCTACAAAATGCATATTTCCTCGCAACATTTTAACTAAGGTTTTTCACCTATCGTTTAGTGGCAGTATTTATTGGAGGCATGAGATTTTTAAACATAATGCCATTGCTTTTTTGACAGCCAGACATTTTCTAACAACTCGTGGACAAAAAGTGTGTCAGGAATGTAAAGAGAGAGTACTCCACCTAATTCAAAGAGGAGAATAGATTTTTGAAAGCAAACTGGGTACCACAGAGTCATATGTTGCCAATCTAACCTACAAATGCAACAGCAGTTGCCAAACTGGTCTTTATATGGCACCCTTCCTCTTCTCAATCGATGATTTATTGCTTATGTCCATCATTTGGCTGGCAAGGGAAAAACCTCTGCATAGAGCACCATACATGTACATGTAGCTTAGCACTGGCTCAGCAGACGTCTGTCTTTGCTCCATTAACCTGTCAGTCTGTCAGATTTCATATAAAGCCCTTGAATAAATAATGCTTCTTTGTCACTAAAAAAAGTTCATACAAGTATGGAAAGAGTTCCTTGCTCCATCAGGGCTTGGATGAAGCTCAACTATCATTCTCCACCAACATGTGATGATACTTCATGGACATACTGAGGCATATTCACCCTTCTAGGTATGTGAATAAGTAGGTTAAACAAATCTTTTTCCCCATTAATATGGCAAATCTACCTTTGAAAGCCTTTTTTTAAATTTTCATTTTTACAGCAAACAAACTCAACTGCTGTCCATGTGACTACAATGTGCTGTGTGTGGGTAGCTTCTAGCAAGGTTGCAGACATGAACCTAATCCCAAATATTGTTAATAAAATGCAAAGATTTCTAGAAACAATGGGAAAAGGTGCACTGATGGCTTTAAATACAGAACAAAAGGACAGCCACTGTTGTGTGGTTAATTAAAGATGCATGGAAGTAAATTTCTGAAAAGGAGAGTAAATACATATGGGCAGGTTTGCCTGGGCAGTGACAGCCAAAAATCAATGTACCAAATGATCCCCTATGGATCTGACCATGCTTATTACTGGTGTTCTACATAAAATTGTGCCTATATGGCAATGTTTTTGTACTAAAAAACATTGGTTTTTATTCATTAACATTTTGTAGATCACATGCCATTCCTTTATCAAAGTTTTTCTGCATGACAAGCCTGAATTTAATAATATTCCTTTTAACATCCGCCATGTTCAATTTTATCTAGAAACTACATGTACATGTACCATGTGGACATACTTGTGTGAGGAGTATGCAAATAAGAAAATTACAAGTACATGCATGTTGATAGACAACATACTGTGACGGAGGCACTGCACGTTTGTACAAGTATTTCAATTAAACTTATTTTCATTTTTTAAACTATTTTCACTTGTATTTTGGCACCTTTCTGGTTTTTAATGCTAATATGAATGTGCATACTCATGAGCAAAACTGTGATGTACACATGTAAACTGAGGCACTGAACCTCAATAGTGTACTGATCTGTGTACAAAAATTGCAAGATTTTTTTATGCTTTGCTATCAATGATTTCCATTTTCTTTGACACTTTATTATTTGTATGTATGATGATAAGCCAGCAGACAACCTTTTCTCAAAAAAATGTTTTCAAATAGTAAATTTGGGGTTCAAAAGTTAACAAAAAAACATGCAGACTGAACAATGTCTTTCTTGATTGACATCGCACTAACAGCGCCCTCACTTGTCTGGAAAAGCTTGGTCAATTTTGAAGGTTTAGAAAAGTGCACTTTACATGTCACTCCACTCCAACAAGATTATTAAAGTTTTCATACACTGAAGAAGAGTTTAACAATGAACAAAAAAAAAATTCACAGAAAAATTCACTGCATGGATCCTTTAATTAAACAAATAAAAATTGGTGCGACACATGTGCATGTACATATCAAATTTGGCATGGAGAAATCACTGTCAGGCTCCCAACTTCCCAAGCCTCCACAAGCTACATGTAATTTCAGTGCATCTGGGTTACAACCCAAAGTGATTGATGCATTTGGCTAATCTCACCAGACGGGGACTGGCAAAGCAATTAGCCTATAGGCCTGCTCCTAAAGATTCCACCAAAAATTCAGGCTAGCAACAGTATTCATTCGTCACAAAGCTCACTTTCATTAAACCTCATGCAATTTTTATTGACTGAGCCAACTCATCATGTGGTTCACTCAGAAGACTGCAAGACTTCCTCTGAAATGGAGCCCGAATCAAAATTTGGATTTACTGGATGACTTATAGACATATCAAGCGACAACAGTAGAAAGCTATCATTGTGGGATGGCACTGTCCTGTTCACATGCATTCTGAAATGTAGGAGTGCTCATTATACGGTACAAGTACACATACTTGGTCTGCAGTTGTGGCACTGAGGAATGTACCGGTACATGCAGATATTACAGGGGCCCTAACGTGATGGGGACAAAGTGTCCCTACAACTTGATCCTAAATTTCATATGACAAAGGAACTGTCTCTTCAACGCAGTGAAGGCCTACTCAAACATACTTGCTCCACAGTAGTGGCGACAACATGTGTTGAAACAAAGATGATGTGGGAACCAAAATGTGATGAAGACCAATTTTTGCCCCTACAACTTTGTCTGGACTTTCCTGACAAAACAAGCTGTCCCCTCAAAGTAGTATTGGTCTGAGCATGCGTTACAAGGCAGAGCATGAAAATCCCCACTAGCTAACGCTGACCATTTACACAAAACCAACCACAGGTTCCTGTGATTAAAAGATTCCACAAAGTTATGCACTGACATCATGCACAATCAAAGCTTGAATTGACCAAGAAAGATCAGGGTCAGAGTGTCAACTGGACTCTGTGTCCTAACGAGAGAAATTGCGTTAACAATACATGTGGCAGTGATGTCCAGTTAGGCTACCACAGTGTGTTCAGTAGTTCCTGGAAAAAAATTGAGCCTCTGAGGCATTGATGTTGCCCCACAAAGGCTTAACTCATGGGCATGTAGCATCTCTCCTCATCCCTATGAAGGGTACTCTTGCACAGAAAATAGGGGTACATGTATAAATATCGTTTCTTGGGCACTGGCTGAATTTCAAGTCCTGAGCTGACCTGTGGGGCTTAATTCCATGGAGCTGCGAAACATAAGTTATTACTCAAATGGACATGTACATGTACATTTTCATGCTAAGCAAAGCTCAGCAGGGTGCAAGAAAATATTTTCTAAGCATGGCAAATCTCTTAGCAGCTCTGTGACATTGGCCCAAAGAAGTAAACTGCTTGATTTCTCGGCATCTATGTCTCATTGGTGCACAAGTACATCTTCACAAGTAACAACCACAGAGGCTGGGATGACTTGAGCTGTACACTAGCCGGCATCAATGGAATACATACATGTGTGCCTGTGTTATGGTCAAGTCCATCACAAGTCCCAGCAAGCCAATCGCAAGTCATGCAGTCTTAAACCAAGTCACAAGCTATTAAAATGAGCTGCAAAAAAGCATCCCTTCGTCACTGTTCGCCCTCTTAATTGTGACTGGTCCTGGGACAGGAAGGGTTAGCTCAGCGCAAGTTTGAGTGACGGCCATTTGCCGACAATCCTGGTATCCAGAATAGGCTGCCATGGATAAGCAATCAGCGAACAAACAGCAGTTGACAGATGGTCATTACTTGAACTTGCCCTCATGTACCAACATGCAGGTATGGTATGTTTACCAAAGGATTCTAAAAAAAGAGCACATGGAACTACCATGCAGTAACTTGACATGGGAGAGGCTCATTTTAGTCAGCAATGAGCATTCCCAACTACGCACATGTAGAAGTACCCAGACCAGACAAAAAAGCCAGACTAAAAGGGTGGGGGGGACATATTTTTAGAAACAATTGAAATAGGTTATCTTTCCTGAGAAAAAATCTGGTTAAAAGTCTGTTGCACACTTGATGTACATGTCTACAAAGACATGATGTACATGTACTTCCAATATTCAGAATTCTTCCATATGGTGAACCTTTCATACTTATTTAAGTCCCCCCTGGGGTTTTCCATTTAGAGCCTGAGCTGCCATTTCCTTTTCTGTGTTCTCTCAACAACCTGACTGTTCTTGGGCTAGCTGCTGCCCATCTACACCGATCCCTGTGGGTTTGCACAACTCCTCTCTCCAAATTTTTCCAATGACAAAACCTTAGTCTCATACAATTTTTAGACACAGAGGCGGGTGGATGACACTTGCTCTCTTTGGCTGAGAAGGCTATCTCCCCAAGGAAATCAGAAGAGCAGGCAGGCACTGAGTGAGGTTGCTATGTGGAACTCTGATCATCAAAGCATTGATGGGTAGTCAGGCTGAATACCAGGAGGTGTTGGCAGATTGTCACTGTCACTGACCACTGCTGTCCTCAGTCCACAATGATGATACAAAAAGACAATTTGCTCAAATTCATGCTTAAATATAAGACGGGCCCACTTTGAGATTATGTACAATTTTTGCTACCTTGTTACCATACATGTATAAAGAGACCGTGAAGAAAGTTTCTGTGAACACAAAAATTCACGGTTGTGCATGGTTTGATTCATAATAAAGCACATGCACAGTGTGACAATTTACGGAATACCTTCTAAGTAAACTTATAAATAGCTTAAATTATTGTAACCCTCAAAACTCATATGAACTCAAGTAATGTAATGGAAAATAAATGGCAGAACAGTGTTACTGCAATGCCTGGCCAAGCACTCCTCCTACTGGGTCATATTTAAAAAGATGATGAAAAGACATAGATCATTTCAATTGGGGGGCTTTGGTTAGGGTGTGTGGGAACAAAATGCTGGGAAATGTTCACCACAAACCTTACTGCTGCCATATTGGCTAAAAATTTACTGATGATGACAGCTGAGTTCACACATTTCAAACAAGTCAAAAACAAAGTTGGATTTATACCCAATTTAGTCTAAGTATGGGTAAGATGATCAATGCCATCTGCTCCAGTGTTTCACACAATTAATACGAATCTGATCCAAATCCGACTGAAGTACATTCAATACAATCCAATCTGATTATGGATTTGAATTGAAAGTCCATGTCTTTAACACATGTACTTAGTTATTTTGAGCACGCAAACAAGCTGTGCATTGTATTGTGATGTACATGTACATGTAGGGGGGGCTTACAAGTAAAACAATTTATGCAAACCTTTCCTACATGTATTTCATACTGTACATCTTTTAATGCACAACTACACGTACATGTACTGTACATACTGTAAGTCTAGTGAAACAGATTTAAATCACGTACATGTACATGTAGGTGTATATAAACATGTACAATTTCCATTACTTTCACAGGCAGTGGTACAGGTTTCCAGCTGAATAAGATACATGTACCACATTTAACACCAAATCTGCCTAATGTCCCTTGCATTGTGCTACAGCCAGCCATGGCCATTAATACATGTAGCTAATCAGCCGCAACCTGACAGCTGTACACCTGGCTTTTTACGTGTTTCCAGTGCAAGTTTGTGCGTCCCACAAATAAAGCCATCACAAGCAATAATAGAATTAACTATGATGCAATCTGAGAAACCCTGCACATAAAAATCACTCATGGGTTATAATCTTTTTAAGCATTTTAAAGTGCAGATTCTCGTGCACATATATAACCTGTAATCCAAACATCTGCTCAAAAAGATTGGAGGTTGAAGCACATACTAGTTCTGAGAAAATGCTCTTCAAAGTAGAATACCTCAAAACTAAAGAAAATATCCACTGCCAAATGATGTCAGCATTAATCATGCAAGTAAAAAAATCCTGAACATGCCAACCCAACAAAATTTCTCAGAATTCAGATTTCTTGGAATAAATCTGGATGAGCCAAATGCCCAAAGTGGCAAACAACTTCATGTACACATAAATGCATGCACATGAACCTCAACATATAAGACCCCTTTCTGCAGTTAATTAAAAATTTGACTACATTGTATATTTTACTTTCAATGCCAGTAGAAATCAACCCATGACTGGCCAATTACAAAACTTGAAGTGTCTTAAGAGTTATTTTCTGACCATTATCAGTAACGTCCTTCTTTTCAGAGCTTCATCAATACTTGCTGTGTACGTAATCTCCCCAGCCACAGATCTATGCAATTGATTTTTGCAAAGTGATATTATAAATGACTCTGTTTGTGTACCTCACTGATTTGAAAGGGAACTGCAGACAATTTGCACTTAAAACCCACTGTTGCGACAGTACATGTATCTTAAAATGGATCACCGTTTCTTCTCAACCTTCTTCCATAATTACATGCAACATCTTTCCCATTGGACAACACGGCAATCTAGGTGTCTTCCCATCTTTAACGATGACTTAGCAACCAATTAGTGCACACTGCATGAATAAGTGGGAAAATATCTCATTCCGTCCTGTCCGGACTGGTAAAAGCAAATTGACAGAGTGCTGGATCCACAATAAGTCCGACAACCGGGCCAACACGTTCCACAGTTTGGAGGCTTATGTGTCTAAGCTTTGCATCACGTTTAGGTGATGAAGCTCTGATGAAGGCTTCTCCATTTCCTCATTCCAGGATGTTAACACCTCTCAATGATGGCTCTGGCCAAAATTCCCATGGGGCATCACCTTTCTTAATTTCCCATTAATTCCCAGGATAATCCTGTGATATCAACAGCCTTGGTTAATTCATTTTCATATGGAACACCTGGGGAGGTGAACTATCAAATATTGTAGCATCAACATGTATACTGCACAAATTCTACGGCTCATATGGTAGGGTGAAATAACAAGTTTGAATTACAAATCAAACACAACTGGCTTGTCTCTTTAAACCATGAATGTATCTACATCAACACATCAATCACATTTCTGACATAAATGGAATCCTGTATTAATAATTCACAACTTGGCTGTGTTCTTCGGGGATGTAAAGGTCAGCTGATACATTGATGACATACATGTACCTCCCTCTAACAAAGGGGGAAAAATTAATTCCGGATTTCTAAACATCTCTGTAATTGTTTGCTTTCATTTAATTAGACTTCTCAAAAATTACAAATCCCTTGTCCCAAATCCCAGTCAATCTTTATTGTCCAAAAAGTAACAACACCTTCTGTGTGGTGATACATGTAAATGTATACTTTCTCAATGACACTCCCAATTTATCATATTCCTCTCATTAAAAGCTGCTCATGGCAAAGAGAATATTCTATTCTAACTACAGAGTACATTCATCAAGTATAAACAAGATTGCATCTCTAATTCAATCTTATACACAAATCATGGCCTCAATCCACACAAAGTAATGGCCTACTTGCTAGTTCGACAGGTTTGAGCACAAGTCACATCATTTATACTCTTCAGGATTGTCCCAAATGCAAATCATCGATTTAAAATGTGTGTTTAATGCATCCTACACTGGCTAGGGGGGCATTTGCATAAAAAGATATGGAATTTACTCGCAAACACAAATATGAGTATTTAAAATTTAAGATAAAAAAGAAAAGATTTCTCCGATGTGCTGGGACTTTCTCGTATATGCAAATTAAGTAGCAACATGTAAATGTTTCAAGGGCACATCTGTATCCTTTCTCTATGTGAAGATCTTGCACTGAAATCAAGTTACTAAAAAAGACAAAAAAAACAAAACAAATTACTGTCACCCCTGCTGCCCAATGCAAAATGTAATTTCAATCAGCAGAGAAGGAAAGGGGGGGGGAAATTTGGCAGTACAGAGCAACAACTCATTCTTGTACCTACAAACTCTAATCAGATTATCCACGGTATTTACATCCAGCAGCCTCGATCTTTACGTGATGTCCAACCAGTTTGGCGCGGGCTTTTCCCTCTGCCTCAAGCATAGGGCTACACCCTGTGTGAGAAACCCCAAGGCTAGTGTTTGTTTCTCCCCAATCCAGCCCTTGGCAATGATTTGGAACAGACGTTTGACTTTAGCCAGTTGGCTGTGAAAACTATGCATGCGTATTGTGAAGCTTGACACGCTTGGCCTCAGACTTACATGTATTACAAGCATGAAGCAAGTCAATGATAGAAATCAGCATGCTGAACCCAAAGAAGTGGAAAATTCAGTTGGAGGGTGAATATGAAGGAAAATGGAGGCAGTAAGTTATAACCGCAAAGGCAATATTTATAAGATGCAGGAATGAAGCATCAAGAATGTAGGTTGAGGTTTCTTATGAAGAACTTATAATGTATAAAATAAAACATTATTTGTAAAATAATGCTAGTAATTCATGAGCATATGTAGGCACATTTTGATATTGCCACTTTGTTATTTTTTTACTAAAGGATCATGCACAAAACTTGTATAAGTATTATAAGAGTAGAAGGCTTTTCTTCAAAGCGTCATGAACTACAAACTTTATTGAGAAATTCACTGTGAAAGTTATGACTTGTGATTCAGTTTGCTCTCCACTTCTCCTCTGGTACAGTGTGTGTTTAGAGTAGCCAGGTTCAATTATAAAGGGTCCATGCCATGCAGTTTTTCCTATGCTTACAACCCTCGGAAATGCACCTTTGTGTCTCAATTGATCTTATTTTCAAATGAGCTTGTGCTAGGCTGAATGTACTACATGTACGTACTACGTGATGGAAATTTTATATTTTAAGGTGCGAACACTGTACATTATTTTTTCCCTTGATGGCATCTTCAGCTGCAAAACCCCCAGACTAATCATAATTTATCATGTTTGGTCAAGTACATGTACTTTACATGGTATGAAGCTTCACCTTGTGGTATGTTTCTTGAAATCATATACATGTAAAGCAGCCATCACAAATTACCATGAGCCAAAAGTTAAGCAGTGCTGATGAGCTACATGTATAGATGTATAACAACACCTTGTCAGAATACATATTTTGTGAGTGGGTTAGATTCTGGGGAAAAAAAGTGAACTCACTCAACTCAGGAGCAGTATGCTCTGCCTGTTGAAAGGAAACAGGTTCAGATGCAACAAATCAAATGTGCTTTAAGATAATCATGAGTTAATCAACCCCTGGTTATGTTCTAAGCATTCCTGTCAGTTGCACAGTGGGGGGTATCAACAATGTATAG
Source organism: Acanthaster planci (assembly GCF_054643075.1). NCBI lineage: Eukaryota > Metazoa > Echinodermata > Asteroidea > Valvatida > Acanthasteridae > Acanthaster > Acanthaster planci. The sequence goes on from NC_141793.1 coordinate 8,548,278, forward strand.
GCCTGTAAATGCAATTATCCCAAATAACCAAGTGCCACATATGGTACATGTACAATTGTACTTTGCTGCAGTCCAAAAAAAATCCCATCAACATACATGTATACTATCTTGTGTCCCTCCTGAACTTCTTCTAGGATGTACTCTCAGGAAAGGTTGTTGTTCATCAAGCATGACTTGACTGCATCCAACACCCATCAAGCAACTGAAGCAGCAATAACGCATCGATCAGCTGTTTGTGTTTTGACACGAAACCAAAAGGTACACTAGGAAAAATCTTAAAATATGGGCAAAAACAAATTTATACATGTATGAAAAATGATTGAAAAAAGTTAACCTTTTGAAAACTTGCATCAAGTTTGGAAACAACAGGGTTTGCCCACTATACATGTACATTTCACACCTAATGACTTTCCTAATCAATCTAATTTACAAAACTTAACCTACCTTTCGACTACTAACCGTTGTGTCCTGCAAGTACATGTATATTTCCTGTGGTGATGTTTCTCCTCAAATCCTTCAAGAAATAATGTCTCATTGATCAGCCTGCTGCTGAGTGAAATCTCCAATCTCTATGTTAAATATACACAGTGAGTGTTTCCAATAATGTACATGTACATAAACCAATTCCTCAATGGTTCAGCAATTCAAACAATGAATATCTCCCACAGCATTACTTACAAATAACTTGAGTATCTACTTTTTGTTCTTCGGACACAAATGAATATGTGTAACTCCAGGAACATCAGCTACTTCTTGAGCAACCAAAGCTCTACTCCTTCTGTTACAAAATGTAAACTCCAGCAAGTACGCAAGCTGATCCTCCAAACACAAAGATGACAAAGGGTGGTAGGGAGCAAATAAGTTCCCACACAGAAACTCTGTGATGATGGCCCACTCAAAGCAGGCTTGTCTTCCAGCGAAGGTCACAAGCCCATCACTGGGCCATTACTCTTCACAGCTAAAGTTTAGTAGATGGGGAACACTGGCACTATGCAGATGTAGATAAATGTATCCTAATCAGTTTATCCCAAATGGAAACTGACTCATTCAAAATGCTTCCAACTTGTAGATTCCACTATCAGAAAAACTAGATTGACCCCCTGCAGGCCAGATGCTGCACTGGTAGATACAGTTGGCAGCCAATAATCAATACTACAGCCAGAAACATACCTACAGTCAAATCAATGGCCCCCTTCCAACAAGGGCTGTACACTGAAAGGAAGCCATTACACATGATATTGATTTTCCAGCAAGATCCACAACAGGCTAGAATTGATCTTTCCTCCCAAGCTTCAAATTTTGAAAACACATATATGTACGTCATTGAGTCACCGACGCACAGCTTTTTGTGCACAGTGAGCTTGTACAGTACCAGTATACACCCAGGTATATATGTTCACTTTAACCTCCTCTTCAGGATTATTTGAAGCCGAAGTTTAGAGAAACATTTTCTCCACGGGCATATACATGTAAACATGGAGATTTCAAAACATCCTGTGATTACTGGGTGGGCAGGTACAAGAACACGTACAGTACCATAAATGTTGACATCAATGCAATTACCAGCACTTCCTGTGAAAAGGGGTGTCCTTCATCAACCGTTGTGCAATTGCTCAAAATATGACACTAAATCAATAATTAGTTCAGTTAGTTAGGAGCAGGTTACATGTTGTAACATACGTTTAGGATGGCATTTGTGGACTTTTATAAAACTGTTATGATTAGTTGCACTTCAAATCACATACTTACTGGTTTTGCCTTTACCAATTTACTTGAACTACGTTGATGAAGGGCATTTATAACACATCTCCAGACAAAAAAAATCTCCGTCTAATGTAAACATATAGCACATTATAAAAAACTGAAAGAGGGACAACCATCTTAACAGTGTGTTCAAACTTAGCAGTCACAAAGAATGTCAACAGAATGAAAAAATGCACACTGTACTTGACTTTTTCTGTTTATCCTTTGTTATTGAATAAATAATAAATCAAATGATTTCTTCAAAATAATTGATTAAATTGAAATCCACTGAACATTTATCTTCATGCAAATTACATGTAATTACAAGTTTTTAGGAAAAGGCTCACAGCTGAGGTTAAGATGAATTACATGTAAATACTTTTCTGAGCACAACAATCAGACTTAAGATGACTCTTCAAAGTGTCCAAGTTAAACTGGAATTTTTAAACCACTGATCAAATAAGTGTGCTGTGAAGATGTGGGTTTCAGTCTCATTCAAGCAGACAAGCAATTTTTCACGCTCTCTGCATATCCCACACTAAGCGTACTGTGCTTCATAAAACTGAATCAGAATTTTTTTCTTTTACATGTATGCCCTTCTGTTACTAGTAGACCTTTAGCACCTTAAGGCATTGAAATGCATTGAATACATTGCACTGTAAAGAAGTGAAATATTTGTTTTGCTAACAAAACTTTCTTTATGTGAGAAATGAAAAAACTCTAATCAAAGAATTATTTCATGGATGTGTAATATTCCACAAAGGGCATGAAATGTTGCCAAACAAAAGACTTTATGGCATAAACTCTCACAATCTTTTTGTGTGATTATAACAATCACAAACAAATCTTATTCAACTCATACATGTACAAACCCTATTTTAATTAAAACATTTAATCCTCTTCAACCAGTTTACTTCTTCAAATAGTTATTATTGGAATCCTTTACTGCACTGTGTACTCTTCCCTTTTAGTAAAGAGCTCAATACAATGTACAATATTAAATACACAAAAAGTGCACATACATGTACATGACATATATTCAGATTCATCATGTAACTGTTGCCTTGCCGAAAAGCTAATCTTACTGCGAACATTCTCGGTAGTGATATTAAATTACACAGAAGTTTTCCCTAGGGTCTCATCTACAGGTAACAATGAGAGCACAGCATTAGACTAGCTGGCTAAATTAGATATTCTTGACAGCAGATGTTACATGATTTCTTTGATCATTTTTGAACTCCTGAGACAGAATAGCCATTTTTACTGACTAACAGCCCGTAACATTGAATTTATGGAAATTTGTTTAATACTTTTCAAAGAAAATTCAGCCACACAATTATGTGCCTATGAAAGAACCTTCTTTTTTAATATTTTATTTTCTTTTTTTCAACTTCTTAACTGAAAATGAGTATGTCCACTCTCCAGATCTAAGCTGTACAAAAATAATTTTTGTCTGATATTTAGCGAACATAATACACATACTCATATGTACATAGATTGAAAATGCAATCCAAATGTTTGCTTTTATGGTAATACAAACACATTAGATTTTGCATTTTGATAGTACACTTCACTGTTCAATGAAAATGTTTACATCTGGTCAAGCTAACCCCCCATGAGTTTATTTATTTTTCCAGTAAAAAATGCTTTGAGCAAGCAAATACAATCTCACAAGATGTGATGAGGGCGGTTGCTCCTACTGTACATTGTGAACATGAAGGAGGTTGCAACTACCACATGTTGTGTACATGTACATTGTACCTGTGCCTGTAGTGCAAAAAAGATTAATGAACTTCACAAACTGCGCTCTTGGCTCACAGATAAAGCCCTAAACAAGTTTTTCACTAAGAGCTCTGTCTCTGCTTGAGTACATTCCTTTTGACAACCCCCCCAAAAAACCAATAGACTGGCACCAAGAAAGATGAAACTTGAACCTGTTAATTCAACCTCAAATTGCATAGAGAGGGATTTCAAACACACCTCCATCGCACATTGTTTCATTGCTGAACTTCAATGAGTTTCATTGGTCAATGTCTTGCACATGTATGTCCTTACACCAGGTTATCAAATTCTGAACTACCGGTATCATTAGCACAAAATTAATGTCAACTGCACTGTGTGATGCAAAGAACATGTACATGTATTAAGAGTTTCATTACCATGGCAACATTGTATGGCCACAATCGTGAGCATATTTATGTATTCATGTAGCCCTGAGCATGGTACTTCTTGTGTCCTGTGTTAGTAAATTTTATGGGAAACTACACATAAATTGATTGCTCAGTTTGTAAACTTTGAAAACAACATTCTTTCACTTGTGAAAAGTACAGGGTACTGTTCATTAGAAGCAGTGTACCAATGACAGCCCTTGTAAAAACATGAAAGAATTCATTAATTGATTATGAACGCTACTCTATCAAACACCTTATTCAAATGGACTACAGTAAGCCTTTTGTGAGTTAAATTTGAACAAAATCTGGTACACTGAGTTCTTTAAATTACACGAACACAGCCATTTGAATTCTCCATACTTTGAACACTGTCGCTATTCCTCATGATTGGGACAAGCTTTTGCTTAATGTACATAAAAGACACCTTGCAAAAGCTTCCCCTGAATTATGGGGTACATGTACATGTATAGCAACAATTTCATTTACATGTAGTTTGCATGGGAAATTAAAATTGTTACGTTTATGGACAATCAGATAACTCAGTGTGCCTGATTTTATTCAAATTGAACTAGCAAAAGGTTTACTGAAATAATGTACATGTACATGTACTTGTATTGGTACATGTACACGTACATGTATTAAATAAACATCCTTTCTCCCAGAATGCTTGCAGTTCCAGAAGAGGGGGTTGACTCCTTCCTCTCTGTTATCATAGGGCAAAACACACCTGGCAATTTCAAGGCTCAAGCACACATATAGCCAGACATGAGCAGAGCTGTGGCACATGTCAAGGTGCGGAAGGTGAGAGTGTAATGAATAGATATAGACTGGGTATACAGGCTGTTGAATAATCTAGTGCTTAAGTGGATGTCATGTGAAATTCAGGACAGTTCTGTGGTTCTTGCTGCAGTAAACAATGGGGGCGGTGCTGCTTAGGGAGCTGTCAGGTTTTTTTAACACAAATGTGACTAGCTCTAGAAAAATGGGTAATAAGTCGCTGGATTCAGGTTATGCGTTTTTGATACGGCTGGATTTTGTACATCACAAGCTACAATTTGATATATGAATGACCCCTGTAGTGCGCTGCGTTCCGGAGATATACTGTACATGTATAGACATTTGTATATCCACATTTTCGTATTCAATAAAAGCACCTTTCGAGAAAAAGCTCATAAAGTGTAGCACTTGGAACCACAATGCTATATAGGATTTCTTTTTGAATGACCAATTTTTCATCTTTATTCATCAGTATCAATGTTTGCAGTCACAAATTCTGAAAATATATATTATAGAAGCTATTAAAGGAAAAAACACAAAACCACATTTCTGATGAAATTTTGCCTCTTCAAACAGAACAAGCTATTACGTGTTTTGGCATGGCGTGACTTAATACCGTTTTTTGCAGAGCAGGTCACAAATACTTGGATTCACCAGTATCCCACTTCAACACATGATTCTATGTACATGTAATTACCACAATTTTAACTGCACTGTGTGCTCACTCAGGAGTTTCAGGTTACATTTCCAACAACCTACTGTATCAATATGAAGTCAGCAAGGTTATGAGATGCAGGTGTGGTTCCCTATGAAGCAGACTCTCAAAAGTTCCAAGCTATCAAAACACACTGTCCCAACCTACATATATGTGGATTAATTGGTATGCATACAGGTACATGTACATGTACCATACGTACCTAGTCAGCCATGCGAAGCGAGCTCCGCTATGTTTCCATGCATACATGAACATACAAACATTGATCACGGCACGCAGCAGAAATGTTACAAAATTCTGACTTGAGATCCCCATGTATGATTTTGATTCGGTGGACTGAAAGATTGATATTGGGTTGTGCATACATGTTCAATGGGAGTACCTAGACTTGTTGAGCCTATAAATACATACATGTACATGTATACACCTGATCTGAGGGTTGATTCTTAGGACGATGGATTGAATAACCCACTCAATCAATACCAGTGAATTCATGATTACATGCAATTTCCATTTATATAAGGTACATGTACACATACATTAACGCAATCAATACTTGCTGGATGCTTTAAATAAGCCAAAAAAAGCAAGAGTGAAATTTCATTAGCAGACTGGACTTTGGTCTAATCTTGGTCTGATGCATCATAGCCCATCTGACTACCATTGTGGAGCACTGTGCACATCTCTTTAAAATAAGACCTGCAGCAAAGCTCTCTAGATAACGTACGTTAACTGCTCCTGATGAAGTCAACACATTTGGAATACAACAAAGTACCGATCTGACATGAAGAAAATAGATACATACACATACAAGTGCATGTACATGTACAGTACAAACTACACATGTCTGGTATACAACCTACGTGTACATGTATGTACATGTATCTCCTCACGACTATACATGTGTCTATAGCAAGTAATCGAAGCTCATAGTAAAAAATTGCGATTTACATTTACCATTTGTGTAAGAGTTTATAAGAAATACCAGTACGTGCCCAGATGCATGGGTTTGTAACAAAAAAACTGTTCCCATTCACTGCACACATGGTCTACAACAGCAAGGCAATGAATAATGCTTTAAGTGCCACTGTGAGATTTACTTAAAAACAATTCATGTTTAAACCGAAATGCAGGGAAAATGGTTCAGTCTAATCAGTGAAATTGGCTATTCAAACCAAGTACTGACCATGACTTCAACTACAAGTTATGCTTCATCAGTCTTTAAAGACAAAGAAGCGGGGTAGCTCTCATCATTATTACACGCACAATAGGGAGATTGACTACTCAAGATGAATTGGATTTAGGAAGATTGACTACTCAAGATGAATTGGATTTAGGAAGATTGACTACTCAAGATGATTTGGAATAGGGAGATTGACTACTTAAGATGATTTGGAATAGGGAGATTGACTACTCAAAATGAATTGGATTTAAGAAGATTGACTACTCAAGATGATTTGGAATAGGGAGATTGGCTACTCAGGATGATTTGGAGTAGGGAGATTGACTACTCAAGATGACTTGGAATAGGGAGAAGTTGAAAACTCAAGATGAATTGGAATAGGGAGATTGACTAATCAAGATGAACTGACATAGGGAGATTGACTACTCAAGATGAATTGGATTTAGGAAGATTGACTACTCAAGATGATTTGGAAGAGGAAGATTGACTACTCAAGATGAATTGGAAGAGGAAGATTGACTACTCAAGATGAATTGGAATAGGGAGATTGACTACTCAAGATGAATTTGAAGAGGGAGATTGATTACTCAAGATGATTTGGAATAGGGAGATTGACTACTCAAGATGATTTGGAATAGGGAGATTGACTACTCAAAATGAATTGGATTTAAGAAGATTGACTACTCAAGATGATTTGGAATAGGGAGATTGGCTACTCAGGATGATTTGGAATAGGGAGATTGACTACTCAAGATGACTTGGAATAGGGAGAAGTTGAAAACTCAAGATGAATTGGAATAGGGAGATTGACTAATCAAGATGAACTGACATAGGGAGATTGACTACTCAAGATGAATTGGATTTAGGAAGATTGACTACTCAAGATGATTTGGAAGAGGAAGATTGACTACTCAAGATGAATTGGAAGAGGAAGATTGACTACTCAAGATGATTTGGAATAGGGAGATTGACTACTCAAGATGATGCTTGCTGGGACCGATCTACTTTCTTGCCAGAACTATGCATTCTGGTCTAGAAAGTCAAGTTTTTCCTATGATGTCACAATTTTGCTAAGATTTGTCTGCTGCCCTCATTGACCGATTTCGATAAATTTGTGTGAAGAGCCCAGCCAGAGACTGAAAAGAGCACACAGAAAACACCAAGTTTTCCTGATTTAACGACATACATTGTAAAAGAGGGGTTAATCCAACTTGCTGCTTATGAGACAGTTGAAAACTATCATATAACATCAATTTAGCCCTACATGGCCCATCCCCTTTAAAGACAAGGAATTGTTACATGTACTTTCCAACCTCAGGACACTTGCAACTGCAGTTTATTTCCGAGAAAAGTGTGCTGAAATATCTGAAAAAGGCTGCAATACGGAGTTGATAGTGAACTTCAACTCAGTAGTTTTCCTACACTGCCGACAGTGTTGACTGCTGCACTTGCCTACAAGTAGTTGTAGCACGCATGCACATGTATAATTTGCCTATTTCATGGGAAAGGTCCATTACAGGGTGGAAAGTAACAGAATATGTTTGGGTAAATCGGATACAAGTCCTTTTAAACAGCTGCAGAATCTATCATGAAAAAATCTCAAGTAATCTCAAGATTATCCAATGGTTTCAATGGGATCAATGCTCTTCAAATTCGTTTAAATTCTTGGGATTTTTTTCCTTAATTTATGGCACATTTTAGAGGGACTTACAGAGCAATTTGATATAATATTGAAAAATGGGACAAAATCACTTTGTTCACAACTTGTAAAAATGCCTCTCTCTTCTAAAAGCAATTGGATATTTTGATGATACAGGAATGTCACTTGTAAGATAGTGATCTTTTCCTACATCCTGGGATGAAACTTTTGCTTGGGGATTAAACTCAAAAAGTAAGCCATAACTAGGGGCAGTGTCACATTGAGTGCCATCACATACATGTACATGAAGTCAGTTGAAGGATTTTGAGTTAAATTCCTTGGCAAAAGACAGTCAATTTTTCATGTGGCACACACTGTATCATCTGTATGGGCTTGGTATTGATCTTACCATCCTTCCTGTAGTAGGTTATTTCCACCTGGTGCTCCTCGCCTTGGTCTAGTGCTTCCTGTACCTCTTGTATGGACTCGTGGCTGGTCCCTTCCCCATGCAGGAAGACACAGGAGCAGGGTCGTTGCATGAGCTCAGCTCGTGAGTAGCCGGAGAGCTCACAGAATCCATCATTACAGAAGATGATGGCACAACCCTCCACCTTGGCATTGGCAATGATGAAATTCCGATCTGTTGTTTGAAAAAGCAACATTTTGTTCTGTAATAACTTTACTCATAGTAAAAGAAAATACAGGTGGGGTGTTGTTCAACTTACATGTATCAACCCTAAAAGTCAGGAACAATTCCCCATATACCACTGCAACCTACATGTATTTCTTGTTTATAAATTTATTTCTTTTCTTCTGCCAACTGCCAAAACTTAGCTTTCTGAGTTGCTGCTTTACCGACATTTTGAAACCAATGTCATGAAAATACATGTACATGTACAAGTATGTGCATGACACATATGAAACATTCTTGCAAAATGTCTAAATTTTTCAACTAAAAACTTTGAGCATAATTTTTAATTTTTCACAGACCCTCAAAATGGAGATAGACCATGCAAGGTCCAGCACATGTACATCTTAATAGTAAAGACACAAACATGTGCTTGGGCGATCTTAACCGTTCATGTGACCAATACATGTATTTTACATGGATAAAAGGGAAGGAAATACTCAAGCTTCCAGCTGCCTGTAGCCTCTGTCGCCAAATGACAAATATTTACACACTTCGGCTATAGGTACTGCCGACCACAAAAAACACATGTAAGTAGCGGCAAAAACCTGCAGGTAGCAACAACTACTCCTACAAACAATTTGCCAGGGGAAACCCTGAATACTACTGTACATGTACATGAGGAATATCAATTATGCAATTCAAAATTCAAACCACAGACTGCATTGACAGAGGAAAAGGTATGCAAATGTCCAAGATCTGTATGCCTGCAGACAAAAAGTACAATGCAGTTAGCTGTAATGGAATAGTGGATAGCGTAAATTGGTTGCATCAGTAACAAGGACCTGGTTCATACAATTTTAGTGTTTGCATATTTGTATCACATTTTGGTACATAAATGTTCACATAATGTATAACTTTGTGCCCACTTATATTCCAACAGGAAGTGTATACCTTGTATATGTGCATACATGTATGAAATATAAACTGTAATCAATTGAAATGCAAATAAATCCAGAGAAAATACACAAGTTTTTTTACTTTCATATAAAAATCAAAAGCATACACATACCTGTATTTTGCAATCAGTGATCACAGTAAAGTTTATTACATGTAGTGTACACCAGCATGTACATCATCTCTCAACATAATGTGACATCGTAACAACAATAACTTTTGCCATTTTTACAACAATCAAATCAAACTCGTAAAACAAAACCAAAAACAAACAATTAAAGTTAACAAAAATTTCTTTTATAGACTCATTGGAAGAAATTTCCATAGGAGCAACAGTGACGGCACATTCAAAAACTTGAAATGTACAATGTACATGTACAGTAGTTTGGGAAGTCACATGTACATGTGTGTTTGTCAACCTGTTGGATAAAAGGGACATCTGATGCACATACGTACAGTACATGAACATGTATGACTTGAACACAAACGTGGTACCAGCTTAGTAATGATTTCTATTTCTGGGAATTGGATTTGTCTACAGAATAACCTCATAATAAAGTCCTGTCTATTATGCCATCGCCCTGCATGATACTAGTAGGCTTACCAAATGCACAAATGTGGTACCTTTTTTACCCTAACTGTCCAGTGTCCTCCAACTGTTACAAGTTTGGGTCTGTTAGAGCCAACGTACCCAAAACCATTTTCACAGGTCCTATACCACAAGAACAGTGTTTGCGGATAATACAATTTGATACAAAGAGCTATTAGCAGCTAAACAGGTACCCAGTCCCCACATCCAATATGTTATACCCCTTGGATACCAAACTGAGTGAGTCATAGGATAATTAACCACAAGGCCAAGCTTGATAAATCAAACTACCAGGCTGAAATTAATACGCATCTGCTAATCAGAGCCACATTATGATTCCATCCCACAAAAATAGCCTGTAGGATGCTCATGTTGAGATGATCTGGTAAATTATAAGCAGGACAAAAGTACATGTACATGCAGCATTGCAGGCCAATTATGAGATAGTCGTGCTGAGTCAAGCAGATGATTCAGTGTATCAATTTCATGTATTACTGAGGATCACATAGGATTATTTTTTGAAAAGTCTCTGAACACACGAACCAACAGTCTAGGGTAACCTTCAATGTATACATGTACATGTGCATGTACAGTACAATACATGTACTTGCAACCTTTCGGATACATGCACATGTACAGGTATCTCTTGATGCTCGAGCCTTCAGTTGTAATGTGATAGTACTCTAAAACCACGAGGGCAGCTGAGGGTACAAGTACACTTGGACCCTTGGATAGAAAAAGAAGGATCCTACATTGCACGTTACATGGATGGGAAATTCTATGCACATCAATGAGATTCAACAGTTCATGTAGTTCAAAGTACGTGCAAGTTCCTGACAGATTTAACAATCAGGTACAGTTTATTTACCCTTTAGCCAACAAAATTCTTCAAAATCTCCCCAATGTAAAGTGGTTCAGAATATGTGCCCTATTTTGCAGGTTCAGTTCTAATTTGAAAGGGATTTTCTCCTTCAAACTTTTTGCACCAGTGATACGGTCACCCAAAGTGCTGATTTACATAAATTTCAACAAGTGTAAGTTAGGCTTCTCAACCTTTTGAAGGAAAACCAAATTAATTTTAGGCTTGGGTGGCATTTCAGTACTGCCACATAAGTGGCAATTTTTCATTTCAATACTGAAGAATACTGACTATCCATAAATACCAAATACCTGCACATTTGGTATTTCAATACCCCAGTATTCTTACTAATGTGTTCAGAATCTGAACCCCTACGTACAAACTTGCATATTGGCCCGATAAACAAATCTTTTTCCCTGATCAATGCCGATACACACGAAAAATACCCAATACCCCTTTTTTCTGACCCAATATGCACGTTATTGGGCCCCCTTTTGTACAGCCAATAGTGTGAAATTGAGTTATTGCACACACAGTGATTGTTTTTGTGTAAAAAAATATGGTTCTTTGATTCTCTTTTGAAATGATGTACAAGTACCTAAAAGGATTTTTATCCCCAGGGACCAAACTATTTCCATTGATTTTTGCCTGAATGGATAGAGTTTGAGTTGCCTGAACTACACGTACTCATCAAAATTTCTGTGAAGAAACGTGAAGTTTTCTGGGGTTTTCATCTGTTAAAAGTGGGCATACATGTATTTTCAAGTGGTACTGTGAAGGCTTTCTGTTTCATCATAAGAAACTAGGTGTCATTTCTGGGGGAAAAAAAGTTGGATCAAAAAAACCTTAGAAAGAATGAGATTTAGATCATAAGTGTGGAAGTGCGCATTTGGCCACAGAGCGATGAAGCGCACTGTGATATTCCGAAAGGCCACTGCCAGGCCCTGTGGCACGGCGGCAAGTCAGCATTGCAGTCTGTGTGCAGTACGTACATTAGCTTAACATGTGCCACACACTGTAAACGGGTGGATGGGGACTGCCTTTTGTGATTTTCTCCATGGTTGGCACTTGTTCATGGTAGCACTAAGCACTTTTCCTAAAGAAATAACACATATTCTTCTTTGAGAAGCTGTCTGATTTTTTTCTCGTAATCCCAATTTAAAAAGGTAGGCCTACATTCAAATGCACATTTATGTGGTTTGAGAGATTTTTTTGGCAACTGAGCAGCTACCATACAAACATATATATATATGTGAACTTCAGACTTCACAATAAATATTGATGCCCTATACATAAATCTGACATGCCTGACCTTCAACTGTTGTTTTTTTAGCTTATATTTAAAATATTTGAGAAATTAGGGTACTGTATCAATGTTGCATGAGCTCATTAATCTGTTTATTTTTTTTTAGGGGGGATCTCATACATGTACATTTACCTGCAAGTTGAGTCATGGTTGAGCAGAAAATACCTTGTGCTCAAAATTTTCTCACTGTTCATTCATAATTGTGATTGACTGGGACGATAGTTACATGTACATGTGTAATTTCAAATGTGTTTCCCCTAATTCTTCACTATAAATATTTTTTAAATATATTTTTCTATAAACCTTGCATGCATAATGACATAGAACACTCCATGCACATGATCAGCAAATACTAGATATAGGCCTTACCAGTGTAATGCATATTATGCACTAAAATTGCTGAATATTCTGCTCCAACATTAACTTTGTTTTGCCTTGATTACCGCAGAAAATGCCAATGACTTGATAGACCAGATTGACAGGTCACATTTGTGAGGGAGGTACAACGTAATCGCACTTTTGTCGCAAGAAATTGGAAAAAGATGACCTTTGCAACACTTGCCAATCAATAGATACAACTCAAAACTGGTTACCAAGTTGCTTACAATGTGAACATATCTGTAAACAAAAAATTGATAATAACTAATCATTGGAATATATAGCACTTACTTAGTAAGTTAGTAGTTACTTTCAGATCTGTCACTTTCCATGGGAAATTACAGGTGAAAAGTTCAGGAAATGCTCTAGACTGTACCGCAGAGCATCTAAATTTCTAAATTCTTCAATGCCCTTACTCCAAACCCCACACCATAGCTTTGTAAATTGTCAGTGAACAATAACAGAAATCCCCCACAATTTTGAAAAATCCTGGGGAGAACCCTGAGAATATTTGCAGAACCCTTTTAAAATAATCAAGAAGTACCGGCAGGAGGGCATGACATTTCGATCCTCTAGAGCAAAATCTCAAAGGCAATAAATAAATACATGTAAATTAAAAATAAAGGAACATAATCACATCGCCATACTTCATTCCATTCTTGAGTCATCCAATATCTACATGTATCTGCATTGTCACTTGAAGTGGAGAGACATTTACATGTAAGATGCAATTATCCAGCTCCACTTGGTAAGATGAAACTTAACAAAAGTCTGCCAACCCATTAGCCAAGAGCCTTTGAAGTAGTCATTGTGTTTGGGGTTTTGGTGTACATGTAGCTTATGGTGTCTGAATGGAAAAAGCAGAAGAATTTACATGTAGACATTTAGAAATAGATCAGTTTCAAATTGTTTAGAATGGTAAAGATGGACACAGAGTACATGATCGCTTTATTTTTGCGGGGAAATTTAACATGAATACTATTACACTATATACAATTTATTTTAGGCCCTTTTGAAAACACTTGCTTTTGTTTTAGGCACTAGAATTTTGGCAAATTTGTTTGACCGCCTCAAACATAACAGTACCCCCGGGGAAACTCTTAACCATGTGATATGTCGCAAGCACACATTTATTGTTTATGATCAAGAGCACTAGCGATGTTGCCATGCAAACCACCCCCTCCAAAAAGACTGACAACCTTGATCTTTCCTACGGTTGATGTGTCACTTCCAAAGCATTGTAATTGTGAGTACAAGGTTGTGTAGTCACGCTGGTACAATGCTAATTCTATGTGGGCATGGTACGTGTAGGTGCGCAGTAGGGGACAGTGAGTAGCAGATTTCCGCTGCTGGTGCGGTATAGCCACCATTTTTGTTTACATTGCTCATTTGATTTCTTTAAATGGGCGAGATTGCTGTAATTTCCCCGTGATATTAATTAATGTCGGTAGATGACAGCAGGTTGCCCTCAAAGACGTTGTTGCCTTGTTCCAAAGCTGAGATCAGAATGTTTATTTCTGCTCAGAACAGCACAGAACGTATGCAAAACTGATATGTGGTGTTCCACATATCAGTCATGGCTCCACTAATTTCATCAGACATTGTGACTTTATTCACTGCTGTCCACTTCAGGAAGGCAGCCCCCCCCCAGTTCATTATCTAGAACCAAAATACATGTATTGCCTTTTAAACCTCAACACACACTTTCCAGAACACTACAAATCATTTTGATTTCACCAACGAAATCAACAGTTTCGGTAACCGAATTAACAAATAAGGCAATAGGCCTCGATCGGGCCTAATTACAAAAAATATATGTTGCATTTATTGCAACATGACCAGCCGCACTGGTTTATACTCACTTTGTCCGTCGAACTTGCGAATGATTGTATCAATGAACGTGTTCTGAGGGGCCACATGGCCCCTGCGGACGGGCATTTCCAGGGGTGCCTTGAGCTAGGTTAACGTACATGTAGTTTTTGCTGTCACATATTGATGGAGAAATCCGTCACCAAACAACGAATCCGATCGACTCCTTTTGGTGAGCAGACATCAACCCGCGCGTTAAAACCCGATCTCTCAAGCCATGTGTTCGTATGTGTACACACATGCGTTGCCTGTCAAATTGTCAATAGGCAAGCCATATGCCGTGCGACTGCATTGCTGCATGTTGTATACCGCGCGAACGAACGTTTGCATTATAATAATGGCTTTTGTGAATGTTCAACACGTGCTGGGGAAGGACGCCACCTATTGACCAACTTTTATCATTTTTAAAATGCAAGAGGGTTTGGTTGTCACTCAAGTTGTTACTCATCTGTCACTATTGTTGCACGATTCCCATATGTTGTCTGGAAACAAAACAAAACACGTAGCCGAGCAAGTCATCCCCACATTGCTCAACCCCCCCGTCCTCGGCACAAATTTACGCTGAAATTTACTGAAAGAACTGGAACATTGGAAGTATAATTCAGGGTTGAATAGGGTTACAGGTCGCGCGCGTGCCATAATTTGCATCTTGGTTTCATGGCCAACTACAAGGTGTAAGAATAATCACAAAAAGACCGCGGAGGACCATACCATGCGCCTAGCCCGGCAAGAAAGTTGGTGTGTCAGATTATTGAGGAATTACACTTCACTTTTTTTCCTTGTGGTTCCTTGCCACTTGAAGGAATTAATACCAAGTACCAACAACAAGGCATCTAAAACGCAAACTGTTTCTGAGAAAGTTGGATAAACCATGGATAAACCTCGGTAAGAACGTCTCCCATGCAAAGTTGTATGAGGTTATTCCGACTAGAAAAGGACCCAGGAGGTACTCAAGTGAAGGACTGGAATGCATTGCCCTCGAAAGTAGTCAATTGCACATCCCTTGAAACATTCAAGGCCAGCATTGTTGACTATTTGACACAGTGAATATTCCCATCCACACGCTGCGCACGCTGGTGAGTAGTTGCCGGCTGGCGATTACAGATACTGAAGTCATAAAAAAACACCATGACATCGATCAGAAAGCGAACTGATAAATGGTGAATCATGTTTTAATTTGATGTGTGTGTTTCGAAAACCTCAAGTAGTACTAGTTGTGGGGATTTTCAGCGCATGTACACCTGCGACAGAAGTGAACGGCACAACCCTTGCCACTGTCACGGGTGAAAAAATGTCACCGATACGCTATCACCTCGTCTTTAGGCAGAGGGCGCTATTCAACATTAACGGACCGTGCGTTAATTGTACACACCCGACTCGAGCTGGCGTTTTTGTGGTTGCCGCTCTTTGAAACCGCGACACGCGCATGCGTTCACTTTTGTGCACATATTTTGAAAACGACTTCCGTACAGGATCGACCGTATTTCGTATCAACGGCGGTGTGTCAAACCCGGTCATGATCAACCGGGTTTGAACGTTTTAGTCTAGGAGAACAAATTAATAGCCAAGATTGTCGTCAGACCGATATTTAATCACCAATTGCAATAATGTCTTCTGATTCCAAGTCGA
This sequence comes from Acanthaster planci, assembly GCF_054643075.1. NCBI lineage: Eukaryota > Metazoa > Echinodermata > Asteroidea > Valvatida > Acanthasteridae > Acanthaster > Acanthaster planci. Next base: position 8,564,721 of record NC_141793.1, read on the forward strand.
GTCCGCTGTCAACCATCAGCTGCAATGTGGTTGATGAACGATCACCGTCCTGTATGAAGCAAAAACATGAAAAAAGTCGGACAGCGATGCCGTTTGCAGACCGCATTCCAGTTGAAGAATGGTACATCTAGGCTTCTTGTATCGATTTCCAGATCTTCAATTGCTAAACTGTGTGTGTAACGTTAGTTATGAGGCCTGCCAGCTATTCTCAAAATACACGCTGCTTTGGATGGTTAATGGCCTGAAAAAATATACATATAGCTGGGCCTAATGTTAATGTTGGCTAGGTCCCTGTAAAACTCTTTTCTTTCACTTTTGAAATTCAGATAGCCTAAAAGTAAAAACAAGGCCCATTGATCGAAAGGCTGATTGATTTTTAGCCCGATTTATATCAGAGCAGTTTAATCATGTTGGTGTATTTGCAGGAGAAACGTTGGAAACATCACAAAGTGTGGCTCAGACCCTGTAGAAACAAATAATGGTTACATTTTTACAAATTGAAAAAAGAAAATGAAAAAACATAAAGTACTTCAGTCATTCCAGAAATTCAAGAAGCAATTTTACCGATGTGATGAAATTCAAATGCAAGCTCTTTTTTTGCCAAAACATTCTATTTGTATCCAATTATAATGTTTATTTTTGGTTTGCGGTTGGTGTGATATACAGCAAAGAGAATGAAGAACCAATCAATGCAAGGTCTGGTGATGAGGAAGATGACGAGGTCTTCTTTGGTGTCGTCACTGACAAGGAGAAATCTAAGATGACCAAGCTACGACGCAGGACACAGGTCTTTGTTTCCAACTTTCGCAACTTGTCGTGGGGGAGTGGAACAGACAGCTTGGATGAGAGCTGGTCTTCACGACAATCACGTGACTCAAATACATCTCTGTCCTCTCCTTCCACTGAATGTGGATCTCTAGCAAGCTACAATGCTTCCATTCTAACAGACATAGGTACTTGGACATCCACTTTGGAATTTCAGTGTCAGTTTTATATTTACAAATAGGTCATTTGGGAGACATTTTGTGGCAAAGTTTTCAGCATTAGGGAGACATTGGCTTTTAGGGAGACATTTCAGTGTTCCTATGGGAATGTCTCCCTAATGACCCATTAGTGGTAATTATTAGTTTGTTTATTACAGAGCAAACTCTTAAGGTCTGGCCACTTTGCACTCAGGAAGTCAGCATGTGCTATTCCCCAGTACTACACTGCATGTTCCAGCCACAGAATTACATGCTTGCATATTTGGCTCGTCGCCCAGCCCCTGAACTGGGCACTGGGTAGGGCTAATGGCTTTGCACTGTGATTGGCTACATTTTGCATGACCTGTGTGTATGCAGTTATCACTTCCTGTTAGCGTAACATTATTACAATTTCTTGGTTCACCAATGGCAATGCTTGTGTAAATACGTGGGCAAAGTGTACATAAAAACATGGCCTTGGTACAGTCACAATGTTTTAATTAATCTTCTGACTAAATATCACTGATCACGTGTCTTCTGGCGATATATTTCAAGTCATTGGTGATCTTGATCAAGTTTGGTTGAACGAATAAAGGGCAGTGAGAATATTTTTGGAAATGAAGAAGAAAAAGACAAAAATATCAAATTGATAAGTGTAACGCATTGAGTGAGCTTGTGGGCCTGGCAGAAATTTCCTGGAACAGTGCTCTGCGTGTCGTTATCTGTGACCTCGTGTGACTTATTTCCTTCATTAAAATCTGTGCAAGGTTGTCGCGGCTCGGCCCTGGAGGGAGTCCCTCTGTGACACCGTGTGGCCGGACGGTTATGGGTGCGGTTACCTAACCGCACAATACGGTTTTCGGCTTTCTTTGCTATTTTTCTCAGTTCTGGCACACAGGGCACATACACGTAGTCTGTCGACCTAACCTACACCAACAACTACACGTGCAAGGCCATCAGCCCTTCCTAGCGCCCTGTTCGACGCTGGGTGACGAGCGAATGTGCATGTCAGATGCAAGCTAAGTCTGTGATTGGTCAGAACATAATGGGCAAGGCTTAATGGATTGAACCTCCTTAAGGTTTGGCATTAAAAACCGTGATGGATATACTTAGATAAAGAAAAGGGAAGAGAGAATGTGGACTTGCACAAGGTGTCTTCATGATCGCCTCATCGTACAGGAAAATAAAATCCCTTGGATTTTCTCTCAGCAGAAGGCGCAGACACACAGCTACATCCCAAGCCCTCTCAGCCAGCTACATGTAGGATAGCATCGTCATCCTCTTTGGACAGTCCGTCTGTCCTGGCCCATCGAGCAGCTGCCAAGATCCAGACGTGGTTCCGTCTGACACGCCAGGCTCAGGAGTATCAGGGAGCCATGAGGGAAGTACAGCGGCTGGAGGAGAAGACTGATGAATTCATCCAGGAGATCCGCAGAGAGAAGGAGAGAATTAGGCAGTGTAGCACTCCTGAACAAGGTCATAGCCACAGAGGTAAAGCCTAGCACATCTTTTACAACATTACCTGTAGTAACTACATGTACATGTAGTTCTTGGTATTTCATTTAAAAGTCTTAACCTGTTTGTGTTTGAATCAGTTTTATGACATACCTAACAGCTGCACAGTTCCCCTTTAAGGGTAAAATCTAATTCTAGTCACACAACAAGCCTTGACACATTTCAGGAAAATAACACTAATACTTGCTTGCAGGTAGGAATTACTCTGCAATGTGGTGAGTGTTGGGTGTGTAGATTGATAATTTTGATAAGCATCATATTTACAGGGCTATCACTGCTCTGCTTAGGAAGGTTGATGCAAAAATATTATAGGGTCTGTTTGAATAGTAACAAAATGATTATCAAACCATGATGTACATTTTGAGAGTTGCTGTACATTTTCAAAGAATCGGACTTGATCAAAATGGTTGGCAGAGCTGTTTCATGACCATTTTGAAATTTTGCACGAACCGCTTCAGTAAAATTAGTGATCGTCAGTTTGTTTGAAATGAATGTAATAACCACGCTGCAGCTGTGGAAAGTTTTATGAAATTGATCGCAAAAACATTGTGCAACTGTGTAACAAATAGTGTGTACATAAATACATGTACTACCCATGGCAGAAGTTACATTGTTTCATTACTGCTGCTGCTGGTTTTTGTAAATGCTGCAAATTTCTCATCTCCATGCCTCCCAAAAGGATTAAAAATGGGATTCATATTAAATTGAGATTTACATGTACTTTGCTTTATTCTCTTGTCAGGTTTATCTGTCATAAAACACAAATAATGACCTTTTAAGTATTGTTGGGCCACATTTCTTTCTGCTTCAGCAAAGTGCCAATGCGGTGCTGATGTTCTTAAGGTGTTTCCATTCTGATGTATGTAGATGGACGCTTGGATACAGTGCTGAGTTCGCCCATGGTAATGGTCCCTGGGCACAGACTGCATCTAACAGAGATATCGCCGCAGGAAAGCGCTGATGCTACTGTGCAGCAAGCGTCGCGCAGTCCAACTCAGCTCTGTCAAGATGACACTGAAGCTGTTGATGTTGTTTTCAATGCCACTGATGATAGCAACTCAATCAGTGCTACAAAATCTGGCTATATGAATGAAGGAAGCACATGTACCATTTTCTGCCCAAGCAAAGTTGATGAAGTGTCCTTCAAGTTGAATCCCACTCGGGCTAAAAATCTGCAAACAAATCCAACATCAACTACTTCAGGTGCAAAGCGGAAAGGTTGTGGCACCCCTAAACTTCCTGTGAAACAGTCACTCCAGTACCAAGACCACGCAGTCGACGGAAGAAGTTTTTTTGGTTCTCCTAGCTTTGCCCAGTCAGGTTGTACTAGTCGAGCATCATCAGTTTGCAGTGAAGGCTCTCTTTACCGAGGAGCAAACACCAAGGTTGCATCAGCCGTGAAGAGCCAAGCATTCAATCAAGATCCATTCTCTCTCCTTGGCACACCCTCAAGGCTTGGAAACATTGGGCAAACTGCTACCAACAGCCCTGCGTGTTTACAGGTAGGCAGATGGTTGGCCCACACCCCAGGCACCCCTTTGCAGCCACTACAAGTAAACTTGACTGCAGGTACCCTGTCTTCCTTTCCAAGGGTGCCATATGAACAGATTCAGAGCCCGACAGTCTTCTCCAGCCCCAGACTGTTTCCCACTACCATCCAAGCCGTGCAGTCCCAACAGTCTGTCCCCTCATCAATGCTGTTCTCTCCTCTTAAGCTTGCAGATCACAAATTGGTCAAGGATTGTAGCCATTCAGATGCACTTACAAGTTTTGATGTCCAAGGAACAGAGCTACAAACATCTCAGAAAACAACGGAAAGAGAAAATGACAAGTCTGTGTTTGACTTTGATAGTCAACAGCTTCCAGGTCTGAATGTGGCGACAGTCAAAGAAGATTCAGACTGTAGCACTCATCATCGCATGAGTGATTTCACCACATCATCTGCACCCTCAGACGGGGTACAGATGTCTCCAAATATAGGCTTCAGGAGGTACGCTCCGAAAGTGGCTATAGTCACACCCGGCTCAGCCCCAAACATGCCGGATATATCTGCTCAAGAAGCCCAAAGCAGCAGGTCTGTGTTGGAATGCAAGAGCACGCTACCAGCTGACATGGGATCCAGGAAGCAACTCGGCACGACACAAAAGGGTACAAATAGATCTCATCATTTCTTCCCATCGCCAGCAGTCAGGGATTCACTGGGAATTCAGACACTAGCGACATCTTTGACCAGCCCCACGGCTGATGTGCAAGACTCACTGAATGCCGCCAGACCAGAAATAGGTGATGAAGGGCAGCTGTGCATTAAGACCTCACCATATGTAGGCCCTCGAAGCTGTGGGTCGGCAAGGAGCAAGCTGGAACTGCTGGAACAGAAGAAGGCAGAGCTGGCCAGACTACGAGCTGAGAAGGCCCAGCTCAAGAAGACACTCAAGACAGAAAATGAATTGGTAAGATCTGATGGACTTCATATTCGTACTTTCAAAGTGTACCCGCAGTGTATTTAGGGATACATGTAGCTTTATACTTGAAGATAGTGAATCCTTAACCCTAACCCCCAAAGGGTTGCTGGCCCTAACCTTCCCCACTTTGTGCACAGAGGCTGTTGGATTTTGTTTTTCTGAGGTATGCCAACCCAATGCAAAAGCCAGCTGTTATGGGCCTACCAGACCTATCCCCACAGAATTAAACACTTTACTGCTGTTTAATTCTGTGTGGTTGGGGAAGGCCAGGGTTAACACACTGCTTCAGAAGCAGTGAGGGCACAGCAGTAGTGTTACGCAAGTGTGGTTCAATAACACTTTCTTATTGCTTTACATAAGTGTCTATGTTTGGTGGCACTTGCTTGAAGGTAATATGGACCATTTGTCATTTGCAATTCTTTTTTTTTGTAAAGCATCAATGGTACTGAAAAGTGCATGCTTAACAACTAAGCTGATGAAGCGTGAGTCGTGTCTGTGAATGCCGAATGCTTTAAGAATACCACATTCAGGTTCAAGATTTGAATTGAAACATTACAAAGTCTTTTTGGGAATTGGACGCTCCTGTGACGCAATTTCAAAATTAGTATTTGGGTCATGATTCTCATTCAGCCGGTTTGTAATGTACATGATATCATGTACTGACCCAGTCATTCACATGTGGTTAGCTACCATGAACACGTGTCCGTGAAATCATTCCTTTACAGACTAACTCAATTACAAGAATGGCAAATTTGTAAACTGTCTGAAAATGATTTTTCCCAGAAAAAGTACAGTATACCCAAAAGGAATAATTTCACAGGGAGTTTAGTGTTCAAGTACGAGTACACGTAAGCTTTTGAACAATAATTGAGTTGATTTCTTTTTGGACAGTTGCAAAAAGCCATCACAAATGATGTTGCATCTATACTTGCCAGCAAGCTGTTTGTTTTTTGTATTTCTAGTGCTTTGCCATGAAGCAAGAAATACAGGCTGCCTTGCGAAGCAATACCTCACAGACCAACCTTCCTAAGCATCTACTCAGCTTGGGTTGTCAGGGGATCTCTTCACTAACATTGGTGAGATATTCTAAGTTGATATCACAAGGCACTAGCTTGAGACTACAGATTGTGGGAGATATTGGTAGATGGCACTATGCGCTAAGCTAAGTCAGTTGGAAGAATCGAAGATTCAACCTGCCATTTGTTTGAATATTGCAATGTTTGGTTAACCCCTTGACAACGGGAATTTTTTTCCGAAAGCCGACTCCAAGAATTCCAGCCTCGCTTGGCCACGAAGGCCACCTGCCAAACCGCAAATTCTCGGTTTGTGGCCCTGCGTGCTCTGCACGCTTTGAATTACACAGTGAAAAGGCTGATTGTTCGGTGGCATGCGGCTCTACTCACGCTTCCACATTCCCGTTGCCTCTTTTCAAAGTGGGGACTATTGTGAAGCTGGTGATGATGCAAATTCAGTCTTTTCATTTCTGGGCTACACACAAAGGCCAATCACCATATATACAAGAGCCAGGGTCTGCCTTCTTTCACCATGTTCGCTCGAGCATGGGCCGAGAATAATAGCTGAAAAGTGGGCGGAGGATCTCAATTTTTACGGTGGCTCTTACTGTTGCGTGGCGCGAAGGGGTTAAATACCAAATTCCTGCCAATAAAACAAACAATGCATGTTTGTATGGTGGTCCACATGGTTGAGTTTCAGGAGAGTCGGAGTCCAACTTATGTTTTGTCCTAACTGGTGATTTATTCAAGATTTAGTCTCAGTCCCATTGATATTACATGTACATGCCATTTTGGGCTTTAATGTTGGCGTATGCATCAGCTGCCTTTAAGCCTCAACTCCTTGGTATGCTTTGAGAATGCAATTTGTAACTAATGAAATGAAAACTGGAGACATCTGATTCCTTTTTTGTTTCACTTTTTGGCAATTGAAAATGCTCTGAGCAGCAGTGTATTACTTGCCTGAGCACAAAGAAAAGTTTTGAGATAATATGGAAATCTGACTGACTGGAAGTGAAAGCAACAATGTTAATTTTTATGATTTGATTGATCTCTGCAGACTGATCAAGAGTTGGATATTGTGACACGGTTACACACCATCAGGAACAGTCGCCATGGCAACATGCAAGGATTAACCGCATCGCCTGTGGTCACTCAGACTCCCACCGAACGTGACAAAGGTTGCTTATCAATCTTTGACTATTTTATTGTCAAATAGGTTTGGTATGCACTGCCCTAAGAGTGCAATGGGAAAGAGTTTAGCTCTTAGTTTGCTGAAGATTGTGCAACAAGTTTTTTTGTGTTTATTCTCTTCATGTACATGTAAATCTGTGTGTTAGAAGTAATGGTCACTCTTGTGGGCAGTGTCTGGTATTAAAGCAGGGTCGAATCAGTTAAGCATTTCGGATCCAAAACATGATTAAGAAAAATTTAAGCGTAAACATCTTATCCAGTCAATTTTCAGTTCTACATATCATGTGAACATGAACAAACTGGGAAAGTTAGGAACTCTAAGGAGGGGGACATGAAAATACACGGCGAGTGTGAAAACATGTTAAAATTATTGCTGTTGTGTTGAGTCAGGATACAGGAGGAAAATGTGCTATCCATTGGGTATTATTGGAACAAACATTAGGCATTAGGTTGATATCACATCACATTTGATAAAGAATTCTGTTCAAATATATTTGTTTTATTCCTAGTTATTCACAGTAATCTCAAATCTCTAATCTGATGTTTACTCATTGGACTATGTTTGATTTGATTTTCATCACATTTTGTTCAGGATCTCTTCATCTGCGATGGCACTCCAGTCTGGTCACTGAGGTTCAGTATTTGTCAAGTCCAGGCCATCCTGTCAGAGTTGCCAGACCAATTCTAGCCAAACAGGTGGTTGCAAAAGTCAGATGAACAAATTATTTACATTGACGTTATTATTACCCCTGCTCATTGGGCTTATAAAGAAACATTCCTCTTATGTTGCCGTTATTGGTGTAAATTGCCAACTCAATCACAGGGGACATCTCTGTCCTGGCTACAGTTAGTGAGAGTGTACCTCAGCGAGCACACACTGACTGCTACCTCATAGATTCAGCCTGGCCCTGTAATTGGCACAGTGACAAATGTACCAGAATTTTGAGCAGGGCAAGCTAGAGTGTAAACCCACAGCACTTTGAAGTAATGTTCTTCAACAACAGTAACCTTGTCATGTTTTGTGTCAGGGTTTTTCCAGAGCAAGACATGTACCTGTCACCAGGACAGCCAGCCCAGCGCAATGAACGCTCAACAGACAAGACAGGCCACACCAACCCTCTGGTTTCGCTCAAACACCCAGAGACAAACTGGAATTTTGAAGGAGACGTTCAGCTTTGTGTGGAGATTTCAAGCCAAGTCACTTTGGACCATTGAGGCAGTGTGGTATTTCAAAAAATGCAAGATCATTAGAGAACAAAGCATGTGAGTGGATGGCCACACCCCAAGAGCAGATGTCATACTCGTATGCTTGTTCCTAAATGACCTGGGATACATTTCATGTTGGTGCATGTACTGTTGGAATACCAAACTGACTTACTAATGAATATTCAAATATTTATTGTTGAAATTGTTTATGTTGGGGTAAAAATCAATGAAATAATAGGGGACAAATTCCATTGTTCAGTCACAAAATTGCCTCCTGTAAGAACATTTCAAGGTGTTACAAATACACTAACAAAGCAGTCGATGCATGCGCTCTACAAAAAGACAGAACAATTGCTCTTGTGATCTCGCTGAGACTTGGGGAACAAATCAGCAATTAGGACCAAACTGTTGCACTGCCAGCCTTCTCCTTTAACGAAGCAGCAGACTCCTGTCATGAAACTCAACAGAGTGATCACCACACAAACATGCACGTGTTCTTTCTGCTTTTGTGGGAATTTTGAATAATGGAATATTTGAACGATCAAATATTAGAAAATTCAATTATTTGAAATGACTCAGTGTTAGGATCTATTGCCCAGATGGCTTTGTGGTTGGCAACTCTATGGATGTTAAAGATTTCCTTTCTGCCAGCATTGCCTCATCAGGCCTGTGAATCAACCTCATTCCCAGACTGCATGCATGCTGAAGGTCTTACGTTCTAGTTTGTAAAGCAGTCCTGATTTCAAGATCCAGGCAACTAATGTTACACTAAAATGTATGATGGGAATATACCCATTCCTCTGAACTGTATCATCATGATGAGACACATTTTTCTCTCTGTACATGTCTGTAATTATGTGTGCCATTTCAAGACTCACTGCTGTAGATGTGGAGCCATTTTGGCACACTACAGTTTTTTGTACGTGTCTATACTTCATTAGAAATATTTTGGTATTCTGGTAACTTTTGAGGACAAAGTATCAGGAAATTACATTTCTATTTGCTTATGGATATGGAAATTTGCATGAATGCCCAAAAGGTCCCTCATATGCCCTCAGATTAACGATGGCAGTACAAGACTGAACATGACGATAAAATGTATCAAAGATGACATTCCACTGCCACATTTGATTCCATGGACTCTGTAACTGGAGTTGTCTTTGGACAATCCTTTTTTCACTCCTGGCATGAAAAATATCAACTTAATGGATTTCTTCCCACTAAATTTCTGAACCCCCCCAAGGATTTACCACACCGTGTAGTAAGTAATACACACGACCCTGTACAGCTGACATGCAGTATGCACACACCACATGTCGGTTTATCACAGGGCATTTTGTGCAGTTTGCTGTTAAACGTTCAGGCATGATGTAAGTAGAAACAGAAATTACAAGATAGAGTTTTAGCAGCTGCTGTATCTATCTTGATGCATTTAGTTGACATGAATGCAACTGAAATAGAAACAAAACTATCAAATTCCACAGCTTTTGAAGTTGGATATCAAGTAAAGAAAGCATGTAATGAAATTGCAATTGACAACTACAAAGTGTGTGAAGTAGAATCGTGTTATTGTTATTTAGTGCTCGTGAGCAACAGAATATAGCATCAAAAATCTATGAGATTATAGTAACAATTAAATGTCAGCACAAAGAAATTGTCATGAATCCTTCATTATGTTTGTTGTATGACTAGAAGCATTCTCTCCATCCCCTTCCTATGCTAAACATGTTCACCAGTCAACTGAAGCTACTTCAAGTGATTCATGAAACACAAGGAATATTATTTAATTCAATGATATGTGCAACCCCGCCTCAATGATATGTGCAACCCGCCTCAATGATATGTGCAACCCCGCCTCAATGATATGTGCAACCCCGCCTTAATGATATGTGCAACCCCGCCTTAATGATATGTGCAACCCCGCCTTAATGATATGTGCAACCCCGCCTTAATGATATGTGCAACCCCGCCTCAATGATATGTGCAACCTGCCTTAATGATATGTGCAACCCGCCTTAATGATATGTGCAACCCCGCCTTATTGCCTCTGTGGTAATTTCTTGGTGGTGGATCGTAATGTAATCGTGTCTTTTCATAATCACTCTGAATAGATTGATGTTCTGATCATGCACACTGTGCTCACATGCGTGCTTTCCTTTCATGCACAGTGGACCTTGGGCCCCCACCAGCTCCATAGGAAAGTGTACATGTATTCTATGAAAACTGACGTCACTACATTAGCCTGTTGTGAACTCAATCAGACATCGTTTTGTTGCTACAAACATTGCAAGTTCAAGGCTACATGCTTACCAGCCTGTGTGTATTGAGCACTGCAGCCGAAAAAATATACATTTTTGGCTGACTTGTCTCGGAAAAAGGGGTGCTTTACAAGAACGGTATGCTCGATTTTGGTGCCAAAAATGACTGCAGCATTACTCTAAAAGCTCCTGAAAGCTCACCTGAAAAAAACTGCACTGCAGCAAAATTGCAACACTGTCGACTCCAGGTCTTTTATGGTTGTGACAAGCCTGTGTGGACAGCATGGTGTCTGCAATGACTATTTGGGAAATAGTTTTCCAAGTTGTGAATGGTGTCCAGTCTGACTATGCCAAACAAACAGAGAAATGGGTGGGTAGATGGCTGATGTACAAAACTTCTTTCAAGAGGTACTGACTGATTTTGCTATCACCAGGTTATGCTTTATTCCCCAATCTCATTATGATACAAGTTCACTATATACAGACTGAGAACTCAAAGTATAAAGAAAGACTTGTTAACCAACATATGATATGTTATACAGAGCAGGCTTGCTGTTTGCATATATAAAGACAACATGTTTCTGGCATATGAAATAACACACTTTCTCAAAACAACAGTCTTTCTGACAGCGCAATGCTGCAAAAATATTGCTGCCATTCAATCAATTTGGGAGTATAACCAGAAATCATACAATGGGCAAAACCAAACTGTAGTTTATCCTGACGATAGAAAAATAATGCCAATTTATACCATTCGTATTACTGTACTATCACACAAAGGATACATGTACAAGCCCACCCTTTTACTGGCTCCGCCCATCCACACACAGCATGCTGCCCTATAAGCACCAATGTCTATGGAACATGTAAGTTGAAGTCCAACTGCATGAGGACCTTAGCTATCTTGCTCACACTGCACACGTCAATGTTGTTCACATCTCTACTGTACATCAAAGTTGTACACCGTAGATGCGTGGAAATACATTCCAACATGAAAACATGCACTCCCCCTCCCCACAAAAAAGAGAAACATCAAAACAACAGAAACAAAACACGAAACAAAACCTTGAGCCAGAAACAATCTCTAAAGCAAAAACAAAAGAGAAACACAGACAAGAAATCAAGAGAGCACAAAACAAAAACTGAACTAACACAAACTTACAAAAGTAAGGCAAAATAGAATGCTGTTTAAGGTTTCTATACATTGGTGGGAACGGTATACACATTGGGAAAAAATGATTCACTCACATACTTGTACATTAATATATAATTAGGAAAAATCAAGACATTACATGTACATGCAAAGCATGTTTAATTAACTCAATTAACTTTCAATATTTCAATGTTACATATTTTGGCCAATATATCTGACAACTTAAAATGTAAATCCAATGACCTGCCCAAATACATTATAAACTCAGATAAACAATTTAACAATTTCCTAACCCAAAATACATGAAAGATTGCTAGTCAAAGACTGAGTGCATTACAAAATTCTAAATGGAATAAGTTCTTGAAGACACACTGATTGTCATCCTGATCATTCCAGATGACATCGGCTACTTCAAACCATGCATGCTCAAAAAGTTGCACAGCTATCAACGATCCATGGTGCATATGCCGACCTACAATAATACCCCAATGCTCCTAGATTCTTCAACATTCACTTTAATTTGAAGATGACTCTGGTAGACTTTGAAGGATTGAGGAAGAAGGCTCTTGGAAGAACAATGAGTGTGTTCTTAGGTTCTTCTTGCATTTCTCTCAGTGGAGAATATTTGAGGGTTCCAGGATACTCCCCAGAAAGTGTCTAGGCAACTGGGGCTCACGCTCCATAAGTGTAAACTCACAATTATGAGTTTAGTACCCAACAAACAAGCTCTCCCACGTAAGTTGGCCTCATATTGATCAAAAACAGCAACAATGCCTACTACTCAGTCTGGACACTTCAGAGCTATGGGTATTTTGGTCTTTGGTTCTTTTGGACGGATATGATGGAACTTTGGAACACACTAGCTTCAGGGCACTGAGAAATGAATGGAACAGTAAACAGCAAAAAATTGAAGATTTGTGTACATGTAAAAAATGGCATCTAAAATACACCATCCAACCTTTAATCAGTGTTTAATTACTCCCCTTACATGTATGTTTACTTGTGCAAGTGCATTTGACTCAAGTAACTCAACTAATGAATCAGTTGGGCAGGTTTTTCGCAGTACAATGCAAAAACATTGTGGATACTGTCTTAACACTGCGCAGAAAAGTTGACATTGCTGTGAGCAGGTTGCTGCAAACTGGCTCAAGTCAATTAAGCTCTTTCAAAGAAAGGCCAAAAATGCAGGTTTGGACGTCCATTGCTTTTGACAATTCAAATTAATTTTCAAATGTTGCATCTCTTCAACTTTCTCATTCTGAGCATATTACAGATAGTCCTCAAACAATAAAATTTAAAACAAACCAAACGAATAACGTTGTGCTGAAAGTTAACTCTGAAAAAAAAACAAACCCAAATGCAGACCTTTACACGGCCTGGACCGGCTGCACAGCAAAATACTGTACACATTGCTCTGGAAAGACATAATTGAAAAAGGTATCTCATTGCAGGAATAGACCTATACCACACACCTTGTTTACATGTGTGCTTTCCTATGGCAACGAGGTGCGACGTAATCCATCAGCACCCATAGGAAACTACACATGTAAACAATGTGTGATGTCATTATGCTTCAGGTCTATGGTGAGTTAATTTTTACTATTACTTTACTAACAAAGACTTGAGGGATATCATTTTGTTAAACTCTCTGAAAATCTGTCACACATGTCCCCTCCTTAAGGTTTCTGACAGACTTCAGCATCTCAAGTTTTCAGGCTTCCGCACTGTCAATACATACGACTCAGCATTCATCAAATTTCTGATCAGATCAAGTTTACAATTAGTACACCGCAGCTATAAAATGTCTGTGTATAAACTATTGACAAAGTTACTTGATGCACAATAATAAAAATAAAATGTAAAATTTATAGAAAGATCAGCAGTAGATATCTCATGAAAGAAAATCTTTATTATATGTACACTGACTGCATACATCGCCATGGAGACCACTGCCATTAAATTGAGAATCAGGCCCATGTTTTGTGTCAGATTTGAGGCAGGGTGCTTTATACAATCTGTGAAGTCACAGCAGTGTTGTGAAAGTTAAATGTCCAAACACTGTTTTATGGACTCCATGATGACGGGGAAATGGGGCTGGGTGACCACTCATGATGGCTGAGTGACCATTTACCCAGCTGTTACATGATTACTTAACTAACTGACCACCCCTGACAGGTGAGTGACCACTCAGGACAGCGCACACCTGGCATTCATGATTCTGCAAAGTGTTGTGTATTATTATTGAAATGATAGATCACATGATCAATGCAGCTTTCCATGGAGAAGTTGGAAAATACAGTCAAGGATTGCCGTAGCACCATGCAAGGATATATCTGTTTTCTAAGTATGTGTGGTTCCGAAAAGCTATTTCACCTTTACAAAATTGTTCATTTGCCATTTCTAGACTTGCATTTCATTTTAGATTTGTGGACAATGACTCTGTGCTCACAGAATTAGTCTATCAGCTCACTGCTCAAATTTCAAGGAACAGAACACTCAATGTCAAATGTCTAATGATACAACATAAAGTGGACTTTGACTTATATGCCAGGTTCTAGCATTACATATGATCTGCTCCTGCAGCCTACCATGTACAGAGTTCTCATTCAAAGTGTAACAGTCAAGCGTTGTGCAATGTGTTCCACATGGTCAGACAGTTAGGCCACCAGAAATGTGTTCCGACATACCCTCCATGGATTAGCTGGCCACGAGTGCTTTATCACAGTACAATATCTTAATTGAACAAGTTTTCCTTCAATGCATAATTTGGTACAAAGTCATGCCCCCAATTTACCAATGTCTAGCTTAGGAATTAACTGTCTCCACCACTGAAATAAGAATGGTATTTCAATAACATTACTGAACTGTCTTTTGATGACCACAACAGTACAGGTTGTTAAAAGAATAAACAATAAACAGAAATGTACGCCTCCATAAAGTTAATATGCTCCACATTTTTTTGTTTGCCAAAATATCCAAATCATTGACAACACTTAATTAGTATATTTACATCAAGTACAAAACCCCTCTCACAGAAAGTTGATAGATATCATTACACTTGTTGTTTCTTCTGCTGAAAAATATAACAATCTATGTCCAAGTTCATTAATTCTCTTGATTATGCTGGTTATTTACAAGTTCTTCTGACAACTCAAAGCCCATTCACTGATGAAAACCAGGCCAATTCTACAGAGCCACTTAATTAGGCCCCCCCAAAAATTGTTCTGACAATTTAAAAGGTAGTGGCCTTTGCGACTAGCTTATTCTGTTCTATTTATTGCATGCTGACAGGTTTGCTTGTGCGAGCTTGAAGTTATAGTACTCCAACAAAGATCCATCCTCACCAGTGTATTGCCAGAGTACGACCACTGCTGTGGATATATACTGGCTTACAAACTGTGTAACAGTTACCCTGAATCTGGATCATTCAACAGACATCTTTGCCGCACCTGAGTGCATGTATCAGCGTGGCATTAGACACTTCCTCTAGACAACTATCATTGATTACTACACGCTAGGTAGGCCCCCAGTAATGGTTCACAAACTCTTCCCATGTACTGTTCAGAGAAACTGTCAAGGTGACTTTGATCGTTGCTTCTGCCATTACCATTGGGCATCCCTGTGCCTATTTGCGTGTAATTGCACGATTGACCAGTGAACTACACTATGGATCAGTAACTATTTGCCTCTAGAGACAGTGAACGCATGCTTAATGCAATCACTTCCATGCAGAGACTCTGATGCTATGAATAACAATATGTAAAACCCCCAGCCACGTACCCATGTCAAGCCCTATGCACAAGTCAGCCTTAGAAATTCCCCAAAAAACAAACATTACTGGGATGACTTCAGCAAATATTGGAAACCATTCCCAGGTTTGCCATTACTGTAACTTTCACTTTGCCATATAAACTGGAATCAAGGTAATGGCACAGACCATTGACAAAATGAAATTGGAGGGCATACCATCAAGACAAGGGCAAATGCCTCTTTGGAGGACTCCCCCAAAATGGATTGTAGCCGGACGTACTACCTACTTCCAGAAGTTCTGATGCTCATTGATGATGAATTCTATGCACTGATTCTGATAGACCATGGACAAGGCCACATTGAAGCTCTCTTTCTTGGGCCACATAAGGGTAGGGCCGAAGACAATGGCTAGATTCTGAGGTAGCATTCTGTTCTTGTCCTTGTGAGCCACAACACTGCCGAGAGAGAAATGAAAAGGCAAGACCTTTATGTGACTAAGCAACAACTGTCTTCAAATTGAAGTTTTTTTGTGATTGATAACCAATTCGACTGAAAGGTTTGACAAAATGCAGGTGCATTTCTAAGGATTAAGACAACGTAATGAAATTGGCCCTATAAAATTGTTACTCCTCAACATAGGGTAGTGCTGTTATAGTGCACTCCGATGCTTAAACCAAGATTTACCTTAATCAGTAGTCTTTGTATAAAGACAAAATGCTACAAGATACCTCAAAATGAGACTTAAGGCTATTTTTTAGCATTTATGCTGTTTTAGCTTGCATTGCAAAGCACAAAGAAAGCTCTTTTTGTTTTAATATGTCACTTGGTATAGCATCCTGATAAAATGGATATCAGAGAAAAATGTAAAAAGTTCACAAATTTTAAAATTAGACAGTGTGAAGCAGTTTTGATGGGAAATGAGCCCGTTTTACTATTTTCTTACCAAATACTTGAAAGTGAAGGAAAACCAAAAGGTCAGTGACAGGACAGAAGAAAATGCTTCAAATTGATGTTCTTTTGCACTTGTCAACAAGCTGGGGAAATATGGTGTCAGTAACTTGCACGTTCTCAAGAACCATTTGGATTTGTCACAATTCATGCCAAGTCACATCTGACGTGAGCATTACGGCTGTGACTTATCACTTTGGTGCATGCATGACAGAGGCACAGCCGCTGAATATGCCCAGTATGGCCTCACATCCAAGATGGTGGATGGAAAATGGCTGCGGGAGATGCGACTGGTGCAAAGAACTCACATAGATATCTTTTGATAAACACTACTGCAGCCAGGTTTGTGAAAGATCCAACAATTATTAATTTACGGCAGGATGGAGTCCTTCAACCCTAATCCCAATGGGATTCTCAGCAGGCAGTCTGCTAAATGCAAGAGCATGTCACAAAGCTGAAACGAAAGCAATAATACTGAATGTAACAGAATGCATGAAACTGCACGAGTGGATTTTATGGCACTGTGCAGTGCACTGGAGCAGCACTAGTCTTGGCCAGAGCTGCCAACCTCACTTGACCAAAAATCTTATGGTTTTACCTTGAAAATCCTATTTTCTGAAAAAAATCCTTTTCTTCACTGTTGCACTGTTCCCTACACTGAACAATCAAGAGAGCGCGATGCATAGTCTGGGTCCAAGACGAACTGCACAAACGAAGCAGTAATAGACAATAGAGGGCCTCGTGGATGGACATCGCATCATGCATGTTGCATGCATTTGCATGGCAATTCCGACTCGTGAAAAATGTCAATTTTCAAGCCAAACAACAGGTAAAAATCTAAAATAAATACAAAGCTTATTTTTTTTGTAAATCGTATTTTATTGACAAAAATTGTAGTGTGGTATTGTCACTGTAAAATTGTACGAAATACGATAAAAGGTTGGCAGTTCTGCTTTGCCCTTTAAGTTACACAGTGCACTCTTCTACTCATGCTCGCTGCTGAAAGCAATAATGTAAAACAATTTTTCATCAGTAGTGCATTCTATTGCCATTAGCAGGTAAAGGGTTATGTACATGTACAATATTCTTCTTGACAAGCTTTGAGTGGGGTATCCTACACCACATACTTGTTCAGATGTCTAAAGAGGACTTTCATGGTCTCCTGGTTGACTCGAGGCAGGGAATTAATTACGTCCTGGAAGGCTTTCAGTTTGGACTTTCTGTCAGGCTTCCCTGCAGTCAAGGAAAACAAAAGCATGTGTAGTTGGCAGTTGGGGAGAAATGCCCCAAGCATTAAAATAGGAGTAATTTCTGTTACTGATGGTCACTTTATGAGCATATCTGTTATGTAATCGTGGTCTGAGGGGATCACACAGATAACATTATCAGTCTGTGCACATTCAGTTGAAAATTAATCCTGCACATTCGGCACAATTCATGTGCACAACCCCGCGTATGCTCATGGCATGAACTTTATTCATGCAATAAACCTTCTGCACAAGTGAAAAATCGAAGGGCACGGGCAATGCTTCAACATCAATGGTGCCTGGCATACATGTGAGGGCCAATGAGGTTTGGACATTAATTTTCAAGTGGAAACTGCCTGTATTTCATCTCAGCCAAGCAAGCACACACACAAGGGATGATAACACTGTGCCTCTCAGACACTGTGCAGTCCCTGATGACACTTATGCTACAAAATCATGACCAGAAGCACTTGGGTTGTTTGACATCGTATGTGCCAAGCTGATGGACTGACCAAGGGACAGACTTACTCATTGCTTCCATGAAGCCATCATAGCCATCAAATGTCACCAGTGGCTCAGGTAACTCTCTGAAGTACAGCTTGAGTGCTCCTGCGATGACATGGATGTCTTCCTTCCATGGTGATGCACTGAAATCAACTGGCTTTTCTGTACCCCAAAATATACCATGACTTTAATCAAGGTCAATTACGTAAACATGCTAAATAACTACATATGTACTTGAGCATGACATCCTTTTATCTAAATATGAGGTCCTGAGTTTAAGTGATCACAATTTTCTTATTGAACGATGTTGAACATTTCAGGCATTTCCTAAAAATGATGGTGCCTGTTTGGATGCTGCAGGCAACACCATCAATGTCCTAAATACCACTGCTTGTGACAGACTCTGCACTAGATGACACAATAAACAGTCTGATTAAATGTTAACCTCTTGCTGCCGGGGGGCAGTTACCAATGTTGATGATGCTGGTCCGGGATAATTATCATTTTTTTCTGTTTTCAAAATTCGTAAAAAATTCCTCTCTTCATTTACTGGACACTTACAAACACGTGAAGGACTGTCTCGTGTCCTCTCTAGCCTGACAGACAAAATCTATTGATGCCCGAGTATTTCAGCGAGGCCTGCAGCCTTGTAAAAAGAGCCCAGATTGTGCGGTGTTATATAAGTTTCTTTTGTTCACGAACCTGGCTCAGTGTGCCGCTGACCTCTTTTCAATAGGGGCCAGATTAGCATGCAGAAGTGCTATGTGGCTCATCGCTGCGGTGGTGGAGTGCTTTTGTCCCTGGTGGTAATCCGCTCGCTCTAAATGCCCCAAACCGTGGTATACCGTTTCGAAACAAGGCTGGATTATCTCCACTTCTGAGAGTGAAAAAATGTTGGTAATGCCCAGCATCTTGGTCTTTTATTCCGAGTACGGTCTTTTGTTACAACGCCCTGTTCCCTTTGTCCGAGTTTGGAGACCCCGGCCAAGCGTATAAAGCATACGTGTCCGGATCCGGAATCCCCGGCAGGAAATGGTTAAAAACCTTTGATTTCCAAGTACAGTGGAATGCCGCTATAACGAACACAACGGTCCACACTAAATGTTCAGTCTAGCGGACGTTTGGTATAGTGAAATTAACTGCCGAATGTTTCGTTGTCATGTTGAATAGCGTCCTCTCTTGTCTAACCAAAGTGCACCCTCTTCTGACACTATGCTTCGCTGTTTTCCTGATTTTTTGGCATTGCACTCACGTTCAAGGTTTTTTTAAATATTAAATAACAAAATTTGTTTCAAATTTATCCTTGTAAAGTCGTGAATAATCTTTGTTCAGCTTAATGTTGTAATTGTGAAAATAATAAAATCAACACAAGTCTAATAAATGACAACATGATGAAGGGAAGGGAGAAGGAGGTGCTTGTGTTTATTTCTTTTCCTTTTTGGGGGGAAGGGAATGGGGCACAGAGCAGCTGCAGGGGATCTATCTGTTTTTTGAACATATGTTGGTTCTGAAAAGAACCGTTTGCTTTGAAGTTCAATTTGATGGAGTCTGCTTACATCTTGAAAAAGTCTGTCAGCTTTTTCTGCTTCATTACCTCATCTCGCTTCTGTCAGATGACATTCTTGATGTGCTGCGAGTTGATGATTGTTATGGGGTCAGTGTTTTCCTGAGATTCCAAGAAGCGCAGAACAAGGCCCAAACCTGCCAGTGCCTCAGTTGCAAGTGGGGTAGGCTCTGGTTTATCATCGCTGTCATCCTAAGCGATCGGATCTGCCGCTGGAACGGGCCCTCCTGTCACAGCCTGCACGATCTTGTCGTCACTCCATTCCATCTCAGCATCCGTTGGCAAATTGCCATCGAGGGCTTCCCATGCAGCTATAACTGCCGGTTCACCCATCCCTTCCAAGTTCCGTTGGTTTCCAAGTTGCCGAACCAGCTGTGTGGGGGAACATCATCATCATCTTCTTCTGCCGGATTGTTGCCTTGAACTGGAGTGCCGAGGGTCTTCTTCAAGGCGTCTTGAATGGATTTTGGCTTGACTGCTTTCCATACTTCTGTGATCATGTGGCATACGTCCTTGAGAGTGACGGACTTCAAAACTGAAGTCAAGTCCGTGTCCACATTGTCGTTGTCTAGTACCCGGCAGAGAAGATGTTTCCGATAGACTTCCTTCATGCCCTACATCACACCGCAGTCCATCGGCTACATCTTCGATGGAGTGTTTGGAGAAAAGAATTTGCATTGAATTCCCCGACAGCGGCTCACGAGGGGGTTCTTGGGCATGTGTCCAGAGCAGTTGTCAAGCAGTAGAACTGCCTTATGAGGCAGGTTCTTCTTTGTCAGAAATTGTTTTATTTGTGGGACAAACTCTTGGAAGAACCAGTCTTTGAACAGTTCTGAGTCCACCCATGCATTTGCTTGGCTCTTGTAGACCACGGGCAAGATCTTGTGATTGATGAGATGAAAACATCATGGGTTTCTAGCCTTACCCACCATCGTAATTTTCAGCTTGAGGTCATCAGTTTCATTGGCGCAGCAGAGTAGTGTCACCCGGTCTTTCGCCTGCTTTTGGCCTGATGCGTTGCTCTCACTACTATGGGCGAGAGTTTTGTTGGGCAGCAGTCCCCAAAACAAGCCAGTCTCGTCAGCATTGTAGTGCTGCTCTGGCAACAGTTCTCGAGTTTTGGAACTCGGACATGGAGCCTTCACTTGGTGAGGACAGGCACTCTCCTGACATGGCAAGTTCGCGTATCCTGTGCCTTTCTTTGAATCTCTTCAACCAGCCAGTTGAAGCTGCAAATGCGCTGCCTTCACCATTGATGCGTCTCTCAAAATAGACAGCTTTCTCAGCAAGGAGGGGCCCTGAAACTATGGCTCCTTTCCTGAGCTGAGCCTTAAACCAAGTGAAAACAGCATTCTCTACTGCCTCACTGTTAGCTTTCTGCATCCTCTTCCGCATCATGCCAACTGGGGTGTCAATCTAGCTTCTCAGAAATTCCTCGATCTTGTCCCACTGCAACTTGTAGATTTCATTGACCGTTGTGTGGCCAATTCCATATTCTTGAGTGATAGCTGCTTGCGAGGCTCCACCATCAATTCTCTTGATCATTTCTTGCTTATCAGCGAGGGTCACCATCTTTCTCTTTCCCATGACAAGCTTGGATGACTTTGGAATATGCAGCGGAAAAGCGATAAAGGCGTAGATGTGTACTCATGCACTGCAACCAGCAGAGTGGGAAGATTGTAAGCTATTTTGGGCATTTGAACCTTTTGAAAGCGGCCGTCTTCAAACTCAAAAATCAAAGCTACTGCTCAGAATCGATCTCTGCAGCTGTGGCGAATCTCGATGACTTGTGTATCAGTGGCACCCTCTTTAGCCTATTGTTAGTGCAGTGCTATGGTGCACGTGCAGTTTTCCTCTGTACCCGAATGCGGAGTCGCAAAACCAGTGTCCATTCAATTCTGTTGTCTAATTAATCCGGCGTGCTGTGGCCGTATTACAAGACGACTTTGAACATGTGCCGACCAATGACTCACGTACCCAGTTTCTCAGCTAGCTAATTACAATTAATTCTTCAACAACTAGTGGCTTTCCCTTCTAATCCTTGGGGAAATAATGGCCACTTGTTACTCTCCAACATAAAAAACCTGACTGTTTTATCAAGTTGACGTTCGGGAATTACAAACAGCTACTGCATAATGTTCGGTAGGTTTTGTGTACAAAATATTGGGAGCCAAGGACGATGTTCGGTACAGCAGAATGTTCGGTAGCGCGGTGTTCGGTATAGCGGCGTTCCACGGTATAACTAACAAAATGAGAAACAGGAAATGCTGGTAGTCTGAATGTCCTACCTTGATCCACAAGGAAGCGAAGTTTCTGGATGAGGGATAAGTTGCCACTGACTCGATAGATGCCGTCCATGTGTAATCCAGACTTCTCTATCAAGGCAATACAATCTGTGACAAACTTGGGTACCAGAGTTCTCTGCTGCTCACACAAGGCTTGGATATGACGACCAAACACATCCTCCTCTGTCCAAAACAACATAAAACAAAACAAAACAAACTAAAACAAAATCACATTGTTAGGTCAGAAATAATAAAGCAGGGGCAGACCTTTTTTATCTTCCACCGAGATGACGCAGTTCAGTTGGAGTTTGGCCACTGACTGTGGTGTTCATATTTCATTTACAAGCCTGGAATATAATACAGTCTTTGGGATTTCAAGGTCAAGGAATAACATGATTTACTTTGCAACAAGTTTTTCTACTAAACTGATTTTACTCTTAATCAGTTCCATTTGCAAGTTCTGCGAGTTCAGTGCAAAAACAAAGAGGCAAATATGATGTACATTTCTGGACGTGCTGCTTACAGTGATCTTGACACTGATTGGTCTTTATCATTTTCGGACAAAACATATCAAAACTGTTGTAAATTACGCTTAAAATGGTGAGATCATACACTTTGTTTCGTATCAAGGCTTGCCTACCTAAACAGTCATTTAAAATGCAGACAGGGAGGATTTCAATTGTTTCAAACATTCTGGGTGCAATACAGCATCATTTTCTGTTGCTCTTTAGTGGACAAATAAGCCGAACAACTGGGTCTAAAGTAAGGTGTGTAAGGGTCAGAAACCAGGGTCTTATTTGGCTAGACAAATTGCCTTTTACAACACAAAGCAGGAAGAAATGGACAGAACGTCCCTAGAGATGACAAGGTGGCCAGTGAGCCCACCTTTAATGATTCCTTGTTTCTGCAAGGCTTCCATGGTGGGTCTCTTGGTGATAAAGCTCTTCAGCTTGTTCTTGATCTTCTTCTTGTCTTGTCTGGACTTGCTGCTGATTTCCACCAGGTTCTCAGGTCCTGGAACAAACACAGGATTGGATTACTCAGAAGCAAATATGAAGTACATGAACCTCGTAGGCATGTGCCTATCTGCAACTAAATGATGTAGTAATTATCACCTCTTTCCCATCCTGGCTGTGAATTTTTTTTTTCAAAAGTTGCTGTTAAGGTTATGAAAGGTCAAAATGTAACCCACCATTCCAAACACCAGATTGATAAATTGTAGGCGTATATTTAAAAAATGATACCAATATACACATGAACAATATATATACCACTGATTTTACTGCCTGAATCTACCAAAGCTTTCATAGAAGACAAACTTGTTTACTTTGGATTTTTTTTTGACAACACAGAATGACAGAGTGGAAAGGAGTTGTCAAAACATAAAAATTACCCACTGGTTTTGGAATGGCGGGTCACAGACAACTTGTCTGTCCAGCACGAAAACAGAAAGCCCTTAATCCTTTGACTTGATCGGCACAAGAAATATAATCTGACATCAAACTCTCATTTGAATGCAAATTAACCACTTCAGGCCGGGTGCCCGGTACTGGAGACACAAAGCGCGGCCCATGAGGTCAGGGCATCCAAGATTGGAACTTTCTTAAAAAAAAAAAAAATTGCAGGGCGTTTTTTAGAAAAGTTTACTTGCTGTCTGTCAAAAAATTTGGGCCATCATTGAAGGTAAGTCCATCACTGATGGCCACAAATGGGCTCACTGGTCCAGAAAAGTGGGCCCTTATTCATGATGGGGTGGCCGAACTTGGAAACAAAACACTAAGCTGCTGGGACTTGCCAATGAAGGTTCATACGCTATCAGTGCAGAGTGCTGGCCATTAGCAGAGGTAATCCATCATTTAAATATGGCTTTTGCCCTTTTCCACCATATATTTATATAATCCGTCATTGTTTTGAAACAGTATCATGGTTTGCCACTGCCAGCGCCCACAAATTATCAGCGGGACTAAAGCGTACCCTCCAGTGCTCCAGTGATTAGCGATATGATACTGCTGCGCACTCGAGGAATCTGGTGGCATTATGCAGGGTTCATTGTACCAGTGTGCCCGTTGAATGGCCCCATTCCTCCTCATGACCCATGCGCTCTGCATAGCAACACTGGCCATCCAGCGTAGCAACGCACTGGGCTAAGTCCTGGAACAAAGAGGACATTATGCGACACCACATACAGCGGGCTCTTTACTGGGCAGCATGCGTGGCTGCAATACTCGCGCATCAACGGAGGTTGCCTGTCAGATTAGAGTCGCCACAGAACAGTCGTTCTTTTGGAAGAATTTTTGAAGAATTTTGTGAAAACAAAAAAAGAATTAAAAAGCACCCGATCCAGCAGCATGAACATTGACAACTCGGCCCAGTGCAAAGTGGTTAAGACAGAACTAGCTAAGGCTTCATCTGAATCTTCATCTGTTGTCTAGAGCTACATGTAAGTCTTGGTCTTAGCTCCATTGAAAATGTGCGGAGACGGGAAGACAATAGACCTAGCTGTAGCTCTGGAAGCCTGTTTCGGACACGGCCTAACTTGCAGTTGCCTCCAGACCCTTTGGGACTAAATTTGTTACATAAAATACATGCCATCTATAAAAAACAGAAATGGGCCATTCTATAAATTCAGGGTCCAAAAGTGTGACATTTTTGTGTCCCTGTTACACCTTACCAGAGTAAATTGACATGGAATGTCACCAAAATTGATTTCAAACAATTTCTAGTTGTTTGGCGGGTTATTTGCATTAATTTGCTATTCTTGGAGATTACAGAATGTGTTCTGAACAAGCGAAACATATCTCAGATGTGACAGGGACAAAAAAAATATTGGGCCCCTAATTTATAGAATGACTCAAAATACAGCACTACTTGTTTATTAACCCAAATTCTTCAAAATAAATCAAAAGGTCTGAAAGATTTAGAGGAATAAAAAAGAAGTAGTTGTAGCAACTGATGCTATAGAAGTAGAGGGGCTTACGCTCCTTGTAAGTTTAAGCATTCATAGAGAGTCAATGGTTACATGCATAGAGGAGGATCCCAGATGAATCATGTAAGTTCCCAGCTTGAATGTCCTAGGGACCTAAGCTCCAAGCAGTAATGCTCTTACTTGGTTTGGGGGACGTAGGGCGTTGGGCCGGGAGAGGGGAGGTGGGTCGAAGGCTTGGTCCATCACTGGATGGGGACTGGGTATCATCAGCGCTATTCTGTCTCCTCAGTGAGTGCTGAGATGTCGGAGGCTACAGGGGAGGAAATGAAAATGACAGACAGTGACATCGATTAACATCGAAAAGAATGGTAAAATGCCCTATGGCAAAAATGTGTCATCTGTCCATTTCAAAGTTCAAGTTGAGAAGTCCATCCTATACGCATGCTTGTTTCACTACAGGTGAAAGATTCAAATGTTTAATTCTTAATCTTCCCAAGCATGGGCCATATCGCTGTGTGATGAAGTTAAGTTAATTGAGTTAAATATTTCCAAAAAAATTGTGGAAAATTTACCCATAAAGATTGAAAGTGAGACAAGCGGTGAAGTCAAAAACAAAGGGACAGTGATGAACACTTTGACAAGTTCAACTGGCTATTTGGAAAATCTCTACAGAATTCAAATGTTATTTGATCCTATTAGGTTTAAAAACAAAAAGTGCAGCCATTATGCCTGGTTTAATATATATCAGTTGTCAAGCAAACTGAGTTTTGTTCTTTTGTAATTGTAACACGGGAAAGAGGAAATGAAACTTGAGATCCCAACCTATAACCATAAAGAATACCGTATCCAGGCGCATGCAACTTGGACTTTCTCAAAAAAAAAGGAGGAAATTCAGTGGCATGAGTGTGAAGTGAAAAGTTGCATTCTTGTGTATCGGTTCTCCACTGACAGAGTGATCCAGCTTTTGATCAGTGAGCTCCTATCTAGTGAAATCAGCCGATCCAAGGAAAAGTTGCATTCTTGTGTTATCGGTTCTCCACTGACAGAGTGATCCAGCTTTTGATCAGTGAGCTCCTATCTAGTGAAATCAGCCGATCCAAGGAAAAGTTGCATTCTTGTGTATCGGTTCTCCACTGACAGAGTGATCCAGCTTTTGATCAGTGAGCTCCTATCTAGTGAAATCAGCCGATCCAAGGAAAAGTTGCATTCTTGTGTTATCGGTTCTCCACTGACAGAGTGATCCAGCTTTTGATTTGTGAGCTCCTATCTAGTGAAATCAGCCGATCCAAGGAAAAGTTGCATTCTTGTGTATCGGTTCTCCACTGACAGAGTGATCCAGCTTTTGATTTGTGAGCTCCTATCTAGTGCTGCAGTCGAACTGCCAAACCGAACCAAAAATCATCAAACATGGCACTTTCGAACCAAACCAAACTGGTCGGTTTAGATGTTTGGCTTTAATATGGCATGACATTGATAGCGTACGGAATGCACGCACGAAAACACAATGAAAAATGGATAATGAGTTGTGCTGAATCAGTGCCGCTCCAGCCCTTGGCACATGTGCTATTAACCCTAACAGTCCCAAATCCTCCCATTTCAATACAATTTTACATACACCCTTGGGTGTTAGGGTTAATTAACTGCACACGTAAATACATGTATAGTTAACTTACCATGGCCCTGCATCACGCTATGGTTGTAAAAAGCATGTGGTGAGAATTCACTAATAATCAACCAAGAACATGCAACGTACAGCATTTCCGCTGCACAACAATTCTAAATTCTCACTACATCCAACAGTGCTTATGTACACTCAGATTTAGCATTACGTTTGCCAATCTCCGATAGCCACGCTGTCAGGTTCCATATTAGACCAATGATGTCATAAATGGCCATGCAAAACGAATTTCGATTGGATGCTGATTACAATCGGACTTGTACTCAATCAAAGGCAACTCCAGAAGGAAAACTGATTTTGCCAGGCGGGCCGAGCCGGTGTAGTGCGTAACAAGATTTGCTTCACGCGGTGGCCCAACTTGCCTTCCGTTGATCGCGTATGTTTGAAGCATGATCAAAGTAATAGTGTGAATACGTTGTAATACGTTGTTCGCAAATCTCAAATAATAAATGCCATTATCCGTTTGAAAAAGACTGATAGAAAATTGCCCCTTTGGACACATGGGACAGAATGCTGACTTGATACCAAGGTTCTTCTTCTAATACATCAAAAGCCATGGTTTGGCAGCTGACTCTGTTTCTTGAAAATAACCAACACACAATTCGTTTGAAATCTTATTTGATCTTGTATCCTGTAAACTCCTATTTGAGCAAGCTGTTTTTTCTGTTTTCACATATCCTACGTCCGATCGTTTTGTTGAGTCAAGCGTGGTCCAAACACAACCGCTTTTGGTTGGCAAAACATGGTCTGAAACTGTCACACCTCCAACGGTAGCTTTCTATGGAATTTTAACTCCTAAACAAACTTTGGCGAAACAGTTCAGAAAAAAAAACATGTTCCCATTGAGGTTGCTCATGGATAGGGATGGAGAGGAGATTCCTTGCATGTATTAACGTAGTTTACACATGGAAGTACTATACACGGCATGGTTGTAGCGTGCTCTTGGATGTCTCAATGCGCATTGTATATACAGGTACGTACACATGTCTGAACCCGAACCGAACCAAAGTTCGACAAAAAATTTCTAAACTGTGTTTGAACCGAAGTCGAACCTTGACAGCTACTTGCAGCTCTATCTGTCAGTGTTTTTCAGGTTCAATTTCAAAGATACTTTGCACAGAACTTTGCGAAACACAGAAAATGTTTGCTTGGCAAGCATTAGCAGCCAAAATGTCAACGCCTGTGATAGGGCTGTGCTGAATATTCCACTAAATGAATATTCAACCCATTATTGAATATTCAAATCTTTTTTTTGAAAATTGAATATTGGCCATTTCCCCTAATGGTTTATTTTGAGATTGTTCCTGGTTTGCAAAGGGAAACTTAGCCCACTCTGATGTTGATTTAGTCTTGTGTGTTCCTATATGTCTTACACATACACGTAGAGTACATATACATACATCCTCCTTTAACTATACTTATATGTTTGTAAGATTCTCAGAACAACAAGTGACAGGTCTTACATCCGTGTTTTCTGTTATCTAAGTATGAGCTTCAACATCTGGAAATGTACATGTACATTACTATTCTCTTATCATTGGTTAAGCCACATTACAGACAAATATTGGCACATAAACATGTTACGAAAAATATGTAAGTTGGCTTGGTTAATACAATGGTGGGTGGAACTGATTATTTTCTAACGTTTAGAAACTAGCGACTGATTCCATTGATATGCCACAAAGATTCAAGCAAGCTAAGTCTGCAAAATGAACTCTGCTTTGCGTTAAATGGTTTGAATGTAAGTCTCACTGAATTAAAGCCAGCAGGTTTGGGAACATTTTGCAAACATGGGTTAAATTCTAATTTAACAGTGTACCAGTGTTTTATGCTCAATGATGGGTTTTGGAGGATTCAGGAGGATTTCAAGCAAAACTGCGAAGGGAATTACATGTAGGTGTAAGAACCCTTCCTCTGTGTTAATTCTTAATCAGTCAGTAAGACATGCTAATAATGCTCTCTGAATGGAATGCACACAAGAGGATATAAAAGCTGATTAGCAAAGATCCACATGGAGCAAGCTAGAGAGTGCATCAGATGATGGCAGGCCACTCATCTGCTTGTCAGAGGATTACATTCCTGATTGCAACACTATAAATGTACTCCCATGTCTCATAGAGGAAGGACACAGGACGAGTTTGAACTGCCCGGGCTATAACATCTGGCCAATTACCGCTTTCTGGCATGCCTGGTATGTCCATGGCCAAAGCGCAGCAAGGTCTTGCTACACTGCCGCAATTTTTCGCTGGTAATCTGCATCCTTAAACCTTTGTGTGCTGAGGTATAGGAAATTCAATATTCATGCATTTGTTGGTACTTGGCATGATCTCATAACAACATTACCCTGTGTGCCCTGAATGTACATGTGCAGTCATTAGCCTTAATGAATGCTTTCTTCTGGAGTTGTTTTCGGGATAAATAGCCCCATTGTTTACAAGATTTTGTGTTTTGTTTGAATCAAGACAAACAAACAAACAACAGTTCAGTTCTCTTAGTGGTTGTTCAGCCACTCATTATTTGGTATCAATGTTAGATAGAATTTATCTTGACACTGATAAAGCCCAAAACTCTGTTATTGTTGCTACAGATTTTTCCAAAGCATTCGACCGAGTGGATCATAACATTGTTGAATCCTGATAAATGTCATGCGATGACTGTTTGTTTTCAAAGGAATTCTACCTTTGGTTCAGACTTTAAAATTGGTACCTCAGTCTTGGATCAGGTGAACTGTATGAAAATACTTGGCATCCACATTCAAAATAATCTCTGATGGGATACTCAAGTGATTACTATGTGCAACGCTTTTAATCGCAGGTTGTATTTTTTACGTCAACTCCAACAGTGTGGTTTACCTACTGAAAACCTTGTGACTGTTTACAAGCAATACGTTCGACCCACTCTTGAATATGCATGTCCAGTTTGGCATTCTGGGTTGACTAGGGATCAAAAAGAGCTGCTCGAGAAGTTTCAAAAAAGAGCATTCCGCACAATCTTATCGGTTGATGTTATTAGTAAAACTTCATACGACTTCATGTGCGACACACTGCAACTTCCCTATCTTGAAGAAAGACGTGAGCAGATATGTTTGAATTTGGTAAAAATCTCCTTTGTTCTGAGAAACATGCCAGTTTGCTCCCCCCGATAAGGTCAAATAACCTCCAAAACACAAACCCTTCGTCCATCCCTAGATGTCGTACAAACAGGTACAAAAACAAAGCCATCCCACTTATTGAATGCGAATTGTTAATAGTTTTTTAAACTCCAGTTTTAACTTTGATTGTTGGAATTTTTTGTTTTTGAATCTGCAAATTTTGGGTTTTGTTTGTAATTGTGTAGTATTAGTCTGTTTGTTTTTATCTAAGCTTTTTTGTTATTCAATTTCTTAATTCTATGTGATTTGTACTTAATTTTTCCTTCTTCTTACATCTCTTTTTAATACCCTGATTGTAAACTTACCCTGAATTTAGCCCCTTGGGCTGCGATGGGAAAGTTCGATAAACCAGAATAAATAAATTTAAAAAAATTAATAAATATATTACTGCATTGTACAAAAGTGTATTTTAGATTTCATGATTCCTCCCTGTGATGAAATAGCACATTTTGTTCCTTATGTACTGAGCTTTCCAGTGGTGGTCAACGCTTTGTTGACCAGTCTTAGCCAAATTCATACCAAGTCTTTGAACACTGATGTATTGGAAAAAGAAGAATAAAATTCCAAACTTTGCATGGATAATGGAACAATGTATCAAAATAAAAAAGTGTATTCAGGATGGCAAAAGTTGGTCTAATATCAGGGATTTTTCTCTCTCTATTTCCTGGACACAGCAATAATTTGTATTTAATTGCAAGCAAAAAACTACAAGAAGTATCGCTAAGATATTACTGGCCCCACTTGTCCGTCTAAGATGTAGACAGTAATTGGGCATTTTTGGAATGTTTTCTATCATTCGTCTGACTCGGCCGCTCATAATTAATGGGGACACACTCAAAAGTCCCCACAATTTGGTGCAAATTTTTGTAAGGACCGGTTCATACTGCAGGCAGACAAAAACATGAAGTGAATTTTTCCCTAACCTGAAATTTGTTGGACTTCTGAAGCACAAGCATTTGATCTGATGTCACAATTTCACAGTCGCGTACTCTTTCACATCCAGGGCAGGCATAACTGGCCTTACTTAAATCTTTCCTACATATTAGCTCTGGCCAGGAAATGAGTGAAGACAGAGCACCGTATACTCTCCTTACACCAAATCCATAATACCGCTATGTTGATGTGACTTACCAGTGATCGCACTGCACCATTGATCGCTGCATACCACAGATGTGTTTCTTCCTCCGTGTCAGCCATCAGCCAGTATTCTTTATCCAGTGATGTCTTTAACTATTGGAGAGATCGTAACACAGTGAACGGTGAATTCGAATGCACTCACAGCATACCACTTTTGATGCAGGAATCAGGACTGTGGAAGCTGCCTCTAGCTCTTTAGGTATCTGGGAACAAAGTCACATTTGTGAGTCAAGCTCCAAAGTTCAAATGAGAAACAATTCAGCGATGTAAAATGTAGCAATGAGTTATTAATAATGACTGAATGCAAACACTAAAAAAACATTACTTGGGGGAAGTAACAAGCACAAGGAAATGAAGCCAAAAAATGAAGTTACTATATATGGGCAGTAACAGGCTTCAAGCTGAAGCTTCAGGGGGTCAAGGCCACTTGACCTTGAAGGCTCTCAAAAACCAAAGGGTACCAAGGCCAACCGAAAGGGCTTCAAGGCCACTTTGGAACTTTTACTTATTGGTGACTTTAACCAACTTTCCTTCAATTTCAACATGGTGTTTAACTTTCAACCTGCAGTTTTCATTGTTTCTGTTCACATGCTGAGCAGTGGCACTACGTTAATTGTAAAAAGTAAAAATAAATAATACTGTATTAACTTTCAATTGACCGTTTGGTGTTGTGTCTTATTACTTTTCATGATGCCATAAAGCCAACACTGTCTGTTTTCGAAAATCAATGTAATTACTCACAAATAATGTAATTCAAGCAAGTTGGTCACTGGGTCACAAACATTTATCCAATAGCAGCCTGCTGTCGTGCCCGCATGAATACCAGTAAAATAGCGACAAAACAAAATAGACTGGGTTGTACTCCAATCTGTTATCCCCCAAAATTAGTGACTCGGTCTTAATATGCGCTATGTACAGAATCCAATTGGTGCAGAAAGTGTAATTCTGTGCTGCGACCTGTAACCAGTCTATGTATAAAAGTAGTTCGGTGCCATGTTTTTAGTATCACACAACTACCATGCTGTCTACAGGGCAATGCAAAACCAGTCTCTGAAAAAAATAGTACTCAGTGCAGCCGGCTGTTGACAGAAACGCTTGTGCTAAACAGCAACTTGAAAGTTGAATACAACTTTAAAATGGGCCTACAGATCATTGAAGAGGGGCACATCGGCCAAGTGGCCAAAAGGTGCATGCTGTTTTTAAAGGGCATCACGGCAAATCACTGGTGCATCACAACAGTGGCCGCTGGTGGCCACTGTAAAGATCGAAGTCTGTCAGGTTAGAAAATTCACTTGATATTCCTTTTACGACATTACGGAAGAGGTAAGGGAGTACGGGGGAGGGGGGTCATTTCTCCACATTTCCTCTAAGATACCGGTACCTACAAACCTGCATGCAAAAATGACCCAATTCCAAGTGCAGTTGACATAAAATATTATAATGTGCATCCCGTAACAGATCAGATATTCAAAGCGATTCTATTTCTTTTCACTGACTCCATAGTTCCTTAGTCGGTCTCATACAACAGCATGCTGCCATGCATGTTCTATGCAGCAACCTACCTCTATGTAGCTCTTCTTGAGGTACTTGGATTGCTTCTCACTGTGCAACACTACCTGTGATCCCCAGAGTTCCAGCAGCATGACTGGGGTGCCAGATTTCTGAAGAAGGGGTAGGGGGAAAAGAAGGGATGCACGTGTCTTGAAATCAAACGATATGAAATGCCAAGCATTCCGATGGGACCAGGCGCGTTGGAGTGGTGACGATGGAGGGGTTTCAACTCTCAGCTTGATATAAATAGCAGGAATGGGCTCAGAGCATTTGTGACTCTGTGCCTAGAAATAGTGAGTACTTAACTGAACTCTCATTAGAGGGGCATTCATGTGTATTAAAAAAAAAAAAACCAAGAACAAAACAATTCATCATCAATGCCCTGTCATAGCACCCGATGGAACAGAGACCTTTTTTTTGATTACAAAAATTGAGGCGCTACGTGTGTTGTAGGCAATTTCATTCAGTTTCCCCACCTTGTGGTCCTTAAAGAACGCCAGTCGGGAACCAGTGACAGCAGTGTAGACCTGCTGCCATTTGACTTTGCGGGTGGCCTCACCAGGCCGAGCACGCTGCAGGTAACCCTCCTTCTCGCTGCTGGCTGTCTCTGGGTGGATGTCTCCCACCTCAATCTCTGAATGACGCCGGTGAACATTCTTTGCATGAAGCAAAAATAAACATGGGATGATTTCCACTGTTGGTCTCAGGTGTCTCAGCAGATTCTCACGGCCGAACATTATGAAGTTGTTTGGATAAATCACATGTGAATCTTGAGGCAAATACATTTTTTTCTAGCATGGGATCCATTATCTACTAATTAGTATGTGAATGTGCACGCTGTGATTTTCTGCACAATTTTTGTTACAACAAAACATATAAGCTGCGTATTAGTGAACAAAACAAACAAACAAACAGACAGAGAAAGAAGGTTTGGAAAGACAATCTTAATTGTGTGTAATTGGTTACATGGCCTACTGTTGCCATCTACTGCTCTTGGTAGTTAGTGCTATTTTTCTGTGATAAGTTACAAAGCATGCTTGGAGAAAAAACAGGCAGGAGAAATTGGACAAAACCAACACCAGTTCACTCTATGGTACCTCAGGTCTCATCACCTCCTTAAAAAGTCAATCCACCAGTAGTTCATAGGATTTGTACACTTTTAAACATCTATTTTAATACCATTTTTAAAATGAAAAAAAAATGTCACAGCCAGTAACTGTACACAGGATCATCTTCATTACATCCAAATAATACCCCTCATCATTCAAGAGAACAAGCTCAGTGTACAAGTTATGGATCTCTTCATGCTTTTGAAACACAAGCAAACAGTCATTCTGATATGAAAGTCTAGCTTTCTAAATTTTTCAAACTTACACAAAGTTTTAGTCCTTTGAAAAAAAAGTCCATGCCGAAAGTTGAATACATGCAAATCACAATGTCAAATATGGACGTTTTGAGTTTGAAGAGTGGGTGAAGATGATGCTGTGTGATAGCAGTGATGCAAATGTGTTGATGCCTACAGCATCACCTACTTTTGCTGTTTACAATGTCTGTAACTACGCATGTGTACACCCGTATTACCATTCATGCATTTGGACAACAAACACGGATCCAAAATAACCTCAAATGCCAGATCTTTGAGAAATTCATAATCATTTAAATGTAGACGACTTGCCTCCGGAAAGCGAATATTTGTGCCAAATGCCAAATTGATTTAACTGACCATAATAAGGAAAGAGTGATTTACATAAGAAAATGAGGAGGGCTTTCGGCAAAAACACATCTTAAAAAAAAATGAACAAGAAAGAGAAAAAAAAAAATGAAGCGAAGCAAAATTTGTGAAAAAAGTTTCTCGGACACTAAAAAAAAAGGGCTACCTCAAAAGCCCTGAATTGTAACAACCTGTGGTTTCTAAATTTCTATGATTTAATGTCAAATCAGAATGTACGGTAATTGTTCTAGAACTAAACTGCCAATGATAAACCAGTGGAATAATTTGGTGTAGAGGGATACCACATGCACAACCCAAGCACTCCAACTCTGTGTAAATCAACATACAAGTTTGCACTGTATGCATGTGACCAAACGGGGGAAAAGTCTACTATATGTACATATCAATTCAAGCAATTTCTTGCTACACGATCAAGACTGAACAAAAAAAAAAAGAGATAAAACTGCTTTGAACATTTTTATTTCAACTTTTTACATGTTAGTTCAGACTGAATGTAAAAAAGATGGACAAAATCTGGTGATGGGTATTTACATGTGATATAAATGACAACAAAATTCATTTTTTCCAATGGTTTCTTCTAACTTAACAGTTAAATGAATGAAAAGAAACAAAAAAAAAGAACAAATGTGTGAGAACGGGCCAAAGTGTATTGACTTGAAACTTCATGTCCTCATCAATGATGAACTTAAGAATGTCAGTTCCAACACAGAACTCCTTTTTTTCCTACCTGTAATTTTTTCCCTTCACATCAGGAAATGTAACACTATTCCAAAATACATGCAGCCTAAACATTCTGAGACCACTATACAAGGTTGTTTCCATCTCCCCAGAGCAAAGGTCAAACCTTTTTATATTTTGAGTCCAATATTTTGAGCTCGCTATGCTTGAGTGAACTTACAAGAGGCTGCACAGTATTCACGGAATGCCACATGTACAATGTACATTTGTACACATTTAAATGGTTTTAAAAAGACCTTTTCACCACCCTTGATTTCATGTCAAAATGAATACGTAAATAACCCATTACCTGTCAATAAAGCCACCAACTACAGTTATGCATGCAATGAATTCCCTTCCTGCAACCAGTGACACATCAACAAATATGCAGTGACTCATGAATGTGTACATTTGATTAATCCACCATCTTGCCCCAGTGATCCTGATCCTAAGTCTACACAAGGAGTGTTTCTACGTCCACAACAAGTTTCATAAGATTGAACATGGGACGGCATAATCTTCCCCCCCCCCCAACTTTCAAGTTGCTCCATTTTGTGAGACTGGGTCACATGTATTCTACATTTATTCATTCTGCATTCTGCTAGGGAAGTGGGCATATTTTAGACCCTGCGTTTCCACAGAAAATATCTGAGTGTCTCTGTAATATACAACTTCTCTCAACCACGAGCTGAGCATGAGCAATGAATGCAGCTGACGGATGATTGCAGATGAGGGGTAGATGGATCTGACACGAGACAAACTGAAGTACACAACCAAGACAGGACAGGGGGTGCTCCACACAGACATGACAATGCCAACACCACAGGCCAGCCCCATGAAACAAGAATGCCAGGGAGAAATAGCGGGCACAAACCATCAAAAAGCGACTTTCAGAGGGCAGGAAAACAGACTGGGTTTTGGAGAAGCGTTCACTCGTGCCCCGAACTTTGGATCTCCATCGAACTTCCATCTCACTGCTCTCCTCCGATTTCCTACGCCGGATTGACTGAGGTTCCTACAGAAATGTGGCAGTAACTTAGGTATTAGAGAACAGAACGGTGGACAAGAGACAAACATGTAGATGGTGAAGAAAACAAATTGGACTGTGAACATTTTACCAAATATTCAAATCGGTTAGACATGAAATGATATTAGGCACCTTGTTATAAACTAAATTTAATTGTCCAAACTGCTGAAAAGACTGAACAAAAGAAAACAAAAAGTTTGCTGGAGCTCAACTACAGCAGGCAAGCATGCTAAACAGCAAAGGCTACGTTGACTCTTGTCTCACTGACCATCAGAAAGTTTATGTCTGCAGCTCGGCTTAACTTTGAATCCCAACCTGTGAACTAAATCAAACCATGTGGAAACTGAAAGCATTTGGCCTGTGCTTGATATACCTACAACTTCACAAACAAACAAACACTGGCCAGTTGTATTTAACCTGATTCCATGTACATGTACCTTTGTGCTGTGCAACTTTTGATGTACAAGTACATGTAAGATGCCCTCTACAAAGGGTTCCAAGAAAAAAGTTCTCACTAAAATGCACTGTGGTACACGTTTGGCACGATTCAGTTTATTTTGTGTGAAATACAATACAACAAGATAGTCAGCAATGCTCATGTCTGACATCACAAAACTAATTCTGAAAAGTCCCTTCATAAAGAGTAAATGACTCATCAGTACTTCCAGTCTTGGCATTATGGTAGTAATGCACTCACTGACCAATCGTGAGTTTCTAAAAATCACTTCAAACGATCTGTACATATCATACTATGTTATTCGTTCTGTTGAAGTAATGATGGGTTAAAGTGCCTTGTGAAATCAACTCTTAGCATCAGTCATCTACAATGAAGACTAAATTCAAAGGAAGAAAGTACATGTACATAGCATCAACAGATGTGTGCACAATAACTGCACGTACATGTACATGTATGTACATGTAATTGTACACACTGTCACCTAGCGGTATGCTCACATGTAGGTCTAAAGTTGGAACTTTCCATGAGGTGG
Source organism: Acanthaster planci (assembly GCF_054643075.1). Taxonomy (NCBI): domain Eukaryota; kingdom Metazoa; phylum Echinodermata; class Asteroidea; order Valvatida; family Acanthasteridae; genus Acanthaster; species Acanthaster planci. The sequence continues at coordinate 8,601,687 of NC_141793.1, forward strand.
AGGTTATATTTTGTGACAACAGGTCACATTTGTGGATGGGTACAAAGGGTCCCTCCAAATAACCGAACTGGTATTTATGTCGGTTGCAATTCTTCCAGCTGTCCCGGAGCACTTGGAAGTTTCATTGTTCATGTATCTTGCATGATATTTTGAAGATATCTTGTAGAAAAACTTCAAAATGCTCCTCAACATTCCAACCAACATAACCAACCAACATAACATATAACATTCCGCTGGCACACATGTGCAAGGATCGTATAGTGCCGAAAGCGCAAGATGGATAACTCTGTCCAAAGGATGTAATTACCATGGGCGCCATTTGAGCAAGCGATACGCCTGCTCAGTTTACGGTAATGCTTGGGCGCAGGCTCACCAGGTGCACGTGCCTGCTGCGGCGCCTGGGCCTTTGCATTAATGTGCATTGCGCAGGCGTATTGCTTGCTCAAATGGCACCCATGGTAATTACACCTTATGCGATTATAACTTTTTACGTGTATTCACGGTGAAGTTCGCCATCTTGCGCCGCTATGCGGCGTTATACGATCTTTGCACATGTGCCCCGTCGCGACAAAAGGAATATAAAGTCACATTCCGCTCTTTCCTATTTTGATGGTTCAGAGTCAAGTATTGAAGTGGCGGTCAATTTTGGGGAAAGAGTAACCCGTCTCCTTTTAATTCCAAATTTTTCGCAGGATCCTGTATTAAAATTTGTTATTTTTTCAGCCATTTTGACGATAGCATTATTCGTACCTGGTCAGAAATGTTGAAACAATGCCAGAAACAAAGATCAAAGCTGCAAGAGTAATGCACATTGTCATGTTACACTTTTACCCTAATTGGTTCACGTACATGCCACCGGCAAGCTCTTTTTCTGATGAAACTAAAAATACATGTACCAACATCTCAATTTTTGAAAATTCTGACTTTTAGCTCCTTTTGTGGTGACAGGTCACATACTGTATACATTCACATCCATGTACATGTATCTCCTTATGTTTGTTGGGGTTCACCCAGTACAGTGGTCTCCTCACACAATACATTCATGTATGATACATATATACCGGTAGATGTACGCTGCATTAAAAGTGGGATCTGCGAACTCCCACTAAAAAGACAAGATGTTTAACATTGGAAAAGTGTATAAAATATGCCTTGTCAGACAAAATCCCATCTCTTTTAGATGTACCTTAATTTTTTTTTAATCATTCTGGTTGTTTATCGTCAGAGTCACAACTAAATCAAAATCAGCCAGTGGCTTTGAAGTCATTGGTGCATACATGCAAGTACCAGTAACTGCTACTTGCATATATTGCATTGCACACTGTACAGCAACCAGTGTTGTTCTAACTTCCTCCCTACCCTCACAGAAAAGTTCCCCACCCTGAGTTATAGCCATATACATGTACAGGTATTCGAACATCACCGACAATGGATGAGAGGATCCTGGGAAACTCTCAAGAGTCGAAATCTGGTTTTTCTTGTGCTTGGCAGTGTGGTAGAACTTTCAAACCCAGTCAGGAAATATTGGTCCCCATGCATGTACGGTATATGCAATTCACAATTCAGTGCACACCTCACGTTGGAGAGGCAATTTATCATATCTATAAACCTTACGGTAAAATGGCTGACACGAACAAACTATCCTTTCTCCACAATCACTTCGCCAATTTTACAACTTTTGGAAGTGCATGATTCAAACTGGAACCTTTCCTGTAAGAGAAACATGATGAAAAGGATGAACAGTTTTTCCATTTCTGTAAAACTAAACTGGTAATTATTACATGTTTGAAACGTGATCATACACAAAATCATACCACGGTGAGTAGGGCAGCAACATAAAATGTTTGCAGCTGCAATAATACTAAGTCAGCCAAATACATCATCACCGAGCACATGCATGCCTGGACATTCCACATGCATACGGTTACATGTCTGGATGTAAGACAAGGCTCAATACACCTACATGTGATCTATAGCTGGCATACTTACCCTTCAGCAAAAACAATATATATCCATACATGTCTAGAGTGTATGCACATATTTGTACGTGTGACCACTCATAGCAAATCCATACACTATACAACACAGTACAACAGGATGAAATAAAACTCGTTTGACCTTTCAGTGACCACACTGCTCTATGTACATTTGTTTCCTATTTCCTAAATGAGACAAATTCAAGTGGACTTTTTCAACTAGAAATAAGACAAAATAGTAATGCACTTGATCTGGTGTACACGTGTTTTAGAAAGGGTAACACGTCTCTACAGTGCTTGTATGGCGCGGTTATGTTTAGACATTGGGAGGATTGACATTCACGTACCAATTGGTATTCATGTTCTGTTTTTGGAAGTTACTGTACTTGTCATTTCAGCATTCATAATGTACAGTAAGCAAGAGCACCTTACATGTACATGTATGTTGCTATTTAACAAAGGGAATAGCTTTTGAGCAGCACACTGGTATTTTTGACATATTGAAGCAGCAGCCTGGTGAAATATAGGAGTCTTTGATGAAGTGTGTGGTCAGAGAAACTACATGTACCTCTACAGAATGTCTGTACTGGTACAAAGGTTACAGGAGTTATGTACCTTTTGCTGTGGAAACTGTACAAGTGCTTCCAGGATAGCAGATTGATCATGATGAAATGACAGACACTTGTGCCAGATGCAAATGCAGAGACTACTGTACGGCTTTGTACACATTCCAACGAAAATTAGTGGAAATCCATGCTACATGTACACATTACAGACCAGTACACAGATTCATTGTGTCCCATGCATAGTGCTTCTTTTGAGTGGGCCACTCAATAAATTAGGGTCCATCTTTTGTGTGTGTCCCTATCACATCTGACTCATGGTGGACTACATGTACACGTATGTCACAATTTTATCACAGTAAAACAATATTGTCTGCAAAAATAAAACATAAAAGGAATATCAACTAAACTTTGAAATTTTTTTTAGAAATACCAGGTTATTGGCAACACCGTACTGGAAATGTTTTTGCCAACCCAAGTTTTCAAAAATAATATTTTGCTTTGTTTCTCCAAATCCTCACTGATTTCTATCAACTGAGCAAAACTAACCTGTGCCCTTTTCTGCAATATGTATGCAAGGTGTCAAAACCTTGGACTGAATCTCAATCATGCCTCACAAGGATTCCAAATCGACCATGGATCAGGCAAAATAATATTTCACTAGTGCCATTAGCTAATGCCCATGGTCCAGCTTTTGCTAACAATTGCATGGACCTAGCGACTGTCCAGAACGAATTTTCCAGAGATTCGACCTCCAGTGCAGCCTTGTATGCAGTGTATGTACAAATGGACATGTCTACATGTGCTTTGGTTTAAGCCAGCAGAGTGTTCTGGTAACGTGCATACAAAACCTTAGCAGCTGTTTTTGCATGTGGTTTGCAATGCTAAACATTATTTGTTTTTGTTTATTTATTTTGTCGGCGCACTAATAAAATTCAAGCTTGTTTACAAGGTTCATCGGAACCTTACAGTTGAAATAACGAGAATTGTTGTCCAACTTGGGAGTTTCAAATGTAAAAAATCCCAAACCCATCCCCACAGCATGTTGTGTTAAGGTTTCACATTGCTCACAGTCTGGTGTGGATGTTGTGTGTGGACACAGTGATTGATTTTCAAGGAAATGAGAATTATTTGCAGACATTTTTATCAAATTATGCAAGAAATGAAACAAACAATCTGTCTGTTTCGACTAGGTGTCGGTAAAAAGCTATTTTATTCTGAGCCCTGTGCATTTATATTTAGAGTATTTGGGAGTTCTTGATGATTCACAATTTAGATGATTTCTATCACTGTATCTGCGACACCACTGGGAAAACCTGCCGATGAAAAATATTAATATCGCCAGCACATCTGACGTACACGTATGCTGTTCAGAACACATTCTTTAATTTCCAAGCATGATCATGCAAGGCAAAATGACCTGCCAGACAAATCAAAAATAGTCTGAAGGCAGTTTCAGTGATATTTATTTCCATGTCAAAATACACAGGTTAGGTGCAGCAAGGACACCAAAATGTCACACTTTTGGACCCTGAATTTTTAGAGTGACTTGAGTGGTAATGAACTGGCATCTACATGTAATATTCCAATAGAGTCCACAGGGTCAGAAGTGTGCTTTGCACCAGTATGTGTACCATACATTGATACAGACCACTATGACTTACAGTGGGTAGACTCCAGCCCGTTTCCTCACGGTCACCGCTGTAGTAATATGTCTCTCCGTGCTCGTTTTGGGATTTGTACCACTGCAAGATAAACCATTGATCAAAAACTAAATTTAACAGACTTGAATGCAGTGATTGGTAACTATGTACATGTGTTACAAAAATGTGCAGCGTTATGATCCCTGCATGGTTGGAATTTAAGACTTTTCATCCAAAGAAAATGCAATAGTCTATGATGGTTGCCATGTAATTCTCAGGAAATTTACATGGTACTGTATCAATTTTACCTTTAATACTACTTGTACTAAAACTATCACGATTTCTTGTTTGACATCAATGAATATCTTTCTGCTGTCTTCCAGCAGTTTTGTGTACATGTACATTTACAGTACACTGTACATGTACATGTATGAGTAATGTTCACAGATACTTTACACTGATACTGAAACTAGATTCATCAACCATTGTCTATTTACACTGTGCATAAACTTAATGGGGAGTAACCTTGCCACACTGAGTCTGATACATGTACGTCACAAAAAGTAACACAAACCCATATTGTACAAGTTGTAAGTACATGTACCACAGCACTGTACAGTGCGACCAAAACAGTCGCATTTGCACCTGAACAATGATATGCAACAACACGTTTCATTCTTATTGCCAATGGTGACCATGATTTGTGCCCGTTGGTCGCCACCTTGTTCGTCGTATTTCAAAACCGATTGCTGTCCAGTTTTTTTCTACGTGGACTGAGCGATGTGTCTCTATGATAACACATTTTTTGCCTGCCTACGCATGTTATTGGGCCTTGAACAATGACGATTTTACACTGTTTTCAATGGGGCTTGAATAAGAGGACACAGCATGAGCCCACGTCAAACTGAAACGTAGCTTGCATGTAGGTACATACATGCATGTGCGGGTACCAGGTACCTGAGTCGACTGGTTTGTGGTCCCATGCTGTATAGAGCGTGCATGGGGACCAAGAACTGAGATGTTTTGTCAGGTTTTGTACACGTATACTTGTGTATATTGAAAATGTGTGTACAGTATGTACAAACATGGACCTGGCACCTAACTTTTTATTTAGGAGCCAGTACATGTACGTGGCTCCTCGTTTTAATTGTCTCCGCACAGCACTGATGTGCATGTACCACTACACGTACATGTGTACATGTCTACAATGCAATGAATTACTTGTTCACTGTACATGTGCATGTACATGTGCACCCGTTACATGTAATGGGTCTGTACATGGAAACAAGAGTGGTACGACTCAGTTTTGGCACGACAGCAGTTTCACTGGCAAAGAAATGTATGTTACACATTTAGAATTACATATTGGTAGATCAAAGGGGAGCCAATAGGAACCATGCCCTAGCCCAGCTGCCCAGATGCAATATTTTATTTATGGAATATAACTAAAGACAGATTTTAGGCTATATGTACTTCACTTGCCTTCCTTCCAAATGAGTATAAAACCCCCCAAATTTTGCCTCAACCCCCACACAGACCATTAAGGTTTACACTGATAAATTTCCATGTTTTGCCCCCTCCTCCCCAAAACCATCCGGTTCTGAGACAACCCTTGGGGGCAGTTTGTGAATTTTACCGGGACATTGAATTCATCTGTAAGTCTTCACTAATACCATACCAGTAAACACAGAGTGGTATGTTCCATTAGTTAAGATCAAACAAATACATGGTAATTGGTATACTTACATTTGTGTACATGTAAGTGTAGTCAACTGTCATTACAAGAAGTTAATGGGACAACTAAATAATTTTGTTGTTTTGGAACCCTTTAAAAGAACTGGAAAAATAGAGAAAAGTACTTCAAGAGACTGAGACCATTACACCGGTATGTTTTATAAAAGTGTTCTATGTCATCAAATGTACAAATCACTGACTATACGCAAAGACACACTCACCTCACGCATCATACCGTATTCATGCAACCCTAAACCTTTCATAATACAATATGGCATCTTACCTACACTTATTAGAGGTAAATGCACTGATTAGGACAAAAATTACAATATTCAAAAACCGTACCTACCCACTTTCTATTTATATTATGGATTTAGTAAATGTGTACCTTAGGGTCATGGACATTACATGTACCGGTACATGTGGTAGGCTATCAGTTTTAGCCAAAAAGTCCTCTAAAAATGTATATATGTACACGCCATTATCTTGAAAAGCACCAATTACATGTTAATGAGTATGTATGTTTTCGGTCTCACTGAATAACAAAATTGACCAAACATAGTTATGATCTTTTGATGATTTTTGTAATAATGAGAATGATTCATATCAAGGGGGAAAAAATAAAAAACATAAAAATAACTTCACTGAAGTAAAATTCATGGAAATTCCACTGCTACATACATTTAAGGAATGAACCAGACACTGATAATGTGCATGCGCATGTACCTGTACAGTGTGAAGGATTTCCCCATTTCCATGAATTTGCTTGGTGGCAGGAAACAGGTTTATGTCTGTGATTTAGTAAACACGTGTACACGGAGCACTCTCACACTTTGCCAGTGTTATATTTTTATCCAATATTGTACAGAAACTGACATCCTGATGAGTTTTCAGTATGGCTTTTGCTGAATGTTGCATTTACTAACCAGCAGCAAGTTGGGAAACCATCATTTCCTAATTTTGGTTTTGAAATGTTTGGTAAAATTCTCAAGATATTGGGTACTAGCAGGCAATAACTTTGACTCATCTTAAATGTTCAGCTTAAAAAACTGCTTTCACAACTTAACTTGGTGTACTGAGACATACTCAGGCTTACCTCATGTGTACGTGTAAGCAAACCATCAAATTCTGAACAATTCTGTACATTCTCTTCTTGACAAATTCCTCATGTGAATTATAACTTGTCTGGCTAACTTGATTTTGCCTGCATTATTTCATCCTCTCAACCTGGAGCAGGCCCCCATAGCACAGAAAAGCATAGTGCAACTTACCAGTATATGTATATATCTCCCTTTCCCAAAGCAACTCACATTCACAGCACACGTTCATGGACAGCCATGATTGTCTATTGAATAACTACTATGAGTCTTATGTGTACTACAGATCTACATATACGCTAAGTCCAGATCTCTTAAACTAAAACTTGTCTTTATTCCGGGACAAGGATTACCTTTTCTTTGAACTGGTCATTGATGAAGACATCTCCACCACTTGGGGTCTTCTCCTCTCTCCAGCCTGGGGGAAGGGACTGTAATGAAGCTTCATTCTAGGAATTCAATAACATGAGGAAATGTATTACAGTCTCAAGCGCATGGACACGTGGGGCTTCAATAATCATTTCCTGTCTGGCAATCATGAAATAAAATAAATTACTTAACCGTAATTGATGTACGTTAGACAGTTTCTCTATTCAAAAATGTACAACATGACCCTGTATTAACATTTGATAATGCTCACAGCAATTTGATAATCCCTGCTTCTTAAAAACGTGCTAGCACCTGGATACGAGATAGTTTAATTCATTCTTATTGGGCATGAGTCTGTGTGTGCCGCGGCACGCAGATCTTGCCATGCGGGTGCCAAGTTCCTTACACAAGGAATATACCATAAAATGGATGGGGGCGTTCGGGAAAATGGAAGTAAAATTCTTGAACAAAATCCTTGGAAATTTATTGTGTTTGTATTTTTACTCTCTGACTAAAACGGTACTTATTAATGGGAATAAACTGGCTGGTCTTAAACTAACATTTAAGACTGGCTTAGGAGAATGAATGCTGATAATGCCCTTACCTGCAGCTCAGACATTAGTCGCGTTCATTCTCCTGAGCTGGTCTTAAATGCACGTTTCAGACCAGCCAAGCACATATTTATTCCCTTATTAATTTCAACTACATATTAAGGTTTTATTTTTGACAGGAAAGTACTATATCAGAACTTCCGGTAACATCTGAAACAATACAAGAATACAGTCAGTTAAGCAAGGAAAATTCATTCTTTGAACACCATACATGTACATATCGGTACGTGTACACTTCAACACCTAGCAAATCAAGATCTAGGTACACCTGGACATAAAGTGTCCCATTTGATCTCAAACAGATACCGGTAGGCTTATGAACACATGCTTTGGACTAGCAAGGTAAAACAAGCAGTAAATATACATGTAAATGTATTTTAAAAACTTGTAATGAAAACGTTTACATGTACATGTATGGCATGTGTGAGGCCTTGCAGATCACTACACAACCCCTTCACAGTGCAATACTGTCACTGTTTCCTTATGGAGCTCTTAAGAAAGAGAGACCTGTGTCCATGTATGGTACATTTACAGCACATGTACCAGTAGACGCATACACCAGATTCTAATTGAAAAAATTCTTACCGGCATGGCAGTGAGTCCACAATCCAATTTAGTGAAATGTTATCTTATTACCGGTCATGCTTGATGAAAAGACTCATGTACATGTACATGCATTTTGCAAGTTGGAAGTAAAAAACCCTTGGCAGCACTGGTACTTCCCATTATGCTATATAGGGTCTATTTTTGCACTTGAAAGTGCAAGCAAGACTAATATACTACACTGTGGCAACATAAATCACTCTTGGTTCTGCCAAATCTTGTGTAATGCCTATATATCCGTGAGAAAAGAACTAGGGTGCTTGGGAAGTCCAAACAAAGTGATTTATGGGAACTCTACTGGATGTCATAATATTAGAATATGCACTAAACTTGGCATGTTGGAAAGAATCTCAAATATTCATCGGAAAAAAAATACAGTTGTGCTAGACGTGATACTAGTGTGCCTCAAGACTACATGTACATGTACACGTACATTTGCCCCCAGCTGGTATTGCATGGAGGAGACACTTTTGCATGTCAGGCATGTGTGAACCGAGTTGTTGGGACAATAAAACAAAATGTCCCAATCACAAAATTTCTCCTCGTAATCATCTTTGTGACTACCGTGTATCATTCAGCACATGTGTAGTCCCACACCTACGGTGCAAACATTTGTGTACGGTACATGCAGATCTGTCTCTGTGGTTGGACCTATATCAATATACATGGACTGTACATGCACGTGCAATTATGCTGAATTTAAAACTTACTACACTGTATGCCGGTATTTACAGCTATTGCGTACATGTACAGTACATGTGCATCTGTCTTTATCCAGGATTTGTAAAACTGGCCATGCAAGTGAAAATATACTAAACCTTATTATGACAAGAGTGCATGTAGGATGTACATTAACCCAGGTTGACTCCCTTGACAACCATGATTTGTAGAGACATCATTGCACTGATCATCCAGTCCCATCCCAACCCACATGCTGTCCTATACCTGTACAGCTGTACCACGAAACACAGTCTGCAGACAGTATATATTCAATGTTGGTGTTATCATTACAGAGTAAAAGGAAACAGAAATTGATATCAAACTTAGGCCCTGACTGTGACACAGGTTGTTCAGTAGTTCACAGAAACCTCCTGAGGAAAAACACGGGCACAACTGCACAACATATATTGTGCCTCTCATGTACCAGTATGTATGTACCGGTAGACTATACAGTACATGTAAATGTGCCAGTTACAGAGCGACGGTTGACTGCCCGCCTACCCACAGTGCACATGTTCTCAATGTACCCTAACTCTGGCATAGAGTATGGTGTAGTCCACTTGGACTTCTGACTCCTTTTCAGTGTGCATTGCTTCATTCTTAATGCACTCATATTCTTTTCACAATGGTTTTCCCAACCCCTGTAGCCATGCAGCTGTCAACATGGTGCTTATGTGGGGTTTGGAACCTTTTTTGTTCTCAAACGAGCATGTAGGCAGCTCCTTCCACTGCATAGCCCAAAATGTTTATGGCTTGTTTTTCAAGTGGCTGGGCATTCTGCAATTACTCCAAAACAGGAGTGGGTTCTTGATATTTCATAGGAGCAGTATATGTGATGTCTGTACCATTCACTACCAAGTTTGCAAAAGCCCTGACTTCAGTGAAACCAATATGCTCAACGATCAACACATTTATTTTCTGGCTAATAGTACTTGTTCATCATTCCTATTTTCCACTCTAAGCAGCAACAAGAGAGGTGTGTTTTAATGAGTGTGCAGGTCTGCATGTATTTGTTGCAGTGGCTGTTGCACTATCAATTTGCATGAATGGTCTTTGCATATGCGTAGGCACGTGCTCAGTCCCAGTAGAAGAACTTCGACCAGTCTATCTTTTTTTTTTTGACGGAGAGGGTACACTCCAACTCTAGGTGGATTGGGACTGATCGTTGCAATAGAAAAACGAGATGAACGCTGTGTCTAAACACTGAGGTGTTTCGGGAAACTCTTTTGGTTTGATGAAAAATGAAGTTGGAACGGACGGGAATCGAACAGCTGTCGTTAAGTCCGCAGCTCAAAATTTAACACTCACAGTATATGCAGGGCCCAATCATACATGTGCTTCAGAAGATACAGTGCATTTACCGGAACAGAACAGGCCAGAATCAAATTCCGCTCTGGGGGACCACTACCCTCCTTACTACAGCAGTGCATTACAATACACACTCACATGCTTTCCCTGTAATGTGTTTGGCATTTTGTTAGATTCCCGCAAAATAGCAGGGCTCCTTTACACGCTTTACATCTCCAAAGTATATGGCTTTTACTGCTACGACTGTTACCCCTACGGGTGGTGTTGCCAGCATCAGCAGCCTAAGGCACTTTTTTTTCATTCTCGGCGCATGGTGTTTATGAAAAATATAACAAGCCCAATGTTTGGACAATGGATGCAAATATTTACTCCATTTTTTGATGAGCAATTTCACACTTAGCCGTTGGAATTGACTTTTTGTGATGTTTAATAAATTAAATTTTTTTCCATTGTAACTTTCGGTCTGATGAAGTCATCAGTCTAAATTTTTGCACAAATGTTACAGGCATAAAGGTGATTACAGTACCAATTTTCAAGGCATTCCAGCAAACTTTGCCACAGACATCTGTTCCAAATAGATTTTTGAAAGTTTTTTAATCTTTTGATAGAGGGCGCTCGAGTGTTGCATGATGTCACCAGTAAATGTTCCGAGGAAAACTATTGTGTTGAAGACTAACACCATTGGAAGTAGGTTCATCACGATTATCCATTTCAAATTATAAAGCAGTTCCGTTTTGGACCGGAAGTAAGGGTCAAGCAATTTTACCTACACGAGAAGAAATGATGACCAACGACCACTCTCTTACAAGGTGCAAAATAGAAGCTGCTGGAAGTCACTGTTGATTTTATGAGGATGTTTGAACATTTTGTATTTTAAGTGCTTGTAGTTTGACACCTGATGACATCATCATGATGTCATTTTTCTAGTACATTGTTGCTAACTAAGGATTTGCTTTGTGTACCTTTGATGAAGTTAGCAAGATTGCCAAGTGGCCAAAAAGCACTGTCAAAATCGTGTAAAAAAATGGGTAAAAATCAAATATTCAAAATTCTATGATAAATCAGATGATGACATCATAATGACATCATGATTCGGCATAACAGATGTTAGTCTAACTATGTGCCAAGTTTGAAAGGGATCAGCCCAATGTAAGACCCAAAAAGTCGTGAGTAGAACAACCCCTTGTTATGTACATGTATATGGGCAAAAGTGAAAAACACGGGGAAAAAAGTTTTGTTTAAGAAAGAGAAAAAACATTTAACAAAAACAAAAGTTGTTTTTGCTGAGGTCAGAAACAGCTAGAAAAAAATAAAAAGAAAAAACCTTAACAAAAATAAAAGCCATTTTGGCCGGTGCCCGAAACAACTAAAAATACAACTAACATATGTACAGTGTGGGTTGTGTACTGTATTACACATGGAAATGATAATTGGAACATTGCAGGGCAACATTCATCATTCGCATGGTCTGTTTCACAAATCCTGGCAAAGAAAACTAAAACCACTGGAAGTAGCAGATGAAAGTGCCAGACCTCAGCCGTTCTTGATCTCTTGAAATCAATGCAAACAATCAGGAACAGCATCCAGAACATTTAAACATACATGTACATGTACCAACCAGTCCCATCTACAAGTACATATCTGTATGAGATTTTAAAGGAAATGTACTCTTTAATCACATCTAAATTCTTTATTTTGAGCACCAGGATAGGACTGTGGTATGGTAGGTACTGTACCTGCAATAACATGTGAATTTGCACTAAACAAATCTCTTTAAAAAATGGGGAAGTTTTAAGTCCAAAATACATATACACGTTAACTACTAAGTTGTTCTATCTTGTTCACTCAAGCGAGAATGATTAATCAAAAGGAACACAGCAGTCTAGAGCTTCTCCGGAAAAGAAACATTCAATACGAAATACAGGACGTCAAGATAAAAATAACATGATGAAATTTCAGATCAGCAGATACATCCAAATTTTCCTGTAAACAGGTGTAAAAACAAACTTTGCTGAAATTGATACTAAATGTACATACCGGTACATGTATGGGTCATTCTTCAAATGTATGATCCAAAGTGGGACATGCAGGCAAACATTTGAAAAAACTATTTATTCTCCTTGTAAAAAACTTTGATCGACGTGTACCGGTACGTTCCATAACACTAGAAGTGCGGACAGATAAGAGTAGTGAATAGCCGGGTTCTCATTGGACCTTTTTTGGTTAACTTACCATGACTTTCCTGTAGAATGAAAAAAATTAACACCAATGAGGACAGACGGTAAATTGATGTCGCTATCGTTTTAAAGTGACTGTGATGTAAAAACTACCACGCTGACAGTGGTCATGGAAGATGTCCATAAAATCATGGTAAGTTAGCAGAAGCCAATTTTACGAAACGCTGAGACGCATCTTAGGAAGGGTAACTCGTCCTAACTTGTGACTTATCTTAGGATCGAATTCACCAAATTCAAGATGCATTCAACACGTCCTAAATTCCTTGGCAACGTGGCCGAACTCAAATTAAGACCGGTCTTAGCCTAGGGTCGTCTTATCTGCGCGAACATGTACATTTTAATGAAAAGCATCAATGTGGCACTAATGTTTCTTGCTGATCCCGAAGCTCGCAGGGCAATTAGGTGAGAGAGGATCTTCCGAGATAGAAGAAATCCACTCGACAGTCTTAATGACAAGGAAATCTTCAGGAGATATACATGTAGATTCACAAGACATGAGGTATTGCAAGTTCTAGAAGGAGTTGAAAATGATTTGGAGCTTGACACCCAGGTGAGTAGGCGATAGTAATCACCATTCAATGAAGACATTTATTGTGGTCTTACATGTAGGCTTGACTTTGTGCAGAAATTAACAAGTAAAAACGTATTCGGCCAGGGAATAAGGACTGAATTAATGTTCGTATTAAATATGAATTAAATCATTCAAGTGACAGGATAAATTTTGCTTCATACTGTCATACCTCTTTTCAAAGATCACAATTCAACCAAAGAATGGATGGTTCTTTGTTAGATGGATGTAATAATAAATAACAAATGGATAATTTATTAATGAACAAGATGGTTTGTACAATAGAGGTATATGAACACATATATACAGACAGCAGTAACTGGCTGAATGAATACCCAAATAACAATATTTTAAAATGAGACTAATTTTGCCCATTAGCCCTAACATCGTAGTCATAAAGTTGGAATGACATTGATAAATTTCTTTAAATTATAAAAATATTTATATGACTGTTTAAAAATACAACTAATTAGATCCTGGTCACAACTGCACAAAGCAGTGGAATTATTTATTAATCCCTGAATACCGGTATTTCAGGATGGCATAACTTGATCTCTACAAGTATTTAATAGGACATGTATTAAATTAACACTAACTTTACAAGAACTGTTGCGATTCATTTTGAATATTCATTAGAATCCCCATTTTCCAAATGAGGTTTGAAATACATGTAGGAAGGGATGTTTGTTTAAAGTCCTCAGGAGGGTCTGTTGTAACTTGTACAATTTACTAAGGAGCAACAATATTTTTCAGGAAAAAGTTCGATGAAATGTATAACATGTATTTTCAAAAACACTCTCCCTATTAAAAATTGAATAATAAATTGCTATTTTGCTGTTTTTTCCTCAACATTTTATTCCTTCTACAGCGAGCAATGCAATCTTGCCAATGACTCAGCTTCTCACGGCCCTCCGGTTCTTCGCCACCGGTGCTTTTTACACGGTTGAAAGTGACCTCCATGATGTGAGCGTATCAGGGCATGGTGTGTATGAAAAATATAACAAGCCCAATGTCTTGGACAATGGATGCAGATATTTACTCCATTTTTTGATGAGCAATTTTAGACTCTAGCTGTTGGAATTAAATTTTTTTGTGATTTTATTGAATTAAATTTTTTTTCCTGATTATAACTTCTGGTCTGATAAAGTCATCAGTCTAAATTTTTGCACAAATGTTACAGGCATAAAGGTGATTACAAGTACCAATTTTCAAGGAATTCCAGCAAACTTCGCCACAGACATCTGTTCCAAATAGATTTTTGAAATTTTTTAATCTTTCAATTGAGGGTGCTCGAGTGTTGCATGACATCACTAGTAGATGTTTGAAACATCCTCCCCGAGAGCTTGTCGTATCATTAGGGCCTGTTATGTGCTGCACAACATTTCTAAGGAATTGAAGGAGCCTGAACTAGAGGGACAGCAGAAAGATGACAGAGATAACGACGTACATGTACCCTACAATGGGCCAATCCGAGACGGCAGGATACAGAGGAGAATAGTTACCACTTTTGAATTCATTATGAATGCATTTTTGTTCAATTTATCTATGCCTATACTCTTCAAAAATACTGTACATGTATTTAGTGTTAGCTGTTCCCATTAGGAATGAAGCCTTACTGTTCTGTTTTTTCCTCCGTCATTCCAGTGCAGACTTCTGAAAGATTACATCCAGTTTATGCAACAAAGCTTCACTGAATAGATACTATAAATAGGGCCATCCAAAATATAATTCGACTAATAGTTTTTAATTTGGTGTAACTACATGTAAGTGTATGTATTGGAACATATCTCTATATAGTGTCAGGGATCATACGATGGGTGTGTTACAGACACTGAAATTGTTCTAGAAAATTTGTGCAGAGAAGATGTGTTAAGTTTTGTAAGGAAATGTTGGAAATCTTCAAAAATGCTCACATACTACTTCATATGTTTGAACTGGAGAATTTCTGTTACTGTTTGAATATTTCTGGTTATTTTCTGAGATTCTTTAGGCTCATAACAAGCAACTTTCATAATTCATTTCAGTGTTTTGATCCCAAACAGGTTAGTAAGGAACAACTGGATGTTGTGGCTGATTTCACCGAGTGAAACTGAAATTTGTCAACAAACTTCCAACTGCTCCTTGTCAACCTGTAATCTCTCCCGGTCCAGCATGTCCAAAGCAAGTTTCTGCTTCTCTGTTTCCAAGTCCATCTTTGTTGTTTTTGTTGTCACTTCCTCAGATTCCTGGACCACTTCCGGATGATGAGCTTCTGATGGGGCGTTGGGCCCTGAAGGGTGGCTTCACCTAGACAGATACCTTTAAATGACAAAAATGATATTTACTTTGATTGAATACAAATTATACAAATATCAAAGGGATAAATTACAAATCATCGGAATGTGTTCTTAATGTACGATCTATATTCCAAGAGCACTGCCTCTGACTGCTCTAGTGACTTTAAATATATTATTCTCATTTGTATAACTCTGACTTTGAATTGGAGGCCCATTTTTGTAAAACTGTATGTATTTCCAGTTCATTGTTACAGAAAGACTGTGAAAAATTGATATGATTACATTAACTACTGAAGGCAAGTCATGATTCTAACTAGACCTTACTGACTTGGGACTCAGACTTAACCAACATGACTTGCGACACAATCTTTGACTCCAGAGAGGTGACGTATACATGGACTCAATGTTTAGTAATCTGATACATGTCAGGTCTAACTGAAACTGCATTTACTTACTATTTGCCACATGGACTTATTTTTTGCCACATGGACTATTTGCCACATGTACTGACTATTTACCACATGTACTTACTATTTGCCATCATGTCCAGAATCAGCTCATTGGCTGTACTGTCATCAACAAACACTGTGACTGCTGCTGGATCTGATTCTCCATCTTCTACTGACAGACTGCCATCTTTTGCCAAAGGTACAAGAGCATCTAGAACAAGTGTTTTATTGACACCTGGTTATTCTCCTCCACCTGTATCATGAATCAGAAACTTCAAACCCAAAGCCAAAATGAATGACCATAAAAATGATTGTGAAAAAAATGATAGGACAAACATTTCCCCTGGAGGCTATGTATGTTTAACTTCAGAAAGACCACGTGTGTTATCGTCGCCGCTAAGTTTTGTCATCGGGTTCTTTTCTCTATTTAGTTCCTTGATTTGAATAGTATGTCCCTTCCAGCTCAGTTTTGTTCCTAGGAATGTCGGGTCACATGCTTCTTTATTCTCTTAATGTATTATTATTCACGATTAGCTAATTTGCATGGAATTCCTGGGTCATGTCGCATTATTCAGCCAATGGCATTGCGGCATGCGCTTCACGTGTGTACTGGACTCATTGGGTATATTTAGTGCGGGCACTTTCTTTTCGTGTCAGTCTTCGTCACGTCGTTGGAAGCCGTGAAGACTGTGAGTTCTGTTCATTTTTTCTTCCCATATTTTGTGCCTTGTGTTATAATTTATATTCGGCTATGTGCAGTGTAATGTTGTGACGATATCGTAGGTCTCGCTTGTCACATTAAGTTGTATAGAGGCCCATGCCTTCCGTTATAGCTTGTCGATGTTCTCGTGTTCATATGTATGTACAATAAGGTTTACCAGTAACGATATGTGTTCTTAGCGTTTATTTTGTTCATATTACGTTTATTTTTCAGCACCACCAGAATACTGCTGTTACCTCTAAAGCCCCTGTATATCCCGGTTTAAGTGCTGATAGGACGTCGTTATTTTCCACTGTGTGTATTTGGGGATGCCTACCCCGCATACGATTTGTAAGTTGTGGTTGATGTATAACGTTAGTCTATAATTGAACATCGTGCCTGCTTACATTCGCTAATTATTTAAGGTGCTTTGCTCGTTGGAATATTCTTCATGTAATTATTTGCTATGTCTCTTGCTGGTTTACTTATTTGTTGACTGAACTTATTGGATATTTGCTGGGCGTGTGTTTATTGTCAGTGTCTCCATGTTCCAATTGTCTTGTCTTCTAGGGGTGTATTTTCTTAAATTACAATATAACTTATACTTGTATTCATGTGTTTATTTCAGTTTTCACCTGCTCCTTTGGAGTTGAGTCATTAAATGAAGGGGAAGACATCTCTGCGTCACTGTGTCCATTCTTGCGCCTACACATTAGTGACAACGTGAATAAAAATACTTTTAATTTATGATAAAGATTTTGTTGGAACATTTTGCAAAAATGAAGACATTTTCAAATTGGTAATTTTAACGTCACATGCTCAGTGTTGAAAAATCAAGAGTCAAAGCTGATGCTACAATGGACGACAGGCCTTTACCTTATTTGGATCTATGGTGAAAATAGCCCATTGCTCCTTGAATCCGTTTTTGGCCAGATGCTGAATTTGCTAGTACAGTGGATCCAAAACGGCAGTGTACTACCATGTTCACTTGTTTGGGGAGGGGGCCAATCTACGATAAATTTCAATAAGAACCTCCCACTTTTTTGGTCAGTCCTTTATATTATGAAACACATGTGATAGGTGTGGCACACACCCTGACAAAAGTGCATCACGACACAGGGCTGGCGATGGAGATGCACATCACAAAAAGAACAATCTACGTGTAGGACAATTGCCAAGCTGTACAATAAGAAATAGAAACTTAGAGCTTAGGATTAACAAGTAATATTGTTGATAATAAATGGAAATAGTTTGTGCAGATGTGCTCAGGGCCTACCTGATTCGTTGCATTCTCTACGGTAGGACTGTGGTTGACTGGCAACGGTGCACCACTTTCTTCTTATTGTCTTCCATGGTCACTCCATTCCTCCATTGTCCACCAAGACTTGTGCTGCCAGTTTTCAGGAGTGGATTTTTTATTTTCTCTACACTGGCTGAGGATTTGCTGCTTGTCCCAAGAAGTTGGTCCTTGTGGGCAGTCACAAATTTACTCAACACATTTATTTCTTCATGAGACCAATTACTGGCCCTCCCCCCACTTTGGTTGATGTTGTCGTCGTCGTTCTTGCTGCATGTTGGTCCCATATTTGTTTGCAAAGCCTAACACTTGGCCTAACATTACATGTAGGTTCTACGTTTTTCACGTTCATGTTGGGCCACAGCCAAAGCAGCTACGGAGAGATTAAGCCTAAAACTTGTGTCTCGATAAACTTGCTTTTTAACTTTGAAATCACTCCGTTTTGTAAGACTGCACACTCCGCACTGAATCAAAATGGACAAATTTCCTTAGATATGTATATACTTTCATGCTTTCCAGCTAGCAGACGAGTTTTCATAGACAAATTTTTTACTTGGAACATCTGCCAATCAGACATCTTAAATTCACTGCATGCATGTACATTTCTGATGGCTGTTGCATGCATATGCTGAGTCGCACGACACAGCCGTTGTAGGTAAAAGGTCATCCTCGTCCCACAAATAGAAGTTCATTTAACTGTATTTCTGATGTGTCTTTCTTAAGATGCATTTAGTGAAATTGATCTTAAGATGCGTCTTAGCTGAGATTGATCTTTTAGCTGGGACTTTTCGTGAGTCCTGGGATGAGCTGCAAGATAAGACAAGTTTTGTGAAATCGGCTGCAGGGGTGCCAAAAAAATCCAACGAGCACAGTTCCACTGATGTAGATTTACTGCGACCATGCTGTAACCTACCGGTATAGATAAACAGGAGAGCTCACCACTACACATACAGAGATCCACAGTGGATGCGCGAAAATGGTTGCATGGTTCCCTGCCTTCTTGTGTACAGCATACCAACATATGGCGTGCACAGACAGTGCAGTGTACCCAGAGAAAGCTACACATGTACAAACATGTACACGGATGTACAAGTGTAGATCTTGTTCGACTGCCACGAGATTTTCTGTTTTTTGTCATACGCCGCTCCGGTTAAATAGGTGATTCGCACAGGGCAACAGCGAATAAACGTTACATTACGGTTAAAAAAGTCCAAGTGGGAATACCCGGTAGAATGTCAGGGTAATATAAGTTTCTGCGTGGCCGTGGGAGAAAAAGTTTAATGGAAACACGGCTCACAATGTACAGTATCTCTGTATCATGCAGTCAGCAACATGTCATCTTCTGACACATCCCGCTAACACATCACTATATTTTGCATGCACCAAAGGTGAAACATTTGAAATAGGTGTACATGTACGTGTATTTTGATAATTTTGTTGATGGCATGTTAAAACAGCCTTGAAGTTGTCACTGTACGTGTAGTACGTAAATCTCAGTTGGACAGGAGGCATTAGCTGGCCCAAGTTAGGTACAGCATCCAATATACATGTAGCCTTTGCTGTGTCAGGTCATGGTCAGGTATCTCTCCTTCTCTTGACTGTTATGGAGTGTTACTGTCAGATACAACCATGACAACTGATCAGTTCCACTGTTTCCATACGCTTATCAGGTAAAAGCTCTTGACATGACTGAAGACCACAACCATTCCAAGCCTGCATTGAACCATTGTAAGTACATGTACATGTAGTTTGCACATGTACATGTACCTGCCAATCAGTTTATCATGTTTACAGAATAATCAATGTCCTGAAGAGTATACCAGGAACACTTTCAGATAAGGAACATTTCCACACTGAAAAAGCGTTACAAATATTTCAATAATTTCTCCTCGATGTGCCACAAAGTGACATATCACACATGTACTGGTAACTATCACACCACTAACTGGCACATTTTGTGCACATTATATGATATCTAAGGACAGTAAAAATGTGTATGTCACCATATGGTGTGTCAAAATGATCATTCATGTACTTGCATTGTGTGTAAACACCACTTCATGATGCAAGTAATAATTTGTCTGACATCTCACAACTTTTCACTATTCTTCTCAGGAACTGTAATGCAAAGAACGCTGCAGCAGCTAGCAACTACGGTATACAGGCAGTTTCTCAAAGCCTCAAGTATCGAATGAACCAATCAGCCAATGAGTGTGAAAATAAATTGGTATAATCTTGAGACTTCATGTACGTCATGTATATAGCCATGCGACAATGGATGCATACAACCGTCGATCAATGTATGCATATTTTATTTTTTTCAGGATGTACTTTGTGTTGGGGAAATATCAATGTAATTACGGGTTTTGCCCTTACCCGACGTATATATTCATGAACACTGTATTCTCAGTGCGTATCTGTGGGCTTGTGAAAAATTATTAAATTAACATCTCTCCGACCCAAAGTACATCTTGAAAAAGTCTGCAGTACCTGCTGCTATCTATCTGACTCATACCAGCCAGCCGACCCCGGCAAGCTCAGTAGTCGAGTGGTTAAGACGTCTGCACTAGTAAGCAGGAGGTTGTGGGTTTGAGTCCCACCCGAGTAAGCTTGTGAATTTTTTGTAAGCTCTTAGACAAGCACTGAGTATACAGTGTTCATGAATATAGGTAGGGGCAAAACCCATAACTGAACATATTTTAACTGGCCAGCTTTGCCGATACTGTAACTTCTGACTGGCATTACATTTAGCTGTAGCTGACATAATGTAAAATGTGAGTGGAAAATTTCAACCATTCATAAATTTCAAAAAAATGGATGCTACGGTGAACCATTCAAGAGTGTAGAACCCTGATTGCAGGCCATGAGCACAGGAATGTGAAAGTTTGTTTTTATGATACATGTAAACTGAGTAGGGTTCAAATGTAAGTACAAATACGGGTACATGTATTCCTAGAAAGGGTACATGATGTACATGTACACATGTAATTAATGACCAAAGCTGACCTCAGAAGTGGAGACAAACCGCATTGGTTTCTATCAGTTTGCCCCACTACATTCTTTGCCAGGTACAGCAACTTAAATTGAAAATGTCATTCCTTGGTACAGTTCAATGACTTCAGCACACAGCCAGTAACAATTGGAGTTATTTAAGCCAGGGTTGGGCTCACTGGGTTCTATGCTGGCAGAGTATGCATTAACTGTGTGCAGAAAGGCTGAACAATCAAGTGGTTTAACAGGTCAATGGATTTAGCTAGGGGACCAGCAAACACCTTCATGTACATGTAGCAGTCTAAGGTGTAAAGCCTAAAGGTGTTGCAACAGTTCACATACAATCAAGCCAAATGAGTTAAGTAAAATCAGAATTTGGTGCTCAAATGAGAAACAATAATCTACGATTCTTCAAGGGAATGCCCATAAAAACTAACAAATTATACGATTTGAGTAACTGGGCTACATTGCACAACGTAACTATGAAACTCGGCAGGTCATGAATTATAAACATGTTCAGCATGCGCACAAAGTACATTGATCGTATAATCATTCCAATGTACTCCAAGTCTCCAATTAGTTTTCATTCAGTCCAAATAATATAGTAACAAAGAGTTGGTTCTGCCTTTTTTGAAACACATCTTGTACAGCTTGAAATCTCAATGTACTGATACATACTTCCTACAGTATGTACATGTACATGTAGCCAGGTGCAGGTGGTGTCTTGTGTTAACATTTGTTAAATGTTAAAGTGATGGGGGGGAGGTTAAAAATGCACATGGCGAAAAGACATACAGTGTACATGTATATATCCATGTACATGTAACTAAGGCATACAATTTTTCCACTTCCAACGGGAATGGATGGAATTCTGGAATAAGTTGTATTTGTAAATATATTCTAACCCTTGGTTCTTAATAAATTTACAACTCTATGCATGTGTATATGTACATGTACAAGTAAGTATACCAAAATGGTAGAAAAGAGAATGAGAACCCAACTTGGCAGACCACTCTGCTTCAGCTTGCCTTCTGCATGCTGGTTGTACATACATTGCACATGTAGATGACATGTATGGTCTACGTACATTGTAGCAGTAAACGGTTAACAGACATGTGCATGTATCCTGAAAGTGTACGTTACCAATGCCTTTTTGTGTTCAAAGTCTACGGGAGTTCATATTAAACGGTGTACTCACCTTCTTGCGTGTTCTTGGGCTGACGCTGGATGATCGCTTCTTTTGCACAGATGACGGAGGGTCCCAGGAAGTCTCGTTGGTGCGGTTGTTGTAATAGTACTTGCGTCCTCTCTCATCTCGGTGCATCTCCCACTCATCGCCGGCACTGGGCATGAGCTGGGAGCTGGATAAAGAGTGCGCTACATGTACGTTGGAGTTCAAGATGTGGGAACGCAGCTCCGATTCATTGGGTGGTGGTGGGAAATACTCTGGAGAGTTCACACTGGACTGCTGTTACCAACGATTGAACAGGAGTTGAAAAACTCTCAGAAACCAATCTTCAAATTACACTTATTTGGACATGTATATATATTTTGGCCAAAAGTGGCAATGGTGATAAATGTAATGACGTGTATACATGAAGCACATGTATACACGACATGCATGTGAATGTTGGCAATGCTAACACATACATGTACATTGGAGGAGAAGAACACTTTGCCCTTGTCACATGTTTCCATTTATCTCATTAGACCACTAAAATGACCATATCTTTTTGGACCGATTTTTGGTGGACAAGTTTTTCAGACAGATTTTTGTGACACACTGTACAAGATTGATTCTCTCTTTCTGTTCCCTCTTTTGCTGACATGGTTGCCTTAAAGGTGCTAAAAGATACTCACCCTACAACGCAACTACTCAAAAATCAGTATTTATATCAGATGTGTATATGTGTAACATGTAATGAGTGAACATCATCAGTAATTCTTCACTGTTTTTCCAAACTTGCAAACAGAAAGTGAAATTACATGTACATGTACCGGTAGAGCTACATGTATTTCTAAACTACATGTACATATTTACAGCATCCTTATTCATCAAAGCGGATGAATGTGCTTGAACTTTACAAGAACAGGTATGAATGTAATAAAGTAGCTTCCACACCTATTTCTAATCAGCAACCTGAACAAATGTGGTAAATGTATCAATGGCACATGTGTATTCTGAGCAAATAAAAGAATTTGACAAAGTACTTGTTACATGTATGTACCGTATGTGACCTTGATTCGAAGAGCTTCTTTTGTTTTTTTGTCTCCTTAGGAGTCAGGTTGCCAGAGTGGTTTTCCCCTACCTCTCACCTCTGCGGCCCAGGTTCAATTCCTGGCCACATTGTAGTCCACATGCACATTGGGTTTTCAGTCCCTACCTGATTCTGCGGGCTTTTCCCAGAATATTCCTCTGGGGTTTTCCTCCCACCTCAAGAATTGTACTGTAACTGCTTCTCATTGCCTCCTCTCCACAGGTTTCTTCAGAGTTTTGAGCTACAGTGCCTTGGGTGCTTTTGAGAAATCCCTGATACATTACCAGAAATCCTTCAAAATAACAAGTACCCTTAATTGATACATGTACTTCCGGGAGACATTCCAATAGACCCATGTCCAAACTCTTACACCTTTGAAATGACAAAAAATATTCCAACCAAACTTTGCAAATCTTTTCACACGAGCCTACTGTAAACTTAAAAACTCCCAAATAAAATGTGGTTTCTCTCTGGTATCAGAAGTGTTTAGGGATAGTCAAATGTCTACCTGAGGTTTATTACTTACTACAAATCCTCTCCCAACTACATGTAGAACATAAGTTAATGTCCATGTAACTCCTTTTGTCTAGTGTCTTATGCACGCAGTGCATGCCTTACCTCTGAATGCGATGATAGCTCACTGTCAGTCATGGGGGACATAGCACCCCCTATGGGTGTAGCCACCTTATGGATACCCTGTCTGCTGTTGCCATCTCTAACGTTCAGCTGGGTTGGACGTGGCCTGGGCACAGGGTCCTGAGAATTGTCATAATCTGGCTTAGGGATGACAATCCGATTCCGCAACCGATCGGATATCTCACTGACCATGTTATTGTGCCGGATTTGCGAGGCAGCCACATTGCCGGGTACTGGCTGTGTTTGTTCTGATGCTGAGTCCATGTATGCATGAGGAATCAAGGTGCTGCTGCGCTGTGCAGTCCGGTTCCCTAGTCCTGTTACTACATTATCAGGCTGAATTTCTAGATACGTGGCGGGGAGATATACTGGTTTCTTTTCTCCTTCACGCTTGACATACCACCAATCGGAGTTCGACTTACGTAGTAATGTGAAGAGGTCACCGGGGAGCATTTTAGCTGGTAACCCACTACCAGACATGTACTCATACTCATATTTAGCTTGTACCATCTGTGTGACAGGTTGCTCCATACTGACTGATGTGAAACTACAGTACTTCTTTCGCAACAAAACTGCTACGCAACTCGACAATGATATGCCTTCAATGGAGTGCTCGTGCAGAATGATAAGTAAAAGAAGTATTCTGAGCGTTCTTGTGCTGTCCTGAAATGGTTGTTCAGCAAACACTGCTACAAAAAGATGATGAAGAAACACACTGTTCATTCAAGGTGACACCTCATCCAGATCTTGTGTGCCTCAAGGCAGACGTGGGCTGCTCTCTATGTATGTGTTGGTACAGGAGACAAGAATGGTGTCTGTCAGTGTTGGGTTAAATTATGCTAATGGCGCCAAGGGAATGTAACATGATCTTGTTTCTCCATGATTGTGTGCAGTATCACAGCCATCAACTACCAGTATGCAGTTCAATCTGATGGGGTGATGCGGGGCTCAGGACTCTCTGCAGGATGACACCATTCACGTGTGGTTAATACCTTATGGTGACAGGAGGCACATGGCTCAGTCTAGTCTCCACTGACTGGGGCCAGGGGTCCAAAGTACATGTACATGTTGAACCTTCATCTGTACGTGTTCACAACAAAAACGACATTGTTAAACCATACCATGACCAACAGCACCTGTTCATTTCCAACCTTCTCAATTAGAAACTTCCTGCATTGTAACATGTCCTACACGGATTTGTATGGTGTAAATCACAAGTGTGAGTGAACTGAACATGGTGCATGTACTACGTGAAACATATTATGTTTCATGAAATGTGCTCATAAACTGAAAAACTGGTTTGCATTATGTATCACTGTCAATGTGGAGCTATAGATGGTAGACGTGCCATAATACCATGTCCCCTTTCGCAAACATTCCCTTGGCACTGTACCAGAATAAATGTCACATATACCGGTATGTTGATTAAAATATGTGAACCAGACATGCACGGGACAACTTTCATTTCAGTGTGAAACTTGTTTTGCTCAGTCTGAAAGAATACTTGTACATTGTATGAATGTCCGTTATGTGAAGTGCACATGTATGACGATGTAGGATGTAGTCACACTGCCACTTTTTTTCAACAAGCTCTTGTTACAATGCTGACTACAGTGAACTTGGTACATGTAGGTACGTGATGGTTTAAGACAAAAGCCAACATTAATATTTACAGCAATCTTCTGGGCATAAAATTCCACTATCATGAGTCTCTCTTAACCAGTCTTTTCAGCTGATGGTACAAGCATTGAGCACCTGCGTGGATGAAAAACACATGACCCACAGCAGGATTTTAGTAATGCCTTCTCATTGTGGTAAATGTGGTTGCTACTACCTGAACTGTGGTACGATTCATTCTTATCACTAGTAGGAAATCTGTGGGGGTTGTACGTGTACGTGTGTGGTTTACTGATTGTGCAAACTTATACAGAAGAAGCAGTGGAGAAGTATGGTTGTCCATGCACATTCATGTATGCATAAAGAGGATGTTTAACCTCCATGGTTGATGGTCACTACATTTACAGGAAACTCCTTCAGAACCTTGACTTTGCTAAATGCACTTTTGCAGCGTACTTTAAAACTATGTAAATTTCAACAGCAACACAATCATTCATTGCTTGTTTGTAAATATATATGAATATGACCTACTGGTACATGTACAGGTCATGTATTTAATAAGGGAATGAATATGAGCTTGGCCAGTCTTAAACGTGCATTTAATGATAATTAAATGATGCTACATTGTAATTTTAATGATAAATTTAATGACAGATTTAATGAACGCTGATAATGCCCGAGCCGTAGTCACATCCATTCTCCTGAGCCAGTCTTACAGTGCACAAATTTATTCCCTTATTAACATAAAGTCTCCAAGATCCTGCTAAACCCACACACTGTACTGTAGATTTGGAAAGAGGAAGGTTCACACTGGTAGAGTGAGAGGGTGTACCAATGCCAAGTTCATGTATGATGTCGGCCTATATGTACATAACTAAACGCCAGAGAGCACATATTTGAATACTGTGCTCAGTGGACCCCCTCAAAGATGCCAAATGGTATCACCCCCTTTGAACATGTTGAACCTTATAGAAAATTCCAGAAAAGGAGGAAAGAGGCAATCATGAACAGAACTCTTCTCTCAACCTGTTAATCTGTTATCAACAAAGCACAAAACTCTTACCTGAGAACATTGAATGCAGAGTTTACAACAGTTCATTTAACTTTCAATATTTTTTTATCAACACCTGCACCAGAACTTCTGAGGTGTCTACTCCCAAATAAAGATGAGTAACATAGGGGCAGGCCTTCATTAATAATCAGGGATGCACAGGTTGTACTAACTACTGTTCATCATGCTCATGCATGGTGGACGTCGACATGGTGGAAGTCAAAACAAAACAAACACGATAAACAGCAACAACTTGGTTCCATATTAATTTGCCTGTGAATGGGTGTGTGGGTGACTCGCTTTTTTGACTAACTGGGGTCTGTGCTTCAACCTTGGCAAAACATAAAAATTTACGAGCGTCATTTCCGTGTCGGCGGATACTAGTTTACTAATACCAGGCTACGGCGAGAATTGGCCACACACAGTAACACACCACGCGCACAAGTGAGGCCAGGCCGCCGGACTACGCCTACAAACTAGGCTCCATCGTGATTCATATATTTAATCCCAACTATTCTTGGGTCTCCATCGTTTGTCAAAAAAGGTTTTTTTAATTACTCGGACTTGAACTTACCAAATGAAATACCATTTACTAAATTCTGGACGAAATCCTGAACATGTAGCCTACGGCGCCACGCTTCCGCCCACTGGCTACGTATCAATACATATTTACAACGACGTCGACGAGAAGCGATATGCACTCACCGTGCCATATGATATATGCTGCGCTGTGTCATTCGCGCACGGCGAAAGGTGCGCTCTTCCGTAACCAGCCTTGTCTTCTGATTTCATACACATAATGCTTAGGGTCCGCAGCCAGACAGTACGGGATTTATCACACTGGATTTTAGTAGACCCGATTTCCGAGGCAACTGTTAACGCCCTCTGCTGCCGACAAGTCGTTTACTTCCCAAAACTTAAGGAGGCGTGTGTTACGGAATGCAACTTGATAACGCATGGGGGGGGGGGTGGAGCTACTTTGCAGGCTCACGTGTAAAAAGCAACATTCAAGGAGAACAAGGGGGACACAAGTGGGACAGATGTCAAAATAGGGACACTCAAGGAGGGGCTAGAATCAGGACAACCAGTTTTGACAAGGGTTATTGGGCTGCAGAGGCATGAGGTTCATTGCAGCACGGAGGAATAATTGCAGTCAGGTCTTGATGGTGGAAGACGCAATAGAGAGGGAGAGCTGCATGTACATGTACTGTACGTAGGCCTATCCTCAACTGAACAAATAGCAGGCGCGGATCCGGAGGGAGGTCAAACCCAACCCCAAGCCCGCTCTAAGACCAACAGAAAGTTTAAAAATGGGGAAAGTAATAAAAAAAATAACCACAGTGTAAAACGGTAAGTGCACCAATATTATTGTAAAAAAGAGTATGTCATGTAAATCATCATTTCTGCTTGTTCCACAAAATGGGATATTAAAAAAAGCCTGACATGACCCCCCCAGGAAAAATTCCTGGTGTCTCCCCTGAATAAGGGTTATCACCCCTTACGATAACGAAATACAATTATCACCAGTTACATGTACTTATTTCGTCATCAGTATTTTACGGTGGCCCACAACTGTCACGGCAAAAGCAAAAGCACCACGGCAAAAGCAAACACACAGGCTTGGTGCTGGTGGGGATGGATGTCGAAGTAGAAATGCTGGTATTTATGAAAATTTCTGACGATTTAGCTGCCCCACCCTGTCTGTGTGTTACTACTTAGTGCTTTGCCCCGCCCCCTTACATGTGCCTCTTCCTAGCGACGCCCATATCGAAAAATCCCTCCAAAGTCTCTGGCTTAAGTGTTGGCTGTCGATTTTGGGGCTTCAGCTTCAACTTTTGGGAGTTTGTCCTTGCAACCTTTACAATGATACATCTTATTCAGTATGTTGCATTGGAAAGACTGATAACTTAAAAGCTAGTGTCGAAAAGTTTCATATTAGTCTGCACCATGCTCAAACGCAACAACTGGACGGTTTTGATCAACATTTGCACATTCATTATGCTTATCGAATGACGGCATTGCACTAAATTCCGCAGTGATGTTATACATTACTCCTTTGGAATATTGTGATGCTATACACTACATGTATCGAGGTTTTCTTTTGTTTGCCCTGCTAAAAAGTACGCTTGCGTAATTTTACAAGTAACGAAATTGCACACCCTTTCCTCCAAACCGAATGGGCACACATCATGCAAAACTGAAGTTTTGGTGAACATGACGGAACTGAAGACGTTCACACAACGTTCATCAGATGACAATGAAAAGCCCAATCTTAAACACGAACCGTGCGCGAAACTGGCTTATAAAAAGCCTTTTTCTTTATTGCTATGATAATTGCACTAATACTTTTTGTCTATGACGTGGGGGCGCACTTTGAATTCACAAAGTGCTAAAATTGATTGCACGTTCTAATTTTGATATGTTAACATCATATTTTAATGTCTGTAAATGAATGACGTAATATTTAATGTTGATATGTCAACATAAAAGTTTAACGTCTGTGAACTAAACTGAAAGTCAAGAAAACAGGAGCATTAAAATGACTATGTAGCAGTTTTTGAATACATTTCAGATTTTCAACAGGAAAACCTGGTCGATGAAAATCGTGGCTCTAAGTCAGTTTATTATTCAATTTTCTATTCGCACTTTGAGCATTTGGGACATCACCGATATACAAACTTGTATACACATAGCCACAAATAATCTATTTTGGGTAAGTCATGTTAATGAAGGGCCCTTGTTTCCGCCAATGAGGTGTGTTGATCATTATGTCCACCAGATTCAAGTATCCTAATCCGTGAAGGAATACCATTTTCAAAGTACATTAGTAAATTTCATAAAGTTTATGCCCTTTGAATCCAAGGAATATTGTGGATCAAGAACCAGACTTTTGGTTCTGGGGGTGGGGGGAGGAGGATGCCTTTTTGAGGGGTGAGGTTAAATTTGGGGCCTTAAAGACACTTTGGGAAGGAAGGGCAACTTAATGGTCCCAGAAATCGCCTTTTGTTATGTCCCCCTTTTGGCCCCTCTATCTGCCAATACTTCAAGTGCATCTTGGGACAATATCTTCTGTCGTCGAGAATATCCGCTACTGATTCCAAGGTGATTAGAACAAAATGTCTCACTCTGGAAGAAAGCACTTGAACTTACACGAGATCAAAACCATGTTGACTATTGCCATTTTTTAATATCAGAAAAGGGAAAAGACAGAAACATATATAGACAAAAATGACTGAAGTTTCATCAGGTACTTTATGAAAGCACCAGTAATTATATACAATATGATTGCATGTAGATTCTACAATTGAAAGTAAAATATACCCCATTAAACCTATGTAGATAGAGAGAAAAGAAAGAAAAACAGTGTAAACAACCAAATGAATCGCTGACAGTTTGTAGAGATAATCCAAAGGTAATTTTGTGTCCTTTTGTAAGAAAAAAAAATTTAAAAAAGAGATGGGGTTAACTCTACTATAGACCACAATACCGGTATTTTAACATGAAAGATCTCGTCTCTCTCCAAATAGTTGGCTTCAGTGTACAGCATCCTAATCATACAGAATGGCACTGATACAATTAAAGTTTGCCTGTTTCCTGTTTACAGGGTCCTTTAATAAAACTCAAGGCGACATCTAGGAGCAGAGTTTATCAGAGAGAATGTCTAATTCCAACTCACAAATGAGTCAAACGCCACTTGGACTTAAGAACATTTTTGGCCAAATACCTGTCAGACTGGGTTATCTAACTGAGCTGTTGTGATGAATTACGATGAACAATGTCAAAAGCTGGTCAGTTTTTAGTAATAGAATTTTTAAAATCAAAGATGAGTGTTTTGAATGATTTTTGTTAGTCATCCTGATTTGACCCAATGATCACATGACAGTGCAACAGTGATTTTAATTTTCAGGTTAAAATGACATACAGGTACATTTTCATAGCTCCAAGATAAAACACCCTGAAAAGCACCTAAATATAAATCCTACATATATCTCATGACAACTTATACTACAAACTTAATAAATTACACAAATTTCAGATATCTTCGGTCTTAAGAATGCACAAAGGAAACCTATTCACTAAAGATAAGTACAGGGCACAGGAATTGCAGATGCTGACAGACTACAATCTGATTGCTCTAGTGATGTGCAGTCATCATGACATTCAAGCACTTTCAGGGTTAGAAAGGCCACTTTACACAGATGTTCCCTTTTTTCACACAGTGTGTATGTGCCATGATTTTTTAAAACCCTATGGCCAATTGTTAATAAGGGCGATTCCGGTTTGCTTTGTCTGCTCTGCAACCAAGCATGTTCAACAACACCAACTTGAAATACACAGAGAATTTAGACCAGACTGAAAAGACTGACGGATAAGTGCGCAGAGGTCAACCAGATTCAATGGTAAAGGGCATGTTTGAGTAGTGGTTAACCATAGTCTGAGTACACCTCTCTCAGGGAACACTGGTTGGACTAGTCGACTATATTCTGGACCAGGTCTTAAAAAAAAACATATTGAGTACTTTACTCTGAACTAGCATGTTTCTATAAACACTGTATACACAATGTTGTCCAAAGGCTTG
Source organism: Acanthaster planci (assembly GCF_054643075.1). NCBI lineage: Eukaryota > Metazoa > Echinodermata > Asteroidea > Valvatida > Acanthasteridae > Acanthaster > Acanthaster planci. The sequence goes on from NC_141793.1 coordinate 8,632,970, forward strand.
CAAAAGCCCAACAGACATTCTCAGGTGGGACACCAACCCACTTCCTGCCTACTTGTAAAGATATTTTACCGCTAATCCATCCACGGTGGGCTGGGTAGATCAATTCTGGACCTATCTATGTATCAACATTGGCTGTATTGCTGATTAGCAGTAACTGAGGTCACTGTATTTGTACAAAGGAAACTGGGGAACTAGGCAGTGCTCAATTTGAGCAGATTTAGAAGGCCCATGAAAGTGCTCATAAGGTTACATTCAAAATTCTCATGAGTAAGTAAACAATCATTTGTTTTGGGTTTATATTAAACCTTGTCTGTACATTTGCAACTTTTGGAAATCCAAATACATACATTATGTCACAAAATCCGCCGGTGCCCCTTGTGTGATTATGTCTTATACACGGTTGTCCTCTTATATGGCACGCCCATATAAACACAAACGATAACTTGGTCATGTTTATCTCTTACAAAGAAAGAGTGTATCTACATTACACAGTTTCATTGAGTTTCGCTTGCACATCAAGTGGCAAATATCTGGCGGAAACCCTGCAAAAAGAGAGTACTCGAACCAAGCTTAAAGTGGACAACATCCAAGATCAAGAACTAATGAAGTGGAATTTCATTTTGCTGAGAATGCTGGGCATGGAATTGATAACATTACGCTAGTCACTGTCAGAATCTGATTCATCAGTCAGCTGCAAGTCTTGACCTAGAAAGAGCAGTAAGGAGAACATCACATTAAAATGAACGGATCTGTTGTGTGTGTGAGACTGTAAAGTGAAAGTACGTACAATGTACAGGCATGTTACTTTTCCATGAACTGAATTTTCTCTTTTCATTGCTTATGCATGTAATTATAAATGAAAACACTACATAATCTGGTGTGGTTTGGAACTTTGTCTTTTGCTGAATTTCAAGTGTCTTGCCTGTACGCAGCACGTCAAGACAAGCGCCAAAAGAAAAAAGAAGAACAAGAAATGAGAAACAAAAGCCATGCTTTTCAATGTGAAGCGCTCAATTAGCATCATAAACTATGGGTTTAAAAAAAAAAGCATAAAGGGCATGAAAAGATCAATTTTGCAAACAAAGTCTTTAATGGTCTCTACCGAACGGTGAGCCATTACAAGTGAACTCGAAATGGCAAAACGGTCTATTTTTTTATAGATTTTTTCAGCTGCAAGCCACACAGTCTTGAGTCAAAGAGGACAGGAACAACGACATCTCAAAACAGCCTGTAAAATCATTTCTACCAGCATATGACTCTAAAAAGTATGGTCTCTAGAAGAACTACAAAGACAGATGTGCAGTCATAAGCCAAATTCTTCTAAAACTGAGGTACTTACTGAGTTGACTCCTTAGATACTGCGCAGTCTCCTGACTCGTTGCCAGGCCTCTGGGTGGACTGTCTTGTTTGGCCTGTGGTCTCCAGCTTCCTGTTAACAAGTTAAGGAACACAATATGTTTATTCAAATCCTAAGAAACAAGTAACCATTAAAATAATCATTAAAATCATTATAATAACCATTAAAATCGATCAACAGATGATGTGATAAATATTTACTAAATTGTGTTTGATTACATGTTCTTAGTGCCAACTTTCTCAGAGTAAATCACACCAACTTTGACTTTATATTTGAATATCAATACACTCAATAACATAAAATAAAGTTGTAAGTTTGGTGTACTGTGATTGTCACTATGAGGCAGGTGAATCAAGGCTGCCTGTTTTGCCAACAATGAGCACGTTTATCACCACGTAAAATGTAACAGGGAACACTGTCTATACTCCCAATGATTCCATCAATGTCAAACCATGACAAGAAAATTGTCTCTGATCTCCAGTTGCCGGGCCAAAGATCCTCAAACAGTGAGCTGACAAAGGACGCATGGAATAGAACTTTTGGAGGGATTCCTTAAAGTGCATTTGAATGAATAGTTTACGACAATTTTCAGTAATGAAGCTCTGTAGATATTTCAATACCTTTTTGTTTTTATGCTCACATGAAACTTATTTTCTTGCCCCTGTGCATGACCAAGAAAAGTCAGCTGTGTACTTGAGTCTATCACAAGTCAATTACAAGTCATTTCGAAAGTCACAAGGGATGAATAATGACACAGAAATGGGTACGTTTTGTTGATTTTGTTTTTCGATTTAAAAACGGAAATGAAAAAATGAGTTATTTTTCTAGTTTTTATTAAAAACCCGAAAATTGAACACAAGAGAAGCGAGTCGTTTCTCGTCTTTCATTTCAAAACGAGAAATGACAATTATGCCCTTTTTTGTTTTTCAATGTGAAAACGAATAACATCGTCACATACTGATCTACCTTTTTAAAGAATGCAAAACAGTTCCATTTTTTATTTTGTAAAGTAAGGAACAGTCTTTGTAACCAAACAAATCATGGCTGAACTAAAGGAATACGAGTGATATGTTGCTTCTACTGTAAAAGGAGCAACTCAAATTTCTTGCATTCTCAAAGGCAACTTTCCTTTTACAGGTGCTCAGAGACGCCTGTGACACCTCCTTGAAATTATGTGTGCAGTCAAACGAAATGGGGATTAAACCAAAATTTTAAACAAAATTACTTTCATTTTCAACATGAAAAACATGAAATGACTTCTTCGTCTTTTTTCCTCAGTTTTCGTTTTCACGTCAAAAACAGAAACAACAAATTCTTATAATTTCTGATTTTTGTTTTCAAATCGAAGAATGGAAAATGACTTGTTTATTGGTTGTTTAATATTCGTTTCAAATAAAAAAACGAATGAATGAAACGTACAAGGACCGAGATGCCTTGATTGTAGTTGATTTGATTCATTGTGTATGACTTGCAAGGGTTGGTTTGTTTACACGTCATATACATGTGAAAAGGAAGTACATATATGTTATCATGGAGCATTTATTGTGAAACTTGCTAGAATTCAAATATGTGATACAGTCAAGTCTAGCAAAAGACGTCTTCTGTCAACTCTAGTCAGTTTATGGGTTTATGTACACTGGAAGAGAACATCACGTCAACTTCACTACAATGCAAACCATGGGGTGATGCAACCTTTGATTTTAAAGTTATGGAATTCCAAACATGAAAAGATGTGATGCCTGTAATTTTATTTTGCTATGAAATATATCAAAGAAAAACCCTGAAGAGTGACTTAGGTGTGTTGATCGCTTTAATTGTGTTCAACGTTTGTAAGTTCTCTGCTCAAAAGCTTGCCATCTTATTACACTATCTGGCTTTGTGCTAAGTATGAGCCATCTTCAACTTGTGATAACTTGATCACAACTCAAGACTGATGTTAGCACTTCACAGACCTTTAGACTTGACATACATATATCACTATAACCAAGAGGAAGGACACAGAAGGAATTACAACTCTGGCACTTCAAAGTGTTCAATGATCATCACTGCCGAGTCAGATAAATAGTAGAAAACATTCCAGAAATGCCTGATTACTGCCTACAGATTAGACGGACAAGCGGGGCCAGTAATATCCTAGCAATACTTGTACAGTAGTGTTTTGCTTGCAATTAAATACAAATTATTGCTTTGACCAGGAAATAGAGAAAAATCCGATATTAGACCTACTTTTGCCATCATGAATAAACTTTTCCAATGTCGATACACTGTTCCATTATCCATGCAAAGTTTGTAATTTTATTCTCCTCCGTCCAATGCGTCAGTGTTCAAAGACTTGGAACGAATTTGGCTAAGACTGGCCAACAAAATGTTGACTACTACTGGAAAGCTGAGTTAATAAGGAACAAAATGCGCTATTTCATCACAGGGAGTGATCATGAAATCTCATAAAATATACTTTTGTGCAAATGCCATCATAAAAATTATTCAAACAAAACACAAAATCTTGAAAACAACCAGGCTTTTTATTCCCAAAATAACTCCAGAAGAAAGCGTTCATTAAGGGCAATAACTGCACATGTACATTTAGGGCACATGGCGCAATGCAAACAACTGTGCAAGCACTAAATTGGATGTTGTTATGAGATCATGCCAAGCACCAACAAAGGCATGAATATTCAGTTTCCAATACCTCAGTACACAAAGTTTTAAGGATGCAGATTACCAGCGAAAAATTGCGGCGGCGATCATAGGGTATAAAGGGGTTTTGTGGATGTGAAACAGATGGTGCGAAGTAGGCATCTGCTGCGCTCTGGCTATGGCCAGCGGTAATTGGCCAGATGTTAGGGATTGGGCGGTTCAAACTCCTCTGTCCTTCCTCTATGCTATAACTTACTGCTATGGGAGTGCCTGGCATGCAGGCTTCCATTCCTCATTGCTTGACTGTCTTTCTCGTCCTCATCACTGGAACTGCCGCTGCTACTGCTCTTCTTGTCGTTATCATCATCACTGTCACTGTCCGTGATGTAGCTGCTGGATGAGTCTGAGTCGTCGTGGTGATAAACTGCTTGGTGAGAGGGTGGGGTGTGGGGTGATGGGGCAAGAGGGGAGGGCTGAAGAGGAGAGATCTCACCAGCTTGGGGAGGGGAAATACAGGCATGGTTTTAGGGAATGTTTCAGCACACCTTTTTGGAAGTGGAAAATATATCCACAAAATAGTGTTATGATGAGTTGCTACATGTTTGCACCTCAGGATTACGGAAGTGACGGAGATGAAGCTGTGCTTAGCATGGTACACGATTTGCTTAGTAAATCTTGGTTTCCAGCTTGAATGTCATGTGGTGTACATATATACAAAGATGAGTAGCCAAGGTTGGCAAGGGGGCTGGGACACTATTTTATTTGCATTCAAGTGACAATACTACATGTGCTACCGTACCTTGCTCAATGTCTGGTGCTGAAAGTACTGAGTTTGTTGAGGACATGTCTACTCTCTTACTCTTTGAGCTTGTTGATGTCAAGCTGGGTGAGTTCTTCAGGTTAGCTGAGGGGTCCATGGTAGCCAGTGAGCGACTGTGCTGAGCTTTACTTGTGCCTTCTTCCCTGCACACAAGAGAACATGCAAATAATGAATACGGTATTACCGGTACATTTAAAGGTTGGCGTGGCCCTTTGGCAGAGGCTGAAGCTATTGTCCTTGAGCACTCAGGAGACTTGATCACTTGAAGTCCACTGCAGAGAGGCTGTGAGACTTTCCTCCAAGGCAATTGATCAAATCTGAATGAGCAGATAACCTGATGAATGCTGCCCAAGGAAAACTGACAAGGTTAACTTAACCAGGGCTGTAAGTTGAGAATGACTGTACATGAATAAAAGCACACGGCTGTAGTCAATCAGGAACTGAGGTCATCACATCATCCCCGACATTCATTTTGTCTAAAAATGATTCATTATGCAATAGAATTTTCTCAGTCAACTGAATGGATGGAACACATGAACACGTATCACTTTGAACCATGTGTGACAAACAACGTTCTGGGGAAAAAAAATGTCCAAAAATGTTGGTATCAGCTACTGACCTTTGCTTTTTGACCTGAACATTACAGGTCAATCTTTCCAGGGTAAACTCTCCTGTCCTGTGGTCATAGATCAGGACACATTCCTTCTGTAGTGGCCTCTTGGAACCCTTGAACTTAGTGCACATTGTCCCTTTACTCTGGAATCCAAATGAAAGAGCGAGCTAACAGACATGCATGAAATAGGACACCAGGTTGGAAGAATCTCCTCCTTCCTTGAAGACAAGAAGACATAAATGAAACCCGTCAAACAGGTTTTCATGGTCCATTTTTTGTACACATATGTACCAACATACGTACAGAAGACTTGATGGACTCTGCTTTACAATTGAACAAAGCTGTTTCCCAACTTGAATCAAAATGGGACTCTAATTTGTGTTCTATTTTTAGTTCCAAGAGAATCAATAGACCAATGTACTGATGAGGTCACAGTTTTGTTTAAGTGTGTGCTTAACTGCCTTCCATGGTGCTCAGTGGACTGTGGGCACCACTGGCTCAACAGAAAATGCACACGTGAGGGAAGTAAGACATTATTAGTACACAGGCCTTTACCAGACAGTGACTGATAAATTTACAAATGGGCTGAGTCTGACAAGAGCTCAAAGATTTGATATTTCTGAGAAAAAAACTGCTTTCCTACTAAGCCACAGTGCTTTGAAATGCAATGAAGCTCCCTGTATGAGGAGCTAGTTGATGTTTTCCTGCAAAGCTGATTCCCCTCCCAACAGTGATATAAATAACTATCATTGAAGTTTTCCAGATAAATCTTTCTGCCTCGTAGTTTGCAGTTGATTATAAACAGAACTGCCACTCTTAACAAACTAAGAGCTGATTCCAATTAATTTGTGTCGCCCGAGCTGCAATGCAGCAACTCCAAAAAGCCACACTAACTTTTACCCAGAACGATGCAAGAAACCCTGTCCCTGTTTCTAAGCCACCCAAACACAAAACATAATTGCATCTTACTGCAGACATTGTATATTTCTCACATCAACAAATTATCTGCAACAGAATCATGGGTCAAGGCGAGCAGTAAGTTCAAACCAAAACACATCATAAACCCTTTATTGAGTAACAAAGGATGAGCAAAAACAATGAAATGCCCTTTTCACAGCTATATTTAGCCAGTATCATAATTGCAAGTCCATCATAAGTCCATCACAAGTCATCCAGTCTTAGGTAAAGTCACAAGCTATTTCAATGAACTGAGACAAAAGCTCTCCTTTGTCATTGTTCAGGCTGTTACTTTTGACTGGACTTGTAAAAGGACTTGTTACTAGATTTGTAATGGACTCCATTACAACACAGTCTTCAGCTCGAAACTCCATTAAACTTTGGGCTGTATGTAACAGAGATCTATCGTGAACATTAACCCTAACCCCCTAGGCTCTTGCACTAGAAAGCATACTGAACCTCACAAAATCCAACAGGTTCATGTACTTGTCTATGTACTTGTACATGCAGGTTACTGCACCAAACCTGATAAACTCCAACAGAATGAGCCCGTTGGAGTTTGAGTGATATGGTATGGATGGGTCTATGCAGTATAGGATGACTTGCATTGAATAGTACCAAACCTGACAAAATCAAGCATAGTCCAACAATTGTTACACAGTGACCTGTGTGTGTCCCCAACTCACACAGAATCCAACACCATCTCCCTGGGCCTTTCATCCCAAGTCTCACAAAATTCAACAGCAGGTTCCTACGGTACGGTACCAAACCTGCCAAAACCTGCCAAAACCTGCTGTTGGAGTATGGCAGGTTTTGGGCAGTTAGGGTTAACGGACACGTGTTACCTCCACATTAGGCAAGGTAATGGTGACTTCATTTCCCTCGCCAACCTCAAGTACTGCTTCCTTAGAATGGTCCACTGATTTGGGCTTGAAGTCATCTGTGTATACAAAACACAAAAAAAAGATATCGTTTATCAACTTCTTTGATGGCAAACTGTCTGATGCTCATACATAGCTTGCTCAAATATGGGAAGAACATACAGCGCATGAGTGAACATACATGTACATACATACATGTAAGCAAAAGCTGTTACACTGGAGCATGAACTGCATGTACAAATATGCACAGAGTGCTCTGAAGAATTAAAAAGGTGACAAATGTTCTATTGGAGAATTTAAAATTGTAAATGGTAACGTAATATTGTAGACAATAGTTCATCTAGTCAAATTACTTTGTCCAAAATCAAACTGGTATGCCCAGATATGCGCAACACCGGTTCTGAGAGACTACCAGTTTGTATTCTCAAAGTCTGGGGGAGGAGGGAAGGGGAAAGGAGATTCCACTTGCCTCCCTACTCCCTTGCGACACGATTCAAAAGATCAGGGTGGATTTCGAAAGATCTACAAACAAGTAGAGGGGTTAATTAATGCAAGATTAACACATCAATTAAAGAAGCACTTACAGCGTATTGTATGGAAGGCCCTGTGCTTGTCTCGATCAAAGCTTCGTCCAAGCTTCAATTGATGGGCCTCTGTTCCAAACAAGGCTGTGTCTGGCATAGTACTGCTACTTGACTTGTCCATCTTGATGAATATTCAGCGTAAAATTGTACAGTACAGTGTGGATCTAATCAGTACGTGTATATATGTACACGTGTACAGTCCATGGTCCGCGCATTGGCATTTGTGTACTGCATCAGTAGCAGTGTTTGAGGTTCAGGTAAGACCAATGTCACCACACTCAAGTGGCTGTCTGTATCGTTTTTGAACAGCTTGCTAACGAAAGTGGTGCATCAGGAGGTGGGCGGCAGTCTGACTTCTCCTTTATGTGGGCAGTTTTCTCTGCGGAAATAAATTAATAATGGAATAAATATGTGCTTGACTGGTCTCGAACGAGCGTTTAAGAGAGGCTCAGGAGATAGGACATGACTAATGCCTGGGCCGCAGGTGAGGGCGTTATCAGCGTTCAGTCTCTTGATCCTGTCTTTAAGACTGGTCAAGCACATATTTATTCCCATTCATAAATACCTTTTTAGTCAAAGAGTTAAAAGTAGTCAACAGATGATGATTTTCTAACGATTTTGTTCTAGAATTTGTTTTCACTTTCCCTCACACCCCCGTCCATTTTATGGTATATTCCTTGTGCAAGTTATCCAATAGAATCTCCTTATGTGGACTTGGTGCGCATGTGCTGAGCTGCGTGCACAGTGCAAACAGACTCTTGACCAATCAGAATCAATTAAACTGTGTGTGGCATCCCGGCGCTGTGATTAACGCAGCGGCCTTATCACTTCTCAGCGGGCTTTATCAAAACTTAATACACAGTCAAGTTGCACGTTGTTGAATAGGGAGACTGTCTGAGGTATATATGAATGCAAGGTAATCAGTTAAAGGCACTGCCTTGGCTACAAGCAAAGAGAGCCCATCCTAGCACAATAATAAGGCAAGGTTGAAAAAAAAACCTTCTAAAGTTAACAGGTGTCCCTTTCAGTAATTGTTGGTTTCAAGATGCTCCGAACCTCCAAAAATTTTCGATTTTCACAAATCCCAACAAAAAGAGAAATTCTGCCAACAATGCCAATTAAGTTTTCTTGAGCTGAATGGACCTACATGTACCTTCAATGGTGTATGCATAAAGTGAGAGTAAATATGTTATTTGGTAGCAAGTACATGATGAATGGATATGGAACTCCAGCCAAACCTACATCAAGTACATGTGTGCAAAAATGTCACAGGGTCTGCTAAAAAAAACCGGAAACTTTTTTTATCACGGCAAATAGCATCGAAGCACACGAACAGGCGTAGACAGTGGACTGCATGACCATCAGGGTTCTCTTCTCTTAACGCCGTGTCTGATTCCACTTACTTTCCGTCTTTGATTCAATGTGTTTTAAGTTGTTTGTTTTTCTTAAATTTTCAATTTTTCCATATTTTGACAAAATCTGTAGCATGACATATGATTTTTTTTTTACTCCAGACCATGCACAATTACATTGCAGACATCAATCGACAGCCCTTCTGTCGATCGATGGTGAAACACAAGTCCACGATCATCACGTACGTGTACTTGGTTTCCAGCTTATGTACAATATTCCCATTCAAACAATCACAGCGATTGGAACCACTGACTGACATGATAGTCTTGAATTCAAGGGCCGTGCATTAAATGTACTTGGCACGCTAACGGCCGGCATACAGTGCATGCAGCATAATGGCATGCAGGCGCAAGCACTGAGTGCTGCATTGCATGCAAGTTCAGCAGCCTTGTCTTCAAGGCTACTACAGGGACAGAGCTACACATGTGCACGCAGTGCGCGACCATCATTAAACTTGAGATGCACAAAGTTGAAAATAAACACATTTCTGTTTGTGTTTTCTTTTCCGGCCTTTTCTTTTGAGCCAGAAGGGACAACAAAAAACAAAACAAAAACACAGAATTTCAGGGGTCTGCTTAAAAAAAAACCCAGACATTCGGATAAAACCGGAAAAGTGGCATCTCCATGTGTGGTTATTAAAATACCTGTTCTGGAGTGAGTGCTTGGTCCACCAGCTAATATGCACAAAACTAAATCTGAGATCAAGGGTTCCTTCTAAGCAGATCCCAAAATTGGCAATAGAACAGTTTAAAACTGCGTCGTATGTTTATGTAATCCATTACTCACTTACTCTCAAATAAATATGTGTATCAGATCAGACTGAAAATGTTGCATCTGTTCTGACAGCCCAAGGTGAACATCTGAGTCCAATCCGAATTTGAAAGCCTCAGCTGATTCCAGTCCAATGGCCTTGTGGAGCAACATAAATAGAAAATGTTCAACAAAAAACTTACCACTGCCAGATTTGATAACAATTTACTTGCGATGGAACACAAGTTCATGTGTTTTAGACAAACGGAAAACAAAGATGTGTTTTGTTAGGGGATCTAATCTGATCTAGTCTGATCTAATCTAACATTTTAGAGTATCAATCCAAATCTAAATCTGACTGAACCATGTTTAATCCTTTCAGACACTGACGTTGGATTGGATCAGGTTCTGATCACACTACTGTGGATTTTTTTCAAGAGGAAAAAAATCCAAAATCGCAGTACATGTAAGTACATGGATTTTAGTCACACATAATTTTTAAAGTGAAGCCATAAAAAAATTGTTTATTAACCAAATTTGCTCAAAGTACTGGCCATGAGTGCTTCCATTTTAACTCATGGATATATTGATTGAAAGCTTGGGAGTTTCCTTGTGTCAACCAAAACAAACAAAGGGGAGAGTTCCATAGGCGGACATCACTTAACACCCTGCTGGGCCTGGCCGGAAAAAAATGTTTTCTAAGTCAATGCTTAAATACTTTCCTTGCTAAATTTGACTTTTTTAGGACATGTGATCACTTTCTGATGGCTAGTAAACCACTGCAAGGGAAATTAATGATGTCCATATATGGAACTCTTACCTGCTCATTTGCCTGTACAAAAGCAAAAGCATTTGATGTAAGTCACATTGGTACAGGTTCACAGTTCCTGCTCATCCATGTCATCATACATGTACAAGTTACCAGTATGAATAGGCCAATACAGCTTCACTGGCTGCTTTGAGGTTTAGCTTAGCCCAGATTGCTGGTTGGATGCCAGTTTTCATTTTACATTATGATTGACAATGCTGATTTATCATTAGATAAATGTACATGAAGGCCATGTGGCAGTGTTGTAACGAGTCACTAAATTTGGTGGCGTGAATCGAGCCATTTTGACATTGTGACTCGAGTCGAGTTACTTTGTCAAGTTGAGTCAAGTACCGAGCTTGAGTAATTTGAGTCATAAATGTAAGAACAAAATACAATAAAAACACAACTACGCGTAAGTCATTTTTTGGTATTTTTATTTCCTTTATATATACTGAAAATAAATTAGGGTGACAGGTATCTATAATCTAGCCAGCTAAACTTCTGCTTTTAATTTTTTGAGACTCAAGCCATAAGCTTGTACTCGAGTCGAGTCTCCATGAGAGATTCAAGTCGAGTCATTTCCTTGCAGAGCTTTGAGTCGAGTTGAGTCATTTATCTGTCGAGAATCAAGTCAAGTTGCCAAAGATTGTGACTCAAGTCAAACTTCAGTCGAGTCACTGACTCGAGTCATTACTACTCTGCCATATCGTCATGCACTACCTTGATCACTAATGTACGCCTAGGCTACCAAGTCTACATGTCATGTTGAAACACACAGCCACACCTGCACAAGCACAGCATATGGACATAATGGAGTGGCATTTGGCCATGTTTATGTTAATTACAAGATAGGCCTATGATGTAGCAATTCCCCACTTCTGTGGTTCCCTAAAAAGCATGAAAAGTCGTCTCACTCAGAATACCGCACAACCTGACAACTACTCCACAGTGGACCTGCCGTATGTTTCACAGTCACACAGAGTTCAACACATGAAAGACGATATCACACTTGTACCCGAAGATCGTATAGCGCCGCGTAGCGGCGCCAGATGGGGAACTTCACCATGAATACGCGTAAAACGTTGTTATCACATAGGCGCCATTCTGGTTGGACTACGATTGCGCAGTGCATGTTAATGCTCAGGCGCAGGCGCTGCGACAGGCAGGCACACACATGAACGTTCACACTTGAATGGCGCCTTTGGTGATAACACCTTTATGGCCGAATTACCCATCTTGCGCCGCTACGCGGCGCTATAAAATCTTTGCTTGTAAAAATTCCGCATCCCGTGAAAAAGTTATTTCCTCTTTTTAAACTGCCATTAATATGTTAATTCTATTTTAATAAAAGCTGTGGAAAAAAGTAAGTTTTATTTTACTACACTTTTTATATACATTGAGTATCTACAATGTAATACTAAATTAAAAAAAGAAAGAAAAATAATAAGTAGTAATTATTTGCATAGACTGGCTTTTTAAAAATGGCGGCGCTCGTGGGCCGTCGCATCGGTCCATGTGGTTTCCAACACAGAGACAGTCATAACTGAGGCCGGTACCGGTAGTCGCGATGCTTCACTTACTAATACGTGTTAACATGGACTATCAGTAGGCGTAACGTTTTTTCAACGTGTGTTGTCTGAGTATTCCAGGTCAATCAAGGTCAGTCTGGGCAATCAACTTATCAAGCACATTACAGCATGCAGTACTGCCAGTAGGCCTGACTGAGCTGAGCACCTTAGCCTGGCGTTTGTGTAGAGGCTTGATCATCACCAGCATTGATCAGCATCGGCCATATCGGCCTAGCTACGGTGATAAACCTCCACACTACAGCACTGGAGTGTACTCACAAATTAGGCCTATAAGCTTTTGATAGGGCTAGCGAGTAAGTTTCTCTGTCCTTGCTCTATGGTCTGAAGGATAAAAACTAAAATTCAAGTCTACCATGTTTACGGTTTGGTACATGTAACATTACACAGTGGAACAACTCCTACAAAACCCCACTTTACCTCTATTTACATACTCAACTAAGAGTTTGTAAGAATTTTTTTCATATTTTTAGACACATTTTAATCAGTTCATTGTGCGCTTCAAAACAAAAATTAAAAAAATTTAGCAGGGAAAACACTATAGCATGTACATGTATGATGTACTTGGAAAAAGCTTTGCTTTTGAGCTGGCGCAGCAACTGAACATTTGCAGGGACTGTTTTAACCCTAAAAGAGCTGGGGGGGGGACTGTCCCCCTCAACAGTTTTCCTGATATTGCCACAGTGCATTTTTTTCAGGTTTTAAGCTCTTAGGAGTTTTTAGAGTAACTCAGTTGACACCAGTTTTGTGAAAATAGGCCATTCTGTTCTTGTGCAATGAGCATTTGTCCAAGACGGGTCAGCCAAAAATGTATACTTTTTCCACTGTGGTGCTCAGTACACACAGGCTGCCACGCATGTAGCCTTGAACTTCAAAGACTCTACCAACAAAACCATACCCGTGATTGAGTTCAAACTTAACATTTGTAATGATAGGCCTAAGGAATGTCTTTACGTGAAAGCCAAGTAAAAAAAAAATTGAGCAAAGGCACAGCTGAGTAATTGGGGGAATCCCCTCCCAGCTGTGAGATGGGCCAAAATAACCTGGCTTGTTTAGGGTTGAAGTCGACTTTAAAATGTTAGTACAAGTAATTTTCATCTGGCTCCACGCTTTTATAGCCATTCAAAATTTCATGTATCTCAGTCCCACATGAACAAAACTGTCAAAATTCTTTTTTAATTTGCCTTGCTTTCTGTTCTTTGCACAATTCCTGCTGAGTTTCCTACGTACTTAGAAGTGACAGATTCAAACAGAAATTATTCTTACATTTCCAGTAAGAAATGAACATTCTAGAGACAGAAAATGCAGCAGCTGGAAGTGCTGATCCAAGCATTTCACCCTCTGATCAAGAAAAAGGCCATAGGTGTCGCCAGCTGACGGTTGAAGAGTGGACAAAACTGAATGCTGATAACATGCTGGTGTCAGACTACAAACAAGCAAAGCTTGAGCGAGAAGCTCGCAAGAACTGGGACCTCTTCTACAAGAGGAACTCCACCAACTTCTTCAAGGACAGACACTGGACAACCAGAGAATTTTGTGAACTGGCAGAGCTGGAGTCAAAGGTTAGCATTCCATCAGGGGACCAACTGTAATTTACTTTTAATCAGGATTAAAGAAAATAAAGAAAATCGTTTTTGTACCCTGCAATAACCTACTCCTATTATGCACTGGTATTGTACTGAGTTACAAGTACAGCCCTGTGTTGGTGGTTCTCCAGTATGTGGGATTCACTTTTCATTGGACCTCCAAACATGAAAACTATATGCATAGTGTAACAAGGTTTGAGTTGGTTACTCTCTGAGCTGTAGCTTTAATGTCTAGTATGGGGACATACTCGTAATGGGATTTCATCAGTTTCATCTTTAAAACAGGGCTGAGGGTGGGGAGGCAAGGGGACAAACGGAAACTCTTGTTCCTCCCTTCTGATTATAGCCTGACCATGTAGCCGGGGAGGGGCAGGTGGCCTTACTGTGGGAACTCTTTCCCCTCCCCCCACTGTGGGAACTCTTACCCTTTCCTCTTATCTCCCTCTGAGAAGAGCCTGACTATGCCATTGTTTGGAAAGAAGGCTAGTCGTTTTGTAGTACGAGTCCTATTGTGGCTGTTGTAATACAATACAGATCCCATTGGTAGCGTACATGTACACATGTCTTCAGGTCTTACTACCTGGACAGATACTGGTCAGTTTCTTGTTCCATACTTTCAGTTCTTATTGCTACTGACTTTGTTCAGGCACACTGCATGTTAGTTATTGTCCAACTGGGAAGCCCACTGGGATGTGGATTGGCAACTTGGGCATAGCAGTGGGTGGTGGTGTGTAGTTTTCTTGGTTTATTTTTGCCTGGTTCAGTTGGCATATGTTATGTGAAAGACACCATACTCATTACTTTGCACCATGGAGGTTGCACTTCCATGCTTTGCGCCACATCTGTGCATCATTCATGAACTTTATTCCAGGAGTTCAGTGAGATGCATACAGTGAAGTCTTATGAGTTTAATGTACATCCCAACTTTTTTTGGCTGAGCTGCAATAGTTTGTCATAGGCTCCAAATGACCAGTACTGCATGATCCTTTCAGTCTTTATCCAGGCTGCCTGTACCTACTTTTATTGTAAATTATTATTCTGCGTTTGCCTCTGTCAATATGTGTAAAGTGAAGACTTTCACATTTGTTGATGCTGCTTATCTCTGGGTGTACAGTGTACATGTATGTACTGTACATGTACTGGTAGGTATGAAGGAATACGGGCGTTTCACAACAGTGCGCCTCCAAGAGTTTGCAACGTATTGTACAATCACTGTGCGCAAAATTTATTGACCAAATGCACGTTTGGAAAGGATCAACAAATTTCACGCGTTGTGATTGGCCAACGCATTGTAAACTCTTGGAGGCACACTATTGTGAATCGCCCGTATTGAAACTTACTTATTTTCAGAGTTTGTATCCCTCCTCCTAGTAGTAAACCCCCTACTTACATTGTATTTGTCTGCTAGTGCCTCTGACTCCCCTGTCCTTTTTTTAACCAAGCAGTGATCTTCTTGAGGTAGTTCTTAGCCTGTGTTATACATGTATGCAGAGTGGTTTCACAGTCTTATGGTATTTGATTGTTGTTCCAGCCTCTGTTTTTGTTACTACATGTAGTGTGGCACTGCCACTTTATACTTCTGATTTTATTGTTATATTGTTTTGATATTATGGGAGTACACTGTACATGAGCAAATATAATCTCCTGGGCGAGATCTACATGTAGGCTTGTGGGTACACCATGGAATTAATCACTGATTTGACGATGTGTGGTTCTTAGAAGAACCAGTGAGTGTTAATCTCTTCCAAAAAGAAATTGATTCCATGGTGTACCTGCCAGCCTAGATCTTATGTAACTTCCACCATGCAAAGCTTCAAATCTTACTAATCTCCTTGATGTTAATTTAGAAATACCCTTGAGGTTGTGGTCTATCAGGTAGTGTGTCCCCCTGCCCATTTGATCAAAGCCCCCCCCCGTTGATTATTTGCTCAGCATTTTTTGTATGGTGGTCTTCACCAGACCATCGTAGAGTACTGCTTTCCTGCATTTTGATGTTTCATTTTGCGTGTAGGATGGCAGCAGGCCAGGCCAGAGGTTCTTACTGGAAGTGGGATGTGGAGTCGGCAATGCCATCTATCCACTGCTGGAAGAGAACAGACAGCTGTTTGTTTATGCCTGCGATTTCTCACCCAGAGCTGTGCAATTTGTCAAGGTAGTTGACTTGTCTTGGAACTTACCGTTTTTGTCCATGGCAGATCCGTTAGGAGGGGAACTTTGTGCCGTAATCATGTATTTTAATCCAGGTTTTGTGCTACATTTGAATTTAGTCTGTTTGAGACATTTACTGTGCTTGATGAACTGTAACTACAGACTGAAAAGCATTTTAGTCTCGTTTGCATTGGACTAGAAATTGTGGAAAGTTGCCGTGAGCACTTGTTAACATTCCATTGTGGTTATTCTTCTGTGCATATGCACATGAATTACTACAACTCATGGATAGTCTGCAGTGGTGTGTCTTCTCAGGATCTTATGAGGGTCTATTCCAATTGACCTTATAATCTGACACTGGATGTGGCTTCCGGGAAGCGGGAATTTTTCAATATTTTTGTACGTTGTTACGTTGTATAGGTGCGTGTGTGAGATGATAGAGATTATATGGTTATGCCTTGACCCATGTATGTGATCAACATACTGTACAAGTTTTACAAATATTGCAGCCATCTGTCCTGGCCTATTCTGTCATGTAACCCTGACAATGCAATTCTTCCACTGCCCCATAGCCCAGTAAAACATAATTAGGTAAAGCTCACAGCCAACATTTGACACTTGACAATTATGCCACTTTACCGGCTGTCTGCACTGGATTTAACTTTGTCCAATTTGCAATATAGTCACAGTGAATTTTGCCAAAAAAGTGCAATGCGAACATGGCATAGACACAACCCTATTTGTATCAGAGGGGGGTTACATGTACAGGTACATTGTAAATTACATGTACATGTACGTTGTACATGTGGGTGGCGATTTTACGGTTCAAAGTCCTCTTGTTGCTGTCTTGAGAAACTCACGAGATAGCATAACTAATGCATTTATTATACGGGACAAGGATTGAAAATGCTGCAGGTTTTAATGGTGGTAACATTTAAAAGCAAGTGGCTCTATGTGGTACCTGTATGCACAGTCTTCATTGAAGTACATGGTGAAAGAACATGACGGCTTAAGGTTTAATACTTGTGCCTCTTTCCATTGACGTCTTTGCTTGAGCAAAATGCTAACAGCTAAATGTATATACAAATGTACATGTACGTGTACCGTAATTTGGAAAGTTTCATGTGATTCTGCCTTGGTCATCATACTCCACTAATTTTCCTTTTCTTATTTAGGAGAATCCTGCCTATGACCCCAGCAGGATTTGTGTCTTTCAGTGTGATTTAACTGCTGATTCGTTACGAGAAAGTATCCCAGAGTGCCACTTGGACATCGTCACCATGTTATTTGTTTTGTCAGCAATTCATCCGGAAAAGATGCCATTAGCATTGAAAAATGTCTATGAGGTGAGCAGCACGGACTGTCGTACTGTAATACCAACAATTAAAAATGTCTTGTATTTGATACTAAAAGTTGACCAAAAAACTTTTAAGACATACTTTTTAAAATGTACTGGTAAATAAGTGTCATCTTTTTACCTTCTTCATGTTGAATGCATTTTTGCTCTATTTGTTAATTGTTTTTTGGGGAGGATATCCCAAAATACATGTATTGTTACCTGGATTTTCCTAAGATGTTGTCTTAAAATTTGCCATGGGCCAGTGATCAGTTAGTCTTTTGTCAAGGTCTTCATGGCTGTGTGTGTGTGTAACTGCAAAGTCACTGGACAGGAGACCAGGCGAGTGGCGCAGCCACGAGGCCTTTTCCAACTTGATTTTGAGGTTTTTGTGGTGAATTATTCATAAGCTTTCTGATATGCATTATTCATAAATTTCATGTAAATAGTTGAAGTAGATGAGTCTCTGAAATAAACGGCATCAACTCCAAAGCTTACGCAATGTTCCCATCTGGTTTTTCATGAGGGCAATAAGCGGTGAGATGACAACTATGATGCTTGTTGGTGGGGGGTGGTGCTGACGTTGGAGTAACACTAGCAAGTAGCAGGTCATCAAGGCCGAATGGTCAAAGCAAAATGGCAGTGCTTAAAAGATGGAGCTGAGTCTTACCATATCCCGTTGGTAAAGACGAAAACGTCACGCCCGCGTACAGATTCTTCAATAGCCTAACACTGCAACGGTTTAAACTCGGCAAGGTGAAGTTTTCCAGCAGCATATTCTAAAGAACTGTCCAAATACTGCTTAGACAATTGACCTGCACTCACGGCCGCCGACACACTTGACACGCTCGCCATCTTTCAATTTGCATAATAGGTTAATGTATGCTGACCCCCTCACTTATGATTGGTTGGGATTTTTGCTACCCCAATGGGGTAGGGGTAGCAAAAGTCAAAAACATAAAGAAACCATAAGAAATTCCTGACAAGTTGGAAAGGTCTCGTGGCTGGTCTCCGGTCCAGCCGCTTTGCAGTTACACATAAACACAGCCGAGAAGGCTTTGACAAAAGGCTAATGATTAGTTGATGAACAATTCAGATTTTAAGTTCCTGATAGCGTAAGACCTTCCACGTTAGAATACCTCCTCTGCAGTAACTTGGATTCTCTTTCTTCTTTGAACAGGTGCTCAAACCAGGTGGATGTGTGTTGTTCAGAGATTACGGGTTATATGACCATGCCATGCTACGATTCAGCAAAGGTCATAAACTAGGAGAAAACTTCTATGTACGGCAAGATGGCACAAGGGCTTACTACTTCACTGAAGGTTTGTATGCTTTGAAACAGCAACTTATTGATGTTGCCGAAACAGAATTAAAGGTTGCTAAATCTGAAATAAATTTTAATTTCTTGGAAAAGAGACATTCATGCCAACATTTCAAAGTGGTGCTTAAGTGTCAGTCAGTAAAATGGAAATTATTCTTCAGTGGTGATTGAAGTTCATGTTAAGTGTAAATTACATTTGACAAAGAGGTTTTCTGGCCAATTTCAGCAAAACAGCATTTATTTTAATCAGCACGTTTAAATTAATGTCCCTTTTCAATTTTATTCATACTGGGGTTGTTTTTCACTGTTTCAGTTTTCATATGTGTTTATTGTCATATTTTGTTTAACATGTTTAAAGGCACTCAATTCTCTATTTTTTATCAGTCACAATTTAAATTTCTGCTGGCATTACTAATTAATGCTGTCAAATGCAGATTCATCAAAGCAGAAAGGATTTTCAACCTTTGCGATGTTACATAATTTAGAGTAACTCTGGTTGGGACTTTAAAATGTTCAATTCAGATGCAGTACGACTTGAGTAGTTGCTGGGCATTTTTCATTATAAATGCTCTTTAATGATATGAAAACTCTGTAATCATCTTGATTTACAGAATTTCTATTTAACATATGTAGGCTGTCTTTAATTGAATTTAGTTGAAACCAATGCAGAGGCTTTTCTTGTGATTGTGTGTTCAGGTACCATCCATCCATTTTTCTTAATTTCAGTCCTTAATTCTGATCATTCCAAGTGAAAGTTTAAAAGGCAGAAGTAGAAGTTGCTATGGCTTTATTTACATTTTTCCTGTTTTTCTTTCTTGGAAAATCCACCTTCATAGATACACGTATGTATGCAAATAAGAATCAGGTAGCAATGCCAAAGAAAACCAAAGGGTTATCATTTTAACATAAAAAATTTATTCACCAGTCTTTTTTTGTTTTCTTTCTTGTAAAATCCATGTTCATATGTTGATAAAATCCATGTTGATATACAAATCAGGAAGCATGTTATGCCAAAGACCTGAATTTGCAGGGAAGCATTTTGAAACTGTTTGCTGATTGGTTATTGTCATCTTCTCAAGGCTTCAAGCCAATTGGAGTGAAAAAAAAAGGATTCTTTGAAGATGCATCAATTTTATTTAACAAGTGACTGCAGAGGTGAAAACATTGAAGGACACTTTGGGATGTATTCTAAAACAATTTGAATGGACCACGTGTTGAATGGGACAATATTTTTTATGAAATAAGCCAGGAAACCTGTATTTTAGTGGACTGATATTATCTCAACAATTAGCCGGACCCAGCACTTAATTTTTTGGGGGACATAGAGGCCATATTTACAAAGTGGACAGCATCATTGCTTTAATTTGATACTTAAGACCTTACAATCACATATAGGGTCCGCTCTTTGTACTTTTGCCCACTAGTGGCTGGTAAACCTACCGTAGGTAGGCCTTGATACAAAAGCAAAAGAATAATTCATTAAGTGTTTAAAAAAATTTCACATCTGAACCTAATCAAGTGTGATAAATTGGTACTTTTGCAAACTTTCACATACGAATAATATGAATAATACAGACCTGCCAACATGCCGTACTCTTTCCTGAGGTCAGGCATTACCACACAATAGATTAACATTTTAAATGAAGTGAAGGCTCATTTACACACCTTTTAATCTATTGTGTGGTAATGCCTGACCTCAGGAAGGAGTATGGCTAGGTTGGCAGGTCTGATAATAGACACTGTGAGAAGAGCTTATACAACCCAGTTGAGAAAGCAAGAGTTAAATGTACACAAGTTGAGAGAATGTACAGTTCCTGAAGTTGTTGGTGTCTGTTGAGTTGGAAAGGGAACTGGCAGTTTGCGTAGCTGTCAAATTTTTCAATTGGTGTGATGTTTTGCACTTTAGAAAGCTTCATTGTATCAGTCACCTGCTCTGCTGTTACATTTCTTTCTAGAGCATCTGAGCAAGTTGTTCACAGAAGCTGGTTTTGAGGTCGCAAGCAGCGAGTATGTCCTAAGAGAAACAGTCAACAAGAAGGAGGGACTGTGTGTGCCCAGGGTGTTTGTACAGGGGAAGTTTACCAAGCCAAGTCAGTCACTGACAAGCTGACAGCTAGCTTCTGCATGCTGATGTGGAGTATGGAAGGTTACAGGTTTGGCAGAAACAGTGGCAGTTTTAACGCAGGTCCTCTTTGTTTTTCCCAACTGTTGCTCTGAGCAATCAGTGCATGTAGTATTTCTTATCTTAACAGTTTCCTGACATTGAACACTCACAGATCATGTGAAACTTCCTGTTCATTATTAAAGTAGTAGTGTTTGCGGTAGCACCATGGACGTACATGTATCTCTTTTGTGAGTATTTGCGGTTCTGAAAAGAACCAGTGGTACTCGACGTTTCGAGCAGTATGCTCTCTTCGTCATCAGGAAATGCCGGATAGAGATTTCAGTCAGCGTGTGGCTCGTGCAATAACCCTTCAACTGCCGTCTTGCAGCCTTACAGCATTCCTTCCACGACTCATACTTTTGGGCGAAAGCTTTCTTCAATTTTGCTTGCTTTTTAGCTTTCTCTAATTCTTGAAGCTCTGCCATCTTGGCCGTGGGCTGCTTTGCTCTGCTGCTTTTCCTTCTTTTGCCATCGGAGGGCTTGCTGAGTTGGAGGAGTTGCTCCTGCTTGACTTTGACTTCCTTCAAGATTCGCTCTCTTTCTGCGGGATCGTCTACTGACTCTAAGGCTGAAGTGTGTTCTTTAATCTGTTCCTCAAGCTGCTTCACTTGGTCTTGGTCGTTCACTTCCTGGCTAGCCATGACATTAACTTGGGAACAATATTATCAATGCAAGATAATTTCACACTTTCTGTAAATCTACGGTCAACAAGAATAACATGTGCTTGTAGAATGATACATAAATGCACCCTTAACTACATCAGGCATCTCTATTAACTACGACTGTGTGCGCATTTAACTATATCAAGAAGCAATTAAATTCAGCAGCAACGCACTTCTCAATAAAGTACACAGAAAATATTCTGTCAATGCTTAGTATGCTGTGGGTGAAATGTCAGTGATGTGCATGTAACACGAAACAATATGCAAATCAACAATCTCTCATTAAGCATCAACCAATGACTCAAATTGGTAGGGAACAATGTTGCACAAATGTAAACAATGTGAGAGTACATGTAGGCTAATCGTGTTTCACTGTGCAGTGAACAAAATGCAGCAAAAAGGTTTCCCAAACACGGCTGATCTGGAAAGTTGTATGCAATCGGTTCTTAAATTCTCACAGCAAATTTTACACAAACTTCATACGCTATGCTCTACGTGACATTCATGGCACAGTGTTATGTAATTTTGTTGTCAATAACTGACTGTTCATTGTTAAGTTCCGCGTACAGTTCTGCACAGTTCATGTAGACTTAGTCTTGGACTTGCTGAACTTTCAATGCCGGTTGACTCTCCTGTCTCTGGAACTTGCTGGAGCTTGAGCCAATAAGTGTGGACAGGAAACCTGATGAGAGGTCGAAGACTTGTTTCACCTGGTCCATGATGTCCGAGATGGGGCTTGGTGAAGGACGAATGGTACCGGTAGGCCTACGGTAGACATATGGCACTCAAGGCTTGTGTAGCATCGCCGGTTCAGATAGGATCATCGGTGTGGTCCACCTCATGCGAAGACAAGCGAAATGATGATCCCGAGATCTCACTATAGCTGCGCCATTGATTGCTAGCTTGGTAGTTGGCGCAGCTATAGCACTCTGTGATTTGAAGGGACCATTGTTTGCAGCACTATGTAATTTGAAGGGACCATTGTTTGCAGCACTCTGTAATTTGAAGGGACCATTGTTTGCAGCGCTATGTAATTTGAAGGGACCATTGTTTGCAGCACTCTGTAATTTGAAGGGACCATTGTTTGCAGCACTATGTAATTTGAAGCGACCAGTGTTTGCAGCACTATGTAATTTGAAGGGACCATTGTTTGCAGCACTATGTAATTTGAAGGGACCATTGTTTGCAGCACTATGTAATTTGAAGGGACCATTGTTTGCAGCACTATGTAATTTGAAGGGACCATTGTTTGCAGCACTCTGTAATTTGAAGGGACCATTGTTTGCAGCACTGTGTAATTTGAAGGGACCATTGTTTGCAGCACTCTGTAATTTGAAGGGACCATTGTTTGCAGCACTCTGTAATTTGAAGCGACCAGTGTTTGCAGCACTCTGTAATTTGAAGGGACCATTGTTTGCAGCACTCTGTAATTTGAAGGGACCATTGTTTGCAGCGCTATGTAATTTGAAGGGACCATTGTTTGCAGCACTCTGTAATTTGAAGGGACCATTGTTTGCAGCACTCTGTAATTTGAAGGGACCATTGTTTGCAGCACTATGTAATTTGAAGGGACCATTGTTTGCAGCACTCTGTAATTTGAAGGGACCATTGTTTGCAGCACTCTGTAATTTGAAGGGACCATTGTTTGCAGCACTGTGTAATTTGAAGGGACCATTGTTTGCAGCACTCTGTAATTTGAAGGGACCATTGTTTGCAGCACTCTGTAATTTGAAGCGACCAGTGTTTGCAGCACTCTGTAATTTGAAGGGACCATTGTTTGCAGCACTCTGTAATTTGAAGGGACCATTGTTTGCAGCGCTATGTAATTTGAAGGGACCATTGTTTGCAGCACTATGTAATTTGAAGGGACCATTGTTTGCAGCACTCTGTAATTTGAAGGGACCATTGTTTGCAGCACTCTGTAATTTGAAGGGACCATTGTTTGCAGCACTCTGTAATTTGAAGGGACCATTGTTTGCAGCACTATGTAATTTGAAGGGACCATTGTTTGCAGCACTATGTAATTTGAAGGGACCATTGTTTGCAGCACTATGTAATTTGAAGGGACCATTGTTTGCAGCACTCTGTAATTTGAAGGGACCATTGTTTGCAGCACTATGTAATTTGAAGGGACCATTGTTTGCAGCACTATGTAATTTGAAGCGACCAGTGTTTGCAGCACTATGTAATTTGAAGGGACCATTGTTTGCAGCACTCTGTAATTTGAAGGGACCATTGTTTGCAGCACTATGTAATTTGAAGGGACCATTGTTTGCAGCACTCTGTAATTTGAAGGGACCATTGTTTGCAGCCCTATGTAATTTGAAGCGACCATTGTTTGCAGCACTATGTAATTTGAAGGGACCATTGTTTGCAGCACTCTGTAATTTGAAGGGACCATTGTTTGCAGCACTATGTAATTTGAAGGGACCATTGTTTGCAGCACTATGTAATTTGAAGCGACCAGTGTTTGCAGCACTATGTAATTTGAAGGGACCATTGTTTGCAGCACTCTGTAATTTGAAGGGACCATTGTTTGCAGCACTATGTAATTTGAAGGGACCATTGTTTGCAGCACTCTGTAATTTGAAGGGACCATTGTTTGCAGCCCTATGTAATTTGAAGCGACCATTGTTTGCAGCACTATGTAATTTGAAGGGACCATTGTTTGCAGCACTCTGTAATTTGAAGGGACCATTGTTTGCAGCACTATGTAATTTGAAGGGACCATTGTTTGCAGCACTATGTAATTTGAAGGGACCATTGTTTGCAGCACTATGTAATTTGAAGGGACCATTGTTTGCAGCACTCTGTAATTTGAAGGGACCATTGTTTGCAGCACTCTGTAATTTGAAGGGACCATTGTTTGCAGCACTATGTAATTTGAAGGGACCATTGTTTGCAGCACTCTGTAATTTGAAGGGACCATTGTTTGCAGCACTATGTAATTTGAAGGGACCATTGTTTGCAGCACTCTGTAATTTGAAGGGACCATTGTTTGCAGCACTATGTAATTTGAAGGGACCATTGTTTGCAGCACTCTGTAATTTGAAGGGACCATTGTTTGCAGCACTATGTAATTTGAAGGGACCATTGTTCGCAGCACTATGTAATTTGAAGGGACCATTGTTCCATTCTAAAAATGAGAAATACCTAATAAAAAATAAAGTGAGTCTGAAGAAGCCAGTGAAGCGTTTGACCTACTGATATATATTTTGCAGCCTGTTCAATGAAATGAATGTCAAGCTGAGTTTGACCAAAGGCAGTCAGTAATGTGACCATCACCATGTCGTGAACATAATAGATTAAAAATGAATATTCTAGGAAGGAAATGCATTACCATATTATGATGTGTATCTGCTCAGTAAAGAATGATATCATGAAAGAACCTATGAAGTGATCCTATTTTTTACATATTTGAATATGGAATTTGTTTGGAAAGAGGAGAAAATGAGACTTTGCATAAGTAAAAATGAGTCTTAGGTATAATTGTTTGGATTTATTCAGATTTTTTGGGTCATATCTGTTAATTCATTGGGCACTACTCAACAAGGTTAATTATTTGAATTAGGTTGTTCAAAGGATTATTCAAGGACTTCTTATTTGGAAAGGATTGCTTTATTTCCAAATTGAGTGAATGAAGTTGGACCATTATTAAAACAACTTTCCTGATTTTAGTAAATTCAGCAGGCACAAGAATTCCAAGGTTTAAACCCAAGTATAGGGTTGTACAGATTTATTCATATTTCCCACAGAAATTCATGAAAAATATGAAATAATAAAACAATGGCTTCTCACACAGGTCATTTCTTTGTTTACATATTGATTTATACTATAGTAAGTTAAGAATACACATTGATGTTCAAGAAATATTTATGCACTTCTGCTCTCTGTTTTCCAGTCAAGCCACAAACCTTTTAGTTTTATCATACAAATAAGCATGTACTCGGGTCCTTTCATAAAGAGTTTCAGTCATGATGGACTCAAAATAAAATGAAGAAAAAGAAAACCATGCAATTACTGGCCTGAAATGCTGATGCCAAGCCTGGAATTCTGCTTGTAACATACATGTATATACTTCATTCTTCACTGCATGTAAAAACATGAGTGAACACAAGCTCTTCTCTCTTTTTCAAGAGTTCCCACAAACAGTACAGGGATGGATGTTATTCCTTTAAGAGTATATACAACTAAGTCACACTGGTTCATGCGTGTCACACCTAATTGATATTGTATTTGGCTGTACCAACCAGAAGACTTTTTCAGCTGCAGCTGTCCATGTACAGTCTCCAAGTGGTAGGATGGGTCCTGTGTTGGAATATCTTTCACAGGAATGCCTCTATGCTTATATGAACACTTGATCTCAATAAGCTTCTCTCCATGGCAGGAACAGCTTGCAACACCATCTGGTGAGGCACCCATAAATGGCATAAATGGTGGCTCAACATTCACTTTCAGGTAAAATGCATCTGGGCTGGTTTCTGCACAAACCTGAAAATAATGAAAGTTGAAAAATTCCATAAATTTTAAAAGTTTTTCTATTTTTTAGACATGGATCAAACATGTATTTTCCTTTTGAATTTCATGAGTAGCTTCAATGCACACACCTACTGCATGGGCAGACAAGAGGTGTGCAAATAAACAGTTCCTGTACATGCAAAAATGTACATGTACTATATGTACATGTACTATATGTACATGTACTATATGTACATGTACATTGTAGTACATGTACATGTATCTCTACTTATCACTGGCATCACCTTTGTAACCATGTATCACCCCTACAATAAATCACTTCTGGAACTCATAACAACTTGTATGAAATATTTCCATCATAAACAACTTCTTACCAAGCAATGTAGCGGGTATGTCTCTGAGGTGAAACCCCCTAGGGCGTACATGTATGCAAAATCATATAGAAATCGGGATTTGGGAGGTCCTGCCGAGTTAAATAATGATCTGCGTCAACCGTGACTCACCTTTTTCAAGTGCCCCTGAACGTTCTCAATCCATGCTCTGGATACATTACCCAGTGGCTTGTAATTCTCAGGATGTGGGCTAGGTTTTATGCCTGTTTTTCTGCATGGAAGTCCAGCTCACTTGAGTCCTCTACAGACCTGATAGTGATAAACTGAAATAACTAAAATATGTCATTGTCCGTATCCTTGCGTGACTGGTTTTCGACGATGTAAGGCCTTTTCTTCAAACTGACCAACATGAACAAAAGTATCGCACTGAAGGAGGTCTCAATCACTTTTTTACATCACAGACTTGTAAAATAAACTTGGAGGACGTTGATCACTCCTGTCGCTTTTGCGAAATTACCTGGTTTAGTTGCCGTCCGTGGCGCATCGCACAGCAAACACCGTGACCTATTTTCGATGGCCGCATTGAGTAAGGTTGTAATGTTGTGTGGCACTGTAAAATTCTTCTGTCTTTTTATTGGTTTTTCATCTTTTGTTTTTCCCGACCCTGCCTCTCACTCTTTCCTCAAAAATGGTCATATGCATTTTCAGCATTGTTATTATGATCCAATAATACCCCTTGGCCTAGGCCCACCTGCTCCACTTTTGGGATGGGGAAGCTGGAGTGCCTTTTTATCACCTCCTTCCTCTTGGGTCTTCATGGTTCCTGCTACCCTCTCCTTCTCATCAAAACCATCCTCTTGATAAACAAGGAATCAGTTTTATCATCGTAATGAATGCAGTTTTGGCAAAATGGAAACAATCCTCTTGAACATGAAAAGAAGTTATATTTCTTCTTTCTGGTTGATGTCTTCTTCTGTGACGTTTCAACAAACTGCACAATCTTCCTTACTGCTTCTTCAGTTATGGCCTTTCCTGATGTCACTGAAGAGACACATCTCCTCTTTCCTGGTACTTTCTCTCGCTGGCCTATGATCTGTTCTCATTTTTTGAAGAGATCAGAGGAGTCTGAGTGAGGGAGGCTGCCACTGCCGTCACCTTGTGGACCAACTGGTTGGGGTTCAGACAAATCTGTCGGCTCACTGGCTATCCCATTTAGCGCCTTGGCTGGTTCGTAGTTTCTGACATCGATTATTTCAAAGTTGCAAGGATAGATGCCAGTTTTCTTGAACGAGCTTCGTAATTTGTCAGGGGATAGGGCCTTGGAGTATGCTCTGTGTAATTTACTCGGTGGCAGTTCAATTAAGGCAGTCGATGGAGGCAGATTGTTATGTTGCAAAACCGGGTAGGGCCTTTTAATACAGCGGCCATTAGACAAGACCCTTTAAACTCGTGGGCAATAGAGGGCGCTAAACCAACTATCGTATCGTGACACCTTTCCTTTCATGAAAAGAACTGAATTTTTAAGAGAACTTTAAACAAAAACATTTACAGGGGTATAACGAGTTTCACACATTTGTCTGAGTTAAACATGTATAATGATTTTCACACATCTGGCTGAATTACACATGTATAATGGTTTTCACACATTTGCTGTGTTATACATGTTAAATTAAATAACCAACAGAATTTATGATCAACAGAACAATCTTTGTATTGTGTCCCATTTTCAGTTCAGTGTTCAGTGTTCTATTTTGTGACGTACTGTTCCAAACACTTTGGTGCTGTCCGGGTTCTGCTGCTCCTTCTCGGGATGATGGGTTGTGCATTAGGTGGCGAACTAGCAGTTGCGGTGTCCTCAGTGGTTTGCGAAGCGATTCTTTGCTGTGGTTCGATGCGTTGTGGGGTGCTGGTTTGCGAAGTTATCCGCGGATCTAGTGGGGGAACTGAGGCAGTCTGCGGAATATTGATGAATGTTTCCGCGCTCTTCCTCAGATGCTGTCTGTTACGTCGATACTCGCGACCGTGTTCCGTGATTATCTGGTATGATCGGATACCGACTGCTTTCTGTACCTGTGCTTTCTGCCACACTTTACTGTCTCGTTTTTGTTTGAATCGCACTGTTTCCCCTGCACAGAGAGGAGGGAGTGGTTTGGCATTTCTGTCATAGTAGTGCGACTGTTTGGCCTGCGTTTTGATCTTCTTGGAGACAACATCCCTGATGATTTTTGGTTTGAGCAATTTGCTGGCATTGGCAACAGGGATATCATTTTTTGTGCGCCGGCCAAGGAATCGCTGGGCAGGTGAACTGCCGAGTCCCTCGGTTGGTGTGTTTTGCCAGTTGAGTAGATTTAAGTAGAAATCTCCGCGGGCGTGTTGTGTCTTCTTGATCAGCGACTTGGTGATCTTGACAGCGTTTTCAACTTTTCCGTTGCTTTGTGGTTATTCTGGGGAACTGGTTGTGTGATCGAATCCGTATTGCGTGCCGAAGTTTTCGAACTGCTTGGAGTTGAAGGGGGGTCCATTTTCTGTCTGGACAGTGTCTGGTATGCCGTGGTTAGAGAAGTGTCTTTTCAGTTTCTTAATGATGGCTGTGGCGTCTTTGCTGCCAGTGAGTGGGTTGACTTCAAAATAGTCGGAGTAGTAGTCGACCGTGCGTAAATAATCATTACCTCCCAGTGTGAAAATGTCACAGCCAATTTTTTCCCATGGCCTCGTTGAAAGATTGTGGCTGATCAGTGGCTCTTTGGGTTGGTTGGACTGGTACATATTGCATGTTTCACACTTGGAAACATAGTCTTTCAGTTCACTGTTCAATCCAGGCCAATACACGCATTCCCTGGCCCGTCTGAGAGTGCTCTGAAGACCGGTATGAGTAGCATGAAGGCGTTGTCGTATGTCCGGTCTCAGTTTTTTGGGTATGACACAGCGATAGCCTTTGAAGACTATGCCGTCTTGAGTCGTCAGTTCATCGTGAACAGTGTAGTATGCATGTGTTTCGGGTAGGCAATCATGCATTGTGTCCGGCCACCCTACTGTGATTTGCTGTATGAACCAGCTGCAAAGTAGAGTCACTTGCTGTTGCTTGTTGGATCTCTGTGAGTCGTTGCTTGGAGAGTGGTATGAAGTTTGCCATGTGGATACTTTCCACTGCGTTTGGGTGTTCTGTCCGTTCTGTCCGCAGGTATGCGTGAGATAGCGTGTCAGCCAAGTACATATCTTTTCCTGGTTTGTACTTGATTTCGACGTCATACTGGTTTAAGCGAATGAGCAGGTGTTGCAGCCTTTTGGGTGCTGCATTGAGTGGCTTGAGTTGTATAGCAACCAGGGGTTTGTGGTCTGCCCAAAGTGTAATTTTCCGACCGTAGACATGGTGGTGGTTGCGTTCCATCCCAAACACAAGAGCCAACAACTCTTTCTCGATCTGCAAGTAGCGTGTCTCGGCGGCAGTAAGTGCACGGCTCGCATATGTGACTAGTTGTCCTTGCTGTAGCAGCGCAAATCCTAAGCCCTTACAAGAGGCATCTCCTTGACCCTCAGTAGCAAGTTTTGGGTCAAAGTACCTTAGCACAGGGGCCTCGGATACGCACTGTTTAATGGCAGTAAGTGCCTTATCATGTTCCTCAGTCCAGTTCCATGCAGTGTCTTTGTGAGTGAGCTTGCGTAGGGGCTTACTGATGTCAGATAGATGGGGCAAAAATTTCGCGAGGTATTTAGTCATGCCAACAAAGCGTTGTAATCCTGCTACATCCTCAGGCTTTGGCATGTCTTAATAGCGGCTATCTTATTTGGGTCTGCCTTAAGTCCATCGCTAGAGAGTATATGTCCCATGTATGTCACTTCCGAGCTCTTGAATTCAAGCTTGTCAAAATTCAGCTTGATGTGTCGCTTTCTGCATCGCTGCAGTAGTTGATGCAAGTTCTTATCATGATCGCGATTAGCCTCGTCGAGCGTTTCACCGTGTCCTGTGATCAAAATGTCGTCTGCTATCTTGTAGACACCCACTAGACCCTCCAAATTATGGTCCAGTTTCTGCTGAAAGATCTCAGGGGCTGGACTGATGCCAAAGGGCATGCGGTTGTAGCGATATTGCCCCCATGGAGTCTGGAAGGTTGTTAGGTAGGAGGGTTCTGTGTCGAGTTCGCAGTGTAAGAAACCCTCCTTACAGTCTGCTTTGGTGAAGACCCTGACACCTGACATTTGTGGTAAGACTAGATGTTGTCGATCACTGGCAGTGGGTAATGCCCCCGTTTGAGAGCACTGTTGAGGGGCTTGGGGTCGATACAGACTCGTATCTTCCCGTTTGGTTTATTGACAGTAACCAAACTTGATACCCAGTCAGTAGGTTCTACAACCTTTGTGATGATCTGTCGCTCCTCCATTCGATCAAGTTCTGTCTTGAGTTTATCTTTGAGTGCGACTGGTACGCGCCTTGGCGGCATTACTGTCGGCGTAGCAGATTTGTCAAGTTCAAGATGCACAGTTCCGGGCATGTAACCAAGTCCTTGGAACACATCCGGATAGGCGTTGATGACGTCCGTTCTTGGCTTGTCTGTGAGTGAAGCTTGAATGTTGCGTGGCTCATTTATCACGGCGATATTGTGATGCTGTACGCGTATCAAATTCAGCTGTTGTGCGGAGCGTGATCCAATGAGTGGTGTACTCTGGCCCTCAATTATCACAAAGGGCACACTGTTCTCCTGCATGGTTTTAGGGTTCACTAACAGTACCATGGCAGTGCCAACAACAGGAATGGTCGCTTCATTATTATAAAGTGACAGAATTTTGTTTGACTTATCTATCGTTGTACCTACAGGTAAGTACTTCTGAGGTAGCACATTGCATGTTGCACCACAATCAACCTGCATCTTAATCCTCTGACCATTAATCATGAACGTGGCCATAATTTCATTGGCATATTTTTTGTTTGGCTTGCCTTCTTCGGTTTCTATTTTACCTATCACATCGATAATCATGACTTCAAAATCTGAATCTCAATCAGACTCTTCTGTGTCTTCATCTAGTGCATGCACTCTTGTTTTTCTTTTCATCTTTGATTTGGGGTCTCTCTTGGGCAACTTCTTTTGACTTGATGCACCTTGCCTGCACTTTGTGGCAAAATGATTCATCTTTCCGCAAGTTGTGCATGTCTTCCCATATGCTGGGCATCGAGTTTTCATTAACTCATGTGTTTTACCACAGTATTAACAGTTGTTTGTGTATTCTTTCTTTGCGGTCTTTTGCTTTTGGTGCACAAATTTAACTTCTGCTGACTCATCTTTAGTTAGTTTCATGGCTTGCATGTGCGTTACAGTTGCCTCTGATGCTTTACATAACATGACACATTTATCTAAAGTGAGGCTCGATTCTTGCAACAGACGTTTTCGCAACGTGTTATCAGTTATGCCACATACAATTCTATCTCTGAGAAAATCATCAGTGAGATTGCCATAATTACATGTTGATGCCAACTCCCTCAATCTGACCAGATAATGGTCAAAACGCTCATCAGCCTGTTGAGCACAGTTGTTGAACTTGTATTGTTCATAAATGATATTGGTCTTGCCTTTGCAGTGCTCTTCCCAGAGCTTCAAGATGGTAGCCATATTTTGTTTTTCCTCCTCCGATTTGTACGGAAGATTATCGTGGATGTCCAGTGCATCCTTGCCTACGGCTGTTATGAACGTGGCTACTCTAAATTTGTCTAGTTTGTCCACAATGCTTGTGACAATTTCATAGCTGTCCCACAGCTGTCTAAATTTCTTCCAGTTGGCTTTTAAATCGCCAGTCACCTGCAATGGAGGTGGAAGTGGTATGTGTGTGGGAGTTAACACCGGAGTAGTCATGGCAACAACTACACAAACCGTAAGAGCGGGCCAAAATCTTTCAAATTACTGCTATCAACGAGAGGACTAGTGGCAAGTCTAACTCTAAAACTCTGTAAAAACTGTATAAAATCACAGCAATGACATTCACTATAGGAGCAATTACACCGCTCAAAATATTATGTGCTAGCCTCAGATCTATAGAATAAATTATCTGCGACCATTCCTCACGTTACAGTCTGACAGTACATACAGTCATTCATGCGGGTGCGGTACGTGTACACACGCGACGTACGTAGAGTCAATTCCAGTGTCCAAGCGAGGATCCACACGTCGGCGAAATGCGCTCGAAACGGCGTCAAAGTTCCAAAATATGGCGTTTTTGCGACATGTAGAGGGGCGGACAGGACTTAACTTCCGACACCATGTAATTTACTCGGTGGCAATTCAATTAAGGCAGTCGATGGAGGCAGATTGTTATGTTGCAAAACCGGGTAGGGCCTTTTAATACAGCGGCCATTAGACAAGACCCTTTAAACTCGTGGGCAATAGAGGGCGCTAAACCAACTATCGTAGTATCGTGACATAAGTGAATGGCTAAACTCCTCAAACGTTTCCCCCTCTAACTGGCACCTTGAGTAAAATGTACAATTGAGGCTTTGAACAGTCTCTTTTGCACCAAACCTCAACCTTAGGATTGATAGCAACTTATCAATGCTGTCCTTATCCTCTTGGGGACAGCATCTGATCTCTTCTTTTGCTTTGCCAGCAAGGTGGTCAATGGCAACATTGAGCTTCTCGTCAGCAGACAAATCTAGCTGGCGTGAATATGTGTCTAAGTCCTCCAGCCACTCTTTAAGGGTTTGGTCCCCAGACTTTTTCGGATGGCCACTAAATTTGCCAAACTTCACAGGAGTCGACCTTTGAAACCTTAGATTCTTAAAGGCCCCAGAATGTCGGCGAAAGCTTTCTGAGACTGTGCAAGTGACTTGGTGAGAGCCTCAGCTAAATCCTCAGGCTTTGCCATAGCTACACAGCTAACTGAACAATGTACAAAAATATGCCGCAGAAATACAGCTTTGAGGGTTGTAGCCTAAATATCAAAACATCAACAGTATTCAAGAAAGGCAAACATGTGCCCTACAATGCATTTACATGTAAAACACATGTATGTACATGTACATGTGAAACTGCCATACTACAGTTGACAACATACACACACACACACACAATGTGCTTAGAACCACAAGCAAGCGAAAAAACAAATATTAATTACTAGTAAGACATGTCTTCACTGGGCTCCAGGCTTGGGGTGTCTTGCAATCTTGTACTGCTACACAGGCTGGCTCCTCGTCCGTCTCGGCATCGTAATCCTGTCTACGACGCCACTTGCAATGGTAGCTACTTGCGTAGCCCCTGGGGTTGTTGGAGTGTTGACTTCAACTGGTGGGAAATGAATCCCTGGTCGGACCACGACGACAGACTCGGGAGTTGGAGACAGCAGACAGCAGTGACTTAGTCTTAGTCGACAAATACTGTGCGACGCAACTCTACTGGCACGAATGGACGTGGATGTCCAGTCGAAATGTCACAAATTAATGTTGTGTTGCAAGAATGGAGAGGAACTGCATGGAATTTGAGGGAGGATGACGATGATGTTTGAAGTTGTGCCAGTTCCGCACAGTTTGTCTGCAACTCCGCCATTTTGCGGAAATCGATGACAGAAGATTGTTCCTAGCGAAGAGTGTTAAGTTCAACACGCGATAGTGCATCGGCTGCGAGGTTATCTCCACCTTTCACATGTCTGATATCACAGGTAAATTGTGATATGAAGTCGAGGTGGCGACTTTCGCGAGGGGGTTGTTGGTCAGATGAGGTGCTGAGAGCATATGTGAGCGGCTTGTGGTCTGTAAGGGCGTGAATATGTCGACCCTCAAGCGAGTGCCGAAAATGTTTGATGGCGAGGTAAATGGCTAACAGTTCGCGACCGAATATGCTATAACGTGTCTCGGCGGGTTGAAGTCTCTTGGAGAAAAATGCGAGTGGTTGCCATGCGTTGTCCACTCGTTGTTGGAGAACAGCTCCAACAGCGACATCCAAAGCATCTGACATGACGCACAGAGGCGCATCTGGCTTTAGATGAGCGAGGAGAGTGGCATTAGTGAGGGCAGTTTTGATTGCTTGAAATGCAGCCGTAGCAGTGTCACTCCAAGGCCACAACGGTGCCGATTTCTTTCCTGCATTAGTGAGCAGATCGGTGAGTGGCTGGAGGACTTGCAAATAATGAGGAATGAAGCGGCGGTAGAAGTTAACTAGTCCGAGAAATTCGCGCAGTTTGGTCAGAGTAGTTGGCTGCGGAAAATCGTGGATGGCACTGACCTTTGTTTCAAGTGGTTGCACCCCTCGAGCATCAACTCGATGTCCTAGGAACTTAAGCGATTCCGTACCAAGGCAAAATGTGGCCGGATTGATTACCACTCCATACTCATTGAGGCGGCTAAATCTGCGCCTAATATGGCATGCTGAATTTCTGCAACTACGAAAACCCAGCGACATGGCCGCCGGATGCCAATGTCAAGTGTCAAAGATCTCTCACCGTAAGTAGCCATTGTCGATGAATTTGCTGCTTGGAGATTTTGCCCATGTTGACGGTGGGTGCGCTCGTGCGGGGTAGGAGGGATGACGCTCACCTCAGCTCCTGTATCTATGAGGAATTGGCGTGCTGAGTGGCGGTCAGTGACATTAAACATGCGAGAGGGTGTGGAGTGGCCGGCAGAGTATGCCACCTTTACTTGCCGGCCTGGCCGTTTCCCTGGTTGCTGGCATTGAAGGAACAGGGCTGGGTGCACTTGTGGGCCCCGTCACCAAATTTGGCATGATACCAGCACACGTTGGCGTCATCCGGAGGAGTTGGAGTGCTGGCACGGGGTCGACGACTGCAAGAGTAAGAACGGGAGCATTGAGGGTTGGTCGAGAGTTTCTGGACTTGAGCGGTTAGACGATTTATCTTGCCGCGAAGAAGCTCTACCTTGCTCTGCAGGTTTGCTGTCAGGGTAGCCACCGGTGTCACGGAGTTTACCCCCTGAGATGGGATGGACACAGCCATGACTTTGTCAGCCAGCTCGGCGAGTTGTTCCATCGTCATGGAGTCTCCTGCCGAGGTGATTACCATCTGTACGCTAGCCGGTAACCGTTGCAAGAATAACTGGTGCAGGATCGAGTCTTGCAGTACTCTGTCACCGAGGAGTTGGTGCATCCGCCGCAGTAACTGCGTTGGCTTACGATCGCCAAGTACCTCGTCTGTCAGGAGCTGCTGTAGTCGTTTTTTTTCAGTTGCCGTTGTTCTTTTGATCAGCTCCTCTCATAGGGTTTTGTAGGGGTGTCTTGTGGAGGATTTAGGAGGATGTCCCTGACTTCCTGGGCAATTGACGGGGTGAGAGCTGAAATGATATGGTTGTGTTTCGTTTTCTCCGCGTTGATCCCTCTTGTGGCAAACTGGGCCTCCACCTGAGCAAACCGTACATGTGAATCTGCAGGCCAGTACTGAGGTAGTTTCAGGCTAACTGCAGCCGTCATGGGTGTGGCAGTCAAGCCCACCGCTGGTGTTTCTTCGAGTGGCATGTTCAAATCACGTCTGGGTCACCAATTTAGTAGTGTTGTATAAAAAGAAACAATGTTGACAACAGGTACTAACTTTTGAGAAAGGAACTTTTATTCTAAACGCTCCACCCTCCTTCCTGCAGCAACGTAAATCTGTTTTGTGGCAGATGAGGTACTGCTGCTCACTGTGGCTCTCTGTCGTTCCTCTTGCTCCTTTTGGAGGGCCACCTTCATTGCCTCCAGTTCTGCTCTGAGCTGTGCCATCTCATCCTCACTTCCCGGCATTGTTGCTCCTCTCTCTGATAAACTCGTCTGGATACGGGTAGATGTGCTTCGCCTCAGGCTGGGGGTCACAGCATTAGTACTCCATCCTGTCTACGATGCCAAAATGTGACACAAGAAAATGCACGACAAGGATGGTGTACATTTACTGGTCTGGTTCTTTTAAAGGCGTTGCTGCATTGCAGGAAAAGAAGACCCCCAACCTTGGCTATCTCAAACTTCTATTATTATTATTATTATTATTTATTCATGCCAAAAATTCAATATACATCACAAGCAAGATGGGCATAGGGGAGACAAAAGTAATACGGAATCACTGTGGTCACAGACCTGTCTCCCCACATCAAGATGTGGGAAATTAACAAATTAATAAAATAAGTATACTGTATATACATGTACATGTAAAAAC
Source organism: Acanthaster planci (assembly GCF_054643075.1). Taxonomy (NCBI): domain Eukaryota; kingdom Metazoa; phylum Echinodermata; class Asteroidea; order Valvatida; family Acanthasteridae; genus Acanthaster; species Acanthaster planci. Next base: position 8,669,520 of record NC_141793.1, read on the forward strand.
ACTGAACATGACGACATTAAGAATAAATTTTAAAAAACACACATTTAAAAATACTTTATGGCACCTTGTATAAATTAAACAATTAATAAATAAATACATCCAACAATAAAGCGTTACTTCTTCTGTAAGTAAATATTGAAAAAGCAGAATAATAATAAAAAAATTATCCAGGATATACACATAAAATAAATGACATTATGAGATTGCATATGGGAACAAAAACAAAATAATGAATAGAGGATTGCACTAACAGAACAAGGGTAGCCAAACATGAGGTAAAAAGATATAAAATGGAGATAAAAGAAGAACTTCCACACTACATGAATTGAATAGCAGTAGGCCTAAATGGAAAAACAAAACAAAATAAAACAAATAAACAAGAACAAAAAACAAGCCTAAGAATCAGGGTAAAGGACATTATTTTTCAATACTGCCAGGAATTGTGAAAAAGGTTTCAAAATAAGAGTGTTAGAAACGTGTTCAGGGAGATTAGACCACAACCGGGGAAACTGATGAAAGCAGAATAGATGAAGAGATTGTGTGCTAGCCTGGAGATGATTAAAACTAACAATATTGGTATGTCTGGAATTCACGGTAACCTTAGTCTGACACATTTCACACTTGACAAGATTAAGAAGACATTTACATACAAGGGACAACACTGCAAAATTACGGCGATTGGATAAAGTTGACCAGTTGAGGATCTCAAGTCTCTCTGTGTAAGACATAACTCCACGTTTCTGACCTAAAATGAATCGAGTGGCACGTCGTTGAATATTTTCTAGCGTATCATCCTGCTTCTTTGTTTGGGGCAGCCAAGCAGGAAGTCCATATTCTACGATGGGGAGAACAAGAGCCTTATAAAGGGCCAGTGCAGCGTGTACAGAGGCATTAAAAGCCACGGTTTTGATAAACCCGAGCATACGATTGGCTGATGAGCTGACAGATTTAATGTGGTCATTCCATGAGAGCTGAGCGCTTAGAGTGACGCCAAGATATTTGACCGTGTTTGATGCTGTGAGAGCAGTGCCGGAAAGAATGTAAGCTGGAAAGAACTGAGCCCGCTTACGGGAAATGTGCATAATTTTAGTTTTAGATGTGTTGAAGGTCATACCATCAGAGGCACTCCAAGCACTCAGCTCATTAAGATAATTCTGAAGTTCAGAAACATCCAAATCTGTACGAATGGAACGATATAATAGTACGTCATCTGCAAACAAAACACAAGGTGAGTTAATGTTGTGGGAAATGTCATTGATGAAAAGGTTGAAAAGTAGGGGCCCCAAAACACTGCCCTGAGGAACACCGGACTTCACCAAAGACCACTCCGAGGTTCGACCAACAAAAGTCACTCTCTGAAGTCGGCCCACCAAGAAATCTTTTATCCAACTCCAGAGAGCACCTCCTATGCTGAACCCAGAAGCGAGCTTATGCAGAAGTGTGTCATGGGGCATGGGGTCAAAGGCTTTGCTCATGTCCAAAAAAACAGCATCAATTCTGGGTGGATTATGCTGATCAAGCTGTGCGGCCCAAGTATGATAGACATTCAATAATTGAGTGACACAAGATCTATGAGGTAAAAAACCATGTTGATAAGCAGAGATCAGGCAGTAATCATCCAAATGCCTCAGAATAACATCAGAAATGACTCTTTCCATGACTTTACATACAGTGGAGGTGAGAGCAACAGGCCAGTAATTATTCAAACAACTGCGATCACCTGATTTGAAGACAGGAGTAATGTTTGCAGTCTTCCAGCCAAGAGGAAGGCAGCCACACCTGATGGAAGTTTGGAAGATCCTGCACAAAACTGGCGATATTGAGTCTACAGTATTAGACAAGAATCTCACACCAATCCCATCAGGCCCAGGTGCCTTCCCCTGTGGAAGGGATAAGATAATACGACGGATACTACCTGTAGAAAAATGAATGGTGGAAAGATCATCAATCGGAAAATCACAAGATGGCGGGTTATCAGGTACATTGCTAGGTTCAGAAAAAACTGAGGCAAAGTAACTATTGAATGCAGTGGCTATATCATCATAATCAGTGAGTATGTTGTCACCTTGTTTGAAAGACAAAGGAGTGGGTGATTGCCTCCTACTTCTTACATAAGCCCAGAAATGTTTTCTGTTATCATTAGACAGAAACAATTTATCGACATATGCCTTATAGGCTTTACGACTTAAGAACTTAAGCTTATTACGAACAGACTTGTAACAGTTCCAATCTTCAAAGGATCCAGATGATTTCGCTTTCTTGAAGAGCTTGTGTTTCTGTCTGCAGAGGCGTTTCATGTCAGGGTTAACCCAAGGGCAGTTTCTTCGCTTCCGTGATTTTGCTGATCTGCTGGGAAGTGCATCCTTCATGGCTGCGTAGACGATGTCCAAGAACCCTTCCCAGGACTCATTGATATCACCTGTGTCCAGGAACAAGTCCCAAGGAGCATACGCCAGTAAAGCATTTAGGTGGTCCACTGACGCCTGGTTGTATGTGACAAATTGCCTAACTACTGATGACGGTGGAGGAGTACGGCGACAGTTTAGTGTGATTTGGACTGCATGGTGATCACTTGAAACAGGGTTCGGAACTGTTTGAATGTGAGAGACATGTTCAGGAGCCCTGCAGAAGACTAAGTCGATTATGGAGCCCGTGGAGTTGGAGTTGGTGCCCGGACGCGTGACATCACTCACTAGCTGAACAAGGTTCAGCGAGTCAGCAAAATCACACAATGCCAAACGATTGGGAGAGTCAGGTAGATCAGGATTCCAATCAACATTAAAGTCGCCCATCAGGAGAACATTGTCGTACCTTGTATGAATCCAGTCCAAGTTGGATGCCATGTTGTTCAGCTCATTCCAGTAGGATGACGCTTCATTTGGGGGACGGTACAAAGCGCCTACCAGCCACTTGACTTGCCGGAAAGTGCAGCAGACCCACAGAAGCTCAAGATCAGGGCACTCAAGCGCCTCCATGCGGACAGGCTCCAAGTTCTCTTTAATGGCAACCAGCACACCACCTCCTCCTCGTCCAGGACGATCTCTCCTGAAAATTGCATAATCATCTGCAAGGCCCAGGAGGGAGTCACTATCATGACAGTCGAGCCAGGTTTCAGTTAAGGCAAGAATATCGGGTTCACTGTCAGCAGCAAGAAAGGAGGCAATATCAAACCCCTTGTTACACACACTGCGTGTGTTAAGTAGCAAGGCAGTCACCTGCTTTGGCCTGGGTACTACAGCAGCATCACTCAAACTAGCACTGGTCATTCTGCATGTTCTAGGTGTGGTGGGTAGTGATGGTAAACTACAGTCCAATATGCCAGGGAGTTCATCGAAGAGACACCTGCAACACAGCCATGTAGAGCTGCTAGAGCTCAATTTCTCGTAGTCAGCAATGCTAATACGAGCACACTTGGCGTGAGTCCACAAGTCACATGTATCACAGCAGATGCCACGTTGGTTTGATTTCTCTGGCTGATCACACTGAGTACAAGGGTACTTTACAGGGCCGGGATTGGCTTCGATGTCACCAGCACATAAGATTGGACGAAAGCAAGCTGAGGAGTTGTGATAGTAGGCGACAGGCCTACTGAAGAGCTTCAATTTGTGCCGCGACGAAGGACTGTCATGACTCTTGTCAGGGGGATGCTCAAAAAACAACATGGCGGCATACTGTCGACAATACACGTGTGACACATAGCAAACGCACACGTCATCATACATACGGCGACGGGTCAACAAACCTCCACTTGTAAGCCTCAAAAAACCACTGACAAACACGTTTCCCGGGAGAAATCTCAGTCCAGTAGGTGCTTCAGGGTCAAATGTGTACGCAGACGTCAAATTCTGAGGTTTCAAGCCATTACAAGCACAGCAAACGACGATCAAACAGAGCGCGAGCACGAAGGTACGTGTGGTCGCCATGGCGCCCTCAACCTCTTCTGAAGAACTTGATGCTAGATGTAGTTATTTAGCAGGGTGAACTCTTAGTGTTTACTGGCTGAAGACTCAGTGTGCAATGAAACAAAGGACAATGTGCTACACAGGTGCCTAGAGGGGGTCACTAAATAAATGAACTCATAAGGTCCTAGAGCTGTGAAGTCACAAAACAGCTGACTTGGCACAGCCAACTGAGGGCGCTAGGCAAATAACATACAAAGTGACCTGTCACATTTGGTTTATGAAAAAATTGCTCCTTCACCATTTTACTACAATGCCATTCAGCAATACACGTACATGTACATGTATATGCCTAGTGCTAGTAAGTAATATTGTCAACTATACAAGTTTTAGGCCTAGTACATGTACATGTATGACACTTGAAATGCAGAAAGAGGAAAATAAGGCTAAAATAGGAGAAAAATTTACCGATATATGCTACATTGTGTATAATCTGGCTAATTACATGTATTGTAATAGCTGTGGAGGTCATGCTACATAGAATTGCATGCATTCACTTGTCCAAATTCTACACTTGGACCATTTTTTGCCTCTTTTCCCATCATTATTTACTTACACTTTGGGCAAAGTTCACTTGTACATGTATTCACTTTTCACCCCTATAGTGATTTTGTGAGAAAGTTACATGTACATGTACTTACCTTTATTTCAGATAGATGATGGCAGGTGTAAATCTTTTGTTTTTCTGCCGACATGTACATATGTGACCTGTCACGACAAAATGAGAGTAAAGTTGCATCCCACTCTTTCCCGTTTTGAGGGTTCAGAGTTATTTTGAAGTAGAGGTCAATTTTGGGGTTTTGTAATATTTGGAGAGAGTAACCCGCCTCCTATTTAATTCCAAATATTTCGCAGAATCATATATTGCAAAATGTCATTGTCTTAGCAATTTGGATGATAGCATTATTTGTGCCTGGTCTGAAATGTTGAAACAATGTCAGGAACAAAGATGGAAAGCTGCCAGAATAAAGCCACATTGTCAACTTATACTTCTACCTTAAGTGTTCTATGTACATACTATTGGAAAGCTCTCTTTATGCTGAATTCAATAACATCAGTATCTCAGTTTTTGAAAATTCTGACTTTCAGCTCATTTTGTGGTGACAGGTCACATATGTAAATGTAAATGAGGAACGTTGCAAAACTAACAGGACCGGTGTATGGAATCATGAAAATAATATCTGCTGCCCTCTATTTAAGATAAACTTTAGAAAACATTTGGCACTGATGAAAAGATAACAAGCACTGCAACTACTGCAGTTTATATTGTGACTCGCGTTACCCTACCGCTAAATGCTGTGACTCGTGTTACATGTGACTCGCGTTACCAACTTTCAGTGCCAGATATATTATCCTAGTGCCATGCCTTTTGTTTCACTTAGCCCATCCTTCACTACCAGTTGTAGAGTGTGTGCGAAAGACGACAGCCTTTGCTTAGAGCTGCTTTCCAATACTGATATAGAATCATCTTCATCTTTTAGGTCAGACCACAGGGACCCATCCTCCGTGTCTCCAATATTCTCCTCTGTTTCCTCACTGTCACCTGTGGTAGTTGTGGGAAAGTTGACTTTGAAGGCACTTTTCTTATTGGATGCATTGTCAGTGACTACGAAGTTCACCTTTGTCTTGATGCCCATATCCTCCAAGATGTCATTAAATGCATTGGCGATCCGGTCTCCAGCATGCCTACCCTAAAACTGCTTGCAGCTAAGAAGCAGCGACTTCAGTTCCATCATGCCACTTGAGATGGGGAGGATAACGTGTGCTGTCACCCTCAGAAATGATCTCATCACACGATCAGTCCAGATGTCAGTGGTGATGGACACTGATGACTGATCTGCTAGAATATCTTGATCTCCTGTTTTCCGGCGGCATAAAGTTGGGGCAACTTCACACCTAAGGTTGATTTTGACATCAGAGTTTATCTGAATTTAAAATAATACAATTTCTAAAACTATTTCTGAATGCATAATTTTAATGTTATAGTGGCAAGGTCTAAGTGAATGATTTATCTGTTGACAGGCATTTTCCGATGTTTAAAAATGTTAAGAGCTCGATGTCCCTGTATTGTTTATGTGAATTTTCTGTTCATCCCTACAAACACACAAGATTGTGTACCTTGGCTCTATAACTTTCATGAAATCTCGAAAGTGCAGGTTCTCCGCAATGGACAATGGAAAAGAACATCCAATGATTAGGTTCTTAATGATTGCCTCATTAATTGCCTTTTGACGTGGATGCTTGATGTTGTAGAGCTGAACAGTCTGCTCCTCAGATGAGCCTGTGGCCCCTGGAGTTAGGTAGCCGGCTATACTCTGCTGCTTGCCAGCACTTTGTTAGTGACTCCTTTCAAAGTCGTAGGTATTCCTCGTACCTTGAGCAGATAATTATATACCAGTAATTTTATTACCAGTAACATGCTCAGGCATACTCTAACCATCTTTCCCAACACAGGATACTTTCTGAAAGCCTCTTCTTACCTGCTATCAATACTGTCCAAAGCATCATTGAAGGCAGGAAGCTGGCACAGTAGTTTGCAGAGACTTCATGTAGCTGCAGCTAAGGCTGTGACCTCTTGCCAATGGATCTAATGCTAAAAGGGCCTTCAACGTGCGATTTGTCAGAGGCAACTTCTTCTGGAAGTACTTCCCACACTTCAAGTATGCTTCTGTTGCCTTCTTATAGAACTCCTTCACTGTTACATCATGTGGGCAACCTTTCACAATCTTCTTGCAGCCATTACCAACAAAGATCATATTAGCTTTGAGATAGATACTATCACTGTCCATGTCAATTGATTCAAGTTGTGTGGCTGACTTTCCCGCAAGACTCTCTGATCGGATGTAGCATGTCAAGAAGTTAGAAAACAGCTTTTTCTGCTCATCATGCACTAGAGGTTGCTTGGATTTGGAACAGGCACACATAAGACTTTAACATGGGCAGGACAGATGCATAGAACTCCAAGAGGAGTTTGGTGATGACCCACTTGTAGATTATCTGTGTGTATATGCGTTTCTTCCTAGCCTTAATTGCCATCTTCTGTGAGATTGTTCTTTCCCAGTTTTCTCAGAATTTCCTTGATTCTTGTCTTTGCTTCTGGTGTTAAGTTGTACTTCCGGAAGAGCTCTAGCTGCTTTGCCTTGAAAAGTAGTATGTCTATGGGCTACTATATAAATAATGTTTATTATTTAAGTTATTATACTTAGCATACCTGTTTTGCACATGACACATTTGATCCCATGCTTTTCCCAGGCTGAAGTAGGCTAACCCTTTTTCAATGGCTTTGGCAATTTTTCTTCCCGCACCAATGCCGGTGATAGAGGGCCACGCACACAGCTTGTCGGCATTCTTTAGCCAATTAACTGAAACCACCTCGACCTCCGATGTGTCTTGGAATTCCACCACGGCATACATGGTTGGCGCGTGGTGGTGACAAGTGCTACTCATTATAAAGGAAATTATGCTGTACATGTATATGTGCATTCTAAACGGAGCAGTGCACTGCAAGTAATTTTCTGTCTGGATACACGATGGAAAATAATAGGAAAAGTATTTAGATTCAGAAACTGGGAGATGTGATTGGGGTTTGTTATGGGTATTATTGACAGAGGTTTGCAATAATTGAGTACAGCTACTTACATGTACATGTATACCTAGGTATTGATGTAATGAGTTTCTGGTATAGCAACAAACGAAACACCACGAGGAGAAGGGAGGAGAACATATTTTCTGCTATTTCTGAGGCTGTGGCTACAAGAAACTCTTCTCGGGGGAAGATACACAATAAATTCCAAGTTCACTGGAATCCAAAGGATACGAATAAGAACTGTCAACATCCCAGAACCTCTGAAACACAATGGTGTCATCAATCTTTTCATCACTAAGAAGACTGCATGTACACCAACACAACATTGTCCTGGATTTGCACACAGTTGTTACTCTGTGATTATGTCACCAGAAATCATTTCGACTGCAGCTCTCTGTATTGAATAGCATGGCGGTAGCATGCAGCTGGGAGTGGGCCCTCGTGGTGTTTTTCCTCAGGCTTAGTTTCGGAATAATTTGCTGTTTAAACCCCTGTTTTTCAGAGAGTCTGCAAATTACCTGATGCAAAGGATATCCCAATTCACGTACCCTTTTCTTCAGCTTATGAAGAAAGTTTTCAAATGGAAAATGTGAAATGCTGTCAAGTGGTCCGTGTTGCCTAACTTATGCTGCCAAATGAGTTAATCCATGTATGTTGTACACTACATGTTCAGGACCATATAAATCTGCCAAATGATTGACAAAACAAACCAGTAACTCATGTGCATAGTCACACAACACTTTGCAGAGAGTTGGACTTACCAAGACTGTAATTGCAACATGAAGCAACAGGAAGTTTTTGTAGAAAGCATCTTCTAAATGGCCTCGGAATACCACTGGGCCGGCGTATAAAAGCAGCTGTCAAAATTCTGTTGCCTTCCATCTATCTACCTCAGTTAATGACCTCGGTTTTCTAGCAAATTCAGAGGGAATGAATCCCTGCAAACAAATCAATGCATCTGTAATCCTAGAAACTACTCCATTGCCTATTTTACATGTTTTAGGGCCCGTCATCCAGAAGCACACCAACCACCTCATTACACCGAGGCAGACAAGGTGCATATAGTCCAAAGGGAACTGAGACACAAACCCTATATTTAGCCCTGCCAAGGGGGGTGGTCCTAGATGATAATCATAGTCAGACATTTCAGCAAATTGTGTGTCACTTCGAAGCTGAGCATCATTTTCAGGGAAGGTCATTTTATTCGAAATGTGTTTGGCTATCTTTATTAAATGTACTAGTAAATTTTCATCATCACTTAATTAAAGCACACAGTATTATGTCCAGGCATATAATGTTCATAAATTTATGTCCTCCATGAGCTTAAAATAATCAAGCTGCTTGTAAACTGAAATATGACCTCCTGCGACTGTTGATAGAGGTGTTAATTGTTAACTGAAAGGGCAGTTAAGTGAAACCAGGGATGTGTGTGTTGGTGGTTATAATCAACATTTGGTTTGGTTATGCCTGTTTGGGGAATCTTGGTACAAAATTGTTGCATACAATTCTTGCCTAATGATTGATTGTCAAACACAGTCAGTTACAACAACCTGACCAATTCTTAGCTGTGACTTCTATTATGCATCCCAGATGTCAGCTCCAGTGGAAGCAGGCAACCTTGGGTACCCACAATTAACACAGCCTGAGTGGAAAGGTTAGCTGTGCAGGTATCCATTTGCTCATCAGATGCTCTGGAAACTGAAGTTTTCCCTCTCTGTTGCGTCACTCAGCAAAACTTGAATTTTGGGTCTGGTTCATGGACAGCCTTGTTGAGAAATTGGCTGTATAACATATTGCACCCTTATGGATTGTTGCCAGCAGTAAGAATAGTGTTTGCTGTTATTTTAAACGTAGGTCATCCACAACTTGGTCAAATAATAATTACAAGGTACTTTGTGTACAGTCATTCCATGTGATCAATTCCATTGTCAACAATTTTTGACAAAGTATTATGTAATAATTACATTTTAATTCGTATTTTGTACGGTAAAATATTAAAATCCTCACTCAGGATGTGACAATATGCATCATCAGCAACATTTATATATATGTTTTTCAATGTGTTTGCAAATGTTCAACTGGTTTGGACAGCATTTTTAAAGTGAATGTTGTCAGTATGGTGGAAATAAATTGCTCATAGCTGATCCCAAGTGTTTGATGTGTCTACTTCATGGAGTCAGAAACAGAATATTGTATAAAGACCACAAATATATAAAAATCCCACTATAACCAAAGGTTGTACTGCACTGCGAAAGAGTGACACAAGATGGGAAACCTTGCAGAAATTCTGAAATCACGAATCTGTAAAGTACATTGCATATGTACTCTTCATGTTGATCGCCAAAATGAATGCCTGAAATTGTAATGGCAACTGAAGATGTGAAATGTGAGGCTGTACTTACAGAGACTGAACCAACACTGTGACATGGCAACACTTACAAAATTTCAAGAGGTGTGACACTGTTTGGTATGAAAGTGTATGCATAGTATCCAAATGAGAGCAGTGCTCAAAAGTGTACACAAATCACTGTCCGAGGGCAACCACAACCATATTTGATGCTGATGGGTTTTAAGCCATGCCCCATTATAAGAACAAGTGAGCATAAATCAGAGTACAAGTAGCAGGAGCTACAGCAGAGTAGGTGAAAAGCTCAAGGAAAGTGAACCTGGCTCTCTCAAAAATGTTTTGTGGAGGTCCAACAGGTACACACTGTGAGGTTATCCCTGACTACCAAGCACCTGACAGCTAGTGACTCTGAATTCTGCTTTGCCATCATTGTTGCAAGAGCAGAATATTCTCTATGAACTTGCAGTATCTCCCTTGA